>NC_086317.1:92406558-92708780 GCF_036172605.1 Pelobates fuscus | reverse complement strand
GCACTGGTGAACAAAGGCTGGACCATTATCCGATCCTATAGAGCAGGGTAGTCCATATCGGGGTATTATTTCTCGTAGCAGGAATCGCACAACTTCTCCTGCTTTCTCTGTACGAGTAGGACATGCTTCTACCCAGCCTGTATATGTGCACACAACTACTAATAGGCAGCGATGTCCACCAGATTTAGGCATAACTGTATAGTCAATTTGTAGATCGGACATAGGAAGTCCCCCCATATACTGAACTCCTGGTGGCTTTACTGGTCCTTGCCTTGCATTATTTTTAGCACATATTACACATCTTCGTACAATGGCTTGAGTTAAGTTGGACAATCTTGGTATGTAGAAATGCTTTCTGAGAGATTCTTCTGTACTCTCTCTTCCAGAATGTGTCCCGTTGTGATAATTCTGGACAATTTCTACCGCTAGTGATGCTGGAATAACTATTCTCCCATCTTCTAACTGATACCATTTGTTCTTCAGGTACTTTCCAGGTTCAGTCTTTAACCACTCCTCTTCCTGAGTTGTATAAACTGGAGTCCATTGAGACAGTGGAGTTGGTATAAGAGCAGCTATATGTTCCACATATTCCTGTCTTCCTGATTCAGCGGCACGCTTAGCTGCATTATCTGCCATCCGATTTCCTTTGGTTACATCACCATCGCCTCTCAGATGCGCTCGACAATGTATAATACCAACTTCTTTCGGTTCCCATACTGCTAGTTGTAGTATTTCAGCTGCGTACTTGATTTCTTTACCCTCTGAATTCAATAGTCCTCTTTCTTTATACAAAGCTCCGTGGGCATGAGTGGTTAAAAACGCATACTTGGAGTCCGTGTAGATGTTCACTCTTAAACCTTCAGCCAATTGTAACGCTCGTGTTAGTGCTATCAATTCTGCCTTCTGTGCTGATGTTCCTTTGTGACAGTGGCTGAGCTTCTATCACCTTGTCTATCGTTGTTACTGCATATCCTGCATAGCGAATCCCTTCTTTCACATAACTACTGCCGTCTGTATAATATTGGACATCGGGGTTCTGGATGGGAAAATCACGAAGATCTGGTCTACTTGAAAATACTTCATCCATCACCTCCAAACAATCGTGTTGACTTTCAGTAGGTTGCGGCAAAAGGGTAGCTGGATTTAAGGTATTGACAGTCTCTAAATGCACTTTTGGGTTTTCACACAACATTGCTTGATACTTAGTCATGCGGCTGTTACTGAACCAATGATTGCCTTTATAATCTAGCAACGTCTGTACTGCGTGCGGGACTCGCACATGAAGTTCTTGACCCAGAGTGAGTTTATCGGCTTCAGCTACTAGCAGGGCGGCTGCAGCCACGGCTCTTAGACAAGGTGGAAGACCACTGGCCACTGCATCCAATTGCTTAGACATATAGGCAACAGGTCTTTGCCATGATCCCAAGTACTGTGTTAATACTCCCACAGCCATTCTTCTTTGCTCGTGTACATATAAGTAGAATGGTCGTGTGTGATCAGGTAGACCTAATGCTGGGGCACTCATCAAAGCCTTCTTCACGTCT
Organism: Pelobates fuscus; assembly: GCF_036172605.1. Classification (NCBI taxonomy): domain Eukaryota; kingdom Metazoa; phylum Chordata; class Amphibia; order Anura; family Pelobatidae; genus Pelobates; species Pelobates fuscus. Next base: position 92,707,236 of record NC_086317.1, on the reverse strand, counting down.
TCAAATGCCTTTTGCTGTTCTGGGGTCCATAGGAAGGGGTCGTGTTCTGTACCCTTGATAGCTGCATACAGAGGTTTCGCCAATATCGCATAACTGGGAATCCATATCCTACAGAAGCCTGCTGCCCCCAAGAACTCTCGCACTTGTCTTCTATTCTTGGGTATTGGTATTTGGCACACAGCTTCTTTTCTCTCTGGCCCCATTATTCTTTGACCTTCAGAGATATGGAATCCCAGATATTTGACAGTTGGCAGACACAACTGAGCCTTCTTCCTAGACACCTTGTATCCTGCCTTCCAGAGAATGTGTAGTAGATCGTGTGTTGCTTGCTGACATATTTCTCTTGTGACTGCGGCTATCAACAAGTCATCTACATATTGTAATAATACACACTCTCCTGGGATGGACTTGAAATCCAGTAAGTCTTGACTTAAAGCTGAACCAAATAGGGTAGGTGAATTTTTAAACCCTTGGGGCAGTCTTGTCCAAGTCATCTGGCGTTTCGAGCCCGTTACAGCATTTTCCCATTGGAATGCGAAGATACATTAGCTTTCTGCAGCAATTCGGAGGCAAAAGAAGGCATCCTTGAGGTCTAAGACTGTAAAATAGGTAGCCCCGCCCGGAATTAAAGCAAGCAGGTTATATGGATTGGGCACAACTGGGTGTATACGTACAACCACATCATTGACTGCTCTCAAGTCCTGCACAGGGCGATACTCATCTGTACCGGGCTTTTGAACAGGCAGCAATGGGGTGTTCCAGGGGGAAGTACAGAATTTTAGGATACCATACCGTATGAACTTATCCAGATACGATTGAATATTCTTCTTAGCCTTCTGCGGGATATGATATTGCCGTAGGCTCACTGGATAAACCCCAAGTTTTAGTTCAATTCGAATGGGTGGAATATTGCGGGCCAGTCCTGGTGAGTTGTTCTCTGCCCAAACTCCTGGTATGTTGAATAAGGATTCATCACTCTTAGGGTTTTGGCTAGTCAACGCTGTATAAAGTCGCCACTCTTCTTCCTTTGGTACAGATAATGTCATAATACCTGAAGGTCCATTAAACTTTAAAGATGTTGTTCCATTTGGTAGGAACGTTATCTGCGCTTGTAGTTTGGATAGCAAATCACGTCCCAGCAATTGGACTGGACATTCAGGCATATAAAGGAATTGATGGTTTACTACATGGCCTCCCAATGCACATTGTCGACTTTTAAGAACCGGTTTTGCAGCACTTCTTCCAGTTGCTCCTATTACGGTGATAGATCTTCCAGATGGAGGAGCAACCAGATCAGTCACCACCGAATGTTCAGCACCAGTATCAATCATGAATGCACTCCTTTTTCCCCCTATTGATACTTCGACCATAGGCTCCGCTCGGCCAAGGGGGATGGATTCTGAGCTAGAGGAGGAAGCAGATGGGGACAATGGGGAAAGGGGTGTTGAACTTCCTGTATCACTTCCCCTTGAGGAGAAGTAAGGGGGCGGCATAGGGATCTCGGACTCAGGGGGCGTGTCCAAAATGGGCGTAACCATGGTCCTAGTGGACAAACGAGTCCTGGCCACCATGAGGCGACATTGCTCCTCATGGCATACTCGGATCCATCTTGGCGAGTCGTTTACCGCCTGCCTCCAACAATCAATGTATGGAAACTGTCCGTAAAGTTCAGGCCTACCTGATACAGCCACGTGTACACGCTGTACCAGATTAGGATCTAAACTGCCACGTGGCGGCCATGCGGCAACCAAAGTAGGCCATTCCCTAGTACATAATGTAATCAAACGTACAGAAGACATTTTAACCCAAAATCACATTTTGTAAATCCCTTTTTAAAATTCTTTAACATGCATCCTAAGGGATCCAAAATCGTCGAGTCCAACGCGCCCATACTTAGCAATGGAGCGTCGTTTCCAACGAATACTATACACGCACTCTATTCAACGGTCACACCCGTTCCCTCGGCAACAGCACCACGTGGTACAGTTACCAAGTGAAACGTACACAATAAAAACACTCAGGGAATTCCCGTACACACACAGCTGTTACACCAGTCACTAAGTAATCGATATTATGCCCTTTGGTGAAACTATACAGTCACCCACGCTATAATTCCCTATATATGAATTACCCGTCTATAACATACCCCAGTAACATCGTCTTTACAAACAGCAGTTACAGTACGGTTAGCATAGGTTAAAGTACAATTTAAGGTCACAGTACAATTAATAGTGGTTATGGTGTTAGACATGCAATAGACGACAATCATTAGTATTTATATACAGTGTCAGTAAATATACAGGGTTATGGTACCGTGCACTATAATACAGCTATACACTATTAACACTCTCGCTAGACGGCAGAGCTCACGCTATCTAACAAGATATACACGCTACTAAAACAATCTTTAACACATATACAATTCCCAACTAATCTATTGGCCAGTACCTTGATGGACTACCTAAAACCATCTACATCCGTTTTGGTTAGCCACACTGCCCAAGCACCACATATAGCGAACTAGAGGGCGGAATTTACAACAGAACCCTCTTAGTCTATCTACTCTATCAAAAGTCTAGTGGGTTCCAAATTTACACGCCTTCCCACTTAGCCAAGATAGGTTGAGAGCTAGCGGACCGAATTTACACAGACGCCGCTTAGTTTCCCGGTCCCTCCAACCTAGCGAACAAATTGTACACCCTAGAACGCTAGTCTAGACAAGACACCGGTGTCCGGCTAGGGCTATTTACACAGAACCCCGCCTGACTCCAAACCAAATTAAACGGTCTTACTAAAGAGCGTTCAATTGAGCGGGGCGCCTTCGCTCCTTCCCTCCACTGGAGGGGGCAGATTCCGTACACAATTCAAACCCCTTATGGGCCTACCGCACAATCGGTATACCCCTAGTGGGTCCACCGTCTAAAACAGCGGTCATCTTACCTCCTCGTTCCTGAACATGAGTTCACACTCATCGACGGGGACACCCCAGCACTTACTACGTAGAGGCCGATGATCTCCTGGACAACAGACCAGTGGCGCCGAGACGAAGGGAGGTCCACGCAGAAGTTCAGGGGTGCAGCCGTAGAGAACGTGGGCAAAGATAGACCGTCTCACGCCTCTGCTTCTCAGCTACCGTTGAACGATGAGCTTCCCGGCCAATGCACCAAATGATACCGGAGAAACTGACGGAAGCCAAGCACAGAGAGATGGACACAGGTTTCTTCAGGAAGGAAGAGATTCTTTATTCGGTTCACCAATCGGGACTCAGAGGGACTAATGTCACCAAAAACAGCAAAGATCTGAGCACTGAATACATAGAGTACATTCCTTATATAGCACTGTAGCTCCTCCCATAATTAACTACGCCCACACATACCCTTAACCTATTCAATGAATAGAGTCTAAACTCATCCATCCGGTCTAACCACGTGGCTCATCTGAAACAAAGGAGAGGGACGCGTAATTCCAGTTTCTACATTCCTGCACATGCTCAGTACAATGATGACAGTATCTTAGCTACGTGTAACTAACTAACTGATACTACAAACACATGTACATACATATGCCTTGTGGCAATCTTAGCCTGCTAAACTTGTATTTTACTGGAATTACATCACAATACAACTAATGAAAATAAAGATGTCAGAGAATAATAAATGTCTCCATTGTGTTAGTAAAAATCTTTCTGTACATCAAATTGAGGCCTATATTTTGTAATTCAGTTTAGTTGAGTTGTGTGTATAACCAGTGGATAACTACCGGGGGACAGATATTGTGGCTGCCCCGGGAGCAAAAATCAGTTGCAATATGGCGGAACGACCTTCCGCAAGCTCATGTTGCTTGATACAGGGCCCAGTCAGGAAGTGCTGAGAGGAAGTGAGTACAATGCACTTTCCCAGTTTACCAATTAACCATGCGGGAGAGGGGAGAATCAGAGAACAAGAGATAAGGAAGAGAGAACCAAAGAGGAACAAGACTGAGAGCCTGGACCAGAGAGGAGGGAGAACCCGGGCCTGACTCCCATCAGATCCAGCCAGATGCCACTGTACCCCAAGGAAGCCACCCTCCTGCACCAAAAAGGTATGGAAGCAGGGTGTTGGCTAAAAATCTGTAAAAATCTGTAAATGGTGATCTTTGTGTGTATATGTGTGCATATGTTATCTCTGTGTGTGTATGTGTTTATATGATATTTGTGTGTATAGGTTATATCTGTGTGTTGTGTATTTATGTATACGTATTATATTTGTGTGCACGTGTGTACATGTGTATATCTGTGTGTGTGTATATCGGTATATCTTTGTGTGTATGTGTCAGTGTGTATCTGTGTGTCTGCGAGTCAGTGTGTATATGTGTGCGTCATTGTGTTTGTATCTGTGTGTATTTGTCAGTGTGTGCTAGTCTGTGTATGTATCTGTGTGTTTCTGCATCAGTGTGTATCTTTGTGTTAGTGTGTGTATATAAGTCAGTGTGTGAATCTGAGTATGTTTCAGTCAAATAGTAACTGTACATGCAAAAATGTACATGCAAAAATACAACTGCATTCAAATGCCAATACTAGGGGGCAGAGCCTGACTGCCATGAGAACAAGACGCATATCAAGAGAGCTCTAAGGCACACACTGGAAAATATGCTGTTTTTTAGCCCTGTTGCCCACACCCAACAATGTACTGGTCTGAGCCCAAGAAATATTCTTGTGGGCTTTAGTGGAACGAATACAGCAGCTGGTCCACTCGTGCTCAGAGGATCTAGAGCAGGTCAGGCCTCTGGCCTATTGACAGCTAGTGTGGGGGATGCACTGGCTACCTCTACTTCTGTGGCTCCGAGGGTCTTCTCATGTTCACTCCCCCCCCCCCCCCTTGGAGATTATCCCGTCATACAAACCTGGTGTTACAGTGAGCATCTTAGTGTAAGACTATCTTATGTGTCATGAGAGGTAATACCTCAATAAAATAAAAATTTGAAATAAAAAAACCACAAATCCAAATCCTGAAATGATGTATTTGACAGTGTGTAGCTTGAACTTTGACACCTTTATATATGTGGAAGAGAGTTCAGAATGTCCAGGCACACCAGGTAATTTTTTATGGAAGACAATTCTTTTTTGTGGAATAAGGAAATAAAAACATTTCGACATTGTCAAGTGAGAGTGGTGTGCAAAAGCTGAAACATGGCTTTTATTTCCTGATTACCCATAATAATGTCTTCCAGTAGAAATTACCCAGTGTGCCTGAACATTCTGTACTCTCTTCCATTGGGTACTTGGAGAACTGGCCAGTGTGTGAACTGCTCTCTCTGTCTGTTTACACCCTTATGTAAGTGAGAGATGTTGCAGAGACAGGCACCGTCCAAGATGGCCGCCACGGAGGCCTCCCCCGCTCAGCAGCAGAAATCCCACTCACCAGAGACAAGGGTAGAGGACACTCAAACCAACACATCCCCAGCCCATGGAGGCTCTGGGGACGGCACCTTCGCTACAAAACAAGACCTGCAGCACTGGATGCAGGAGATACAATCCCTGCTGGCCGTGGACCTCGGAAACCTGAAAACAGAGGTACGCCAAACCACAGAGCGTGAGTGCCATGGAGGGGGAAATTCAAACACTGAACAGCGGAGTGTCAAACCTTACAGACGCCCTGCAGTCCTTGCAGGCAGCCCACCAGGCACTAGCGACACAGGTGGCCACCCAAGAGGACCGCCTGCGCCGCAATCACGTTAAACTCAGAGGAGTGCCGACGGAAATCTCCCCAGAGGAGCTTCCTCACTTCACAAGACGACTTCTGGCCACAATCCTGCCTCCAAACACAGCCCGGAAAATCACTCTGAAGGGCGTATTTCGCCTGCCAGTGGGGAACAACTTGGCTACAGCGGAGGCAAGAGATGTCATACTGTGATGCGCCACATCCCAAGACAAGGCAGCAATAATGTCAGCAGTGAGAGGCAAAACCCCTTTACCATTTGAAGGCCACTTCATTCCCACCTGCTTTTCTTTCAGGACTTGAGCAGAGCAACACTGCACTGGCGGAGATCGCTTCAACACCTAACAAGCCGCCTGCGGACAGCGGGCATACAATACAGATAGGGACTGCCGAGGGTCCTCTTAACGGGACCCACAACGGGACTACTCACAGAGCCACATCAGAGGCAGACATCCTTGCACTCTCCACTCGCCTGGGACTTCCAGATACAACCCAGACACCTGCTAAGACGGGACTATCCCAGATGGAAGATCCAGCTACTACAAGACCATTTACCCCTCGCACCCCACGCGAGGACTCGGGAACCTGACAAGTGAAACCACCCAATCCTGTCAAACCGGACCCAACTGTTATTGCATACTGTTTTGTTAAATCCTTTCTGTTAACGTTAGTTTCTCAATGCCACAGTTCGTACACAGACACACTTCACACGGCCCGGATTAACATCACGACCAGACCCAGGGATAACCGCGCAGATCCACATTAGGGTGGACGAGCCCCACACTCTCTCCCCTCCTCCCCCGCTATCACAACACTAGCAGCAGCCGAGACCTAGAATAAAGACCCTAACTTTCTCTCCAGAGGGCACAAAACGGCAGGCTAGTACAAACTTGGAGACACAATATCTCGAACGAAAATACTGACACCACAATCTAGTGCAACTACTCACAACAACCCATAGTATTGTTGTAGAATTATTAGGCCTCATAAAATTGTCTTAAAAGAATGCTTTGCATGACGGGAGTAGACCTACCCCAATTCCACATGTGGGTACCTAAAAAGGATAGGCCCATCCTTCGTACAACCTGCCCGGCGATCCTAAACTCCTTGAGAATTTGGGACGCCACAGCTCGCAAATACAAGCTAATCTCTGTCCCGTCACCACTTACCCCCATACTGAGAAACCGAGCCTTTCCCGCCGGGATGACAGCTAGAGACTTCGCCAACATTGAAAAAGCGGGCATCCAAAGGATATGCCACATGTACAAGGACAACGCAGTGGTCGCCTTTGACCACCTACGACAGGAGACTCACCTTACCCCAGCCGACTTCTTCCGATACCTACAAATCAAAGACTTCATGAAACTCCCACAAATACAACAGGCAGCAACAGGGCACATGTCCTTCTTTGAAAGAATATGCCTAAAAGAACGCATGCCACCAGGTCTCATATCACGACTGTATACACACATTAGCTCGGAAACGGATGAATGGGGCACGCTCACGTACACAGAGACATGGGAGAGGGAACTGGGAGAGGTATTGGAGGGAGTGGAATGGCGCGAGATATGGGAGGCAAATACCTCAGTATCCGTATGTGTGTCACTACAGGAACAAGCTCACAAGACGCTATTCAGGTGGTACACCACCCCAGTTAAATTACGCCAAATGGGGAAAACCCCGAATGACGATTGTTGGAGGGGATGTGGCCTGAAAGGCACATACCTTCACATGTGGTGGGATTGCCCCAAGGTACAAAAATTTTGGAAAGAGATACACGGCTTGATCGTGCACATCTTTCATAGAGCACCGGACTTGAATCCATGGACATATATACTTAATAGACCCCTAGAGAACTGGACGATTAGAGAACAAAAACTAATACAAAAGGTGACATTAGCCGCTAGGAGAGCACTAGCCCAAACGTGGCTAAAAGTAGAAGTACCCTCAATAAGCGCAGTATTGTCCAACATTAAAGACGTATGCCTCATGGACAATCTAACTGCAAGGGTAAGGGGGGCCATGCCACGCTTTGAGAAAATATGGGAACCCTGGACCTCGAGCGATCTAGCCTGAGGTATATTTCACGGATAGATAACGCTTGACCCCACGCAACCCCACCATGGGATAAGCCCACATAGGATCCCAGCCCCAATGGAGCCTCACACTAACCATGTAAAGACAGCGCCGCCCTCCAGCTCGGTGAAACATCCCCCATCCCTGCCCGCCTTCTCTCTTCTCCTCTCCATTCTCTTTCTCTCTCTCTTCTACACCCTTCTGGTAGGGCGAACGCCCACAGGCCGACACAAAACACCAAATACATACCCTAGACGGACCTGCCCCAACCCGGCAGTTGCAGTGGGGAGGGGGGGACTGTGCAAACTTCAAGCCTGACCAGAGGGGCAGACGACAACATTAGCCTCCATGATCATCTTCCAAAAGTGTTTTTATTCTGCGGCTTATGTTTAGTTGTTAGTTTCTTTTTTACACAGTTATATCAATATAGCCATTGAGAAGCAGTAGAACAGTTACACGCTATAAAATACAGCAACTAGACAAACAGGATTATGAGACTAAGTAAGACAGAGGACACACGGAACCAACCCATACAAATGAAGCCGAATGTATTAACAAGATGGCTACTCTGATCCTCGTCACATCTGTATTATTGTACTTGTCGAAAGCTTTATCTACATAAAAGTGCTTATTCAGTTATGTACCTCTACGTTTTGAATGTTGTATTGCGCTCGAGGATTGCCCTTGGGGTACCTCATGGGCGATTGTTATATGCATACGCACAACAAAAATAAAGAATTAAAAAAAAGAATGCTTTGTTAGAAGGAAATGTGCGTCAGCGGAACATTAGATTCCTGTTGAATGAAACATTGTAGCCAGTGAACAACATGGTTTGTCTTAATAAAATGTGAAGTTACTAAAAGCCTTGAGAAACTAACCTTGAAACTAACAGTGCCAAACTACTCAAAATGGCTGCCAAAGCACCCCTCCCATCGAGTGAACACCTCGTGCTAACAAGATGGTGCTGGAATCCGGGGGAGAACTTCATGACGACAGTAATGACATAAGATGGCACACCCAGTAGGGAGGGCATTTGAATGAACCACTTAACACTTAACCAATTACTGATTTATAATTCTATGTTATCTTGAATTCTCCAGTGATGTAATAATGCCTTTATAAGGGTCTGCACACCCATTTTCTGTGCTCTTGCCATTAAATTTCCTGAAGTTCTTTCATTAACCTGAACCCTGTGTCTCAGTGTGAAATTACTTCTGCGTGCACGCAACTTTGTTATCTTTAATTTGGACAGGAACAGATAGTCATTCAAACGTATTGGTTTGCATAAAAGAATCTACTACAGTATCACAAGCACACTATATATTGGATGACACTATAGCGTGAAGGGCCATGAACCTAGGAGCAAACAAATGCACTACTGTCAACAATTGTACCGTGACATGGATAAAAGAAAAATGTGTGCTGTTAAACTTGACAATACTGTGATATACACGCTATTGTTATATAATATGTTTTACCTCCTGTAAGTGCCATTATAATGCATGAAGCTTTCCACAGCACCAACAAAATAAAGAATAAAAAATAGAAAATGAAAAATACATTATAAAAACACACTCTTGGATAATCAACATGGAAACCGCACTGAACAGAGGTAAAACTTAGGTATTTAAAGGCCTGGGGGGTTTCCTTGATAGCCATACCTCCAAAATGTGATTGGGCGTTGGTAATGATTAAATAATGTCACAATGTGGGAGTTGCTTAACAACATAATTCAAGGGGCAGAGGTACAGTGACTGGCATCATAATCACTGGCAAAGGTGACTAAGGGTGTAAAACTGTTGTAGTGACCCAATATTATGTTCCTTTGCAGTTCTGATTTGTGGTTTTGATCTTGGTTATTTTACTTATTTAATATGATCTCAGTGCTTCTGACTCTTTGGCTTGTCTTCTCTGTTTACCCGGTCTTCTTATGCCCTTGGCTTGCTCTTTGACTATCCTTGCTGTTTGTTTGTGGTGGGTTTGGGTTTGCTTGTTAGGGTCCTACCTGCCATTATAGGTACCTGCTTTAGACACACAATCCAGTTCCTCAACAAATCTCAGTGGTTGGATGTCACAACCCCATACCCTATCACTCACAATGAGCTTTAGATACAAGTGTTAGGTACCCATTGTACAGCGCTGCGGAATTTGTTTGCAGGGAGAAAAGTGGTAAGTGTGACACGGTGTGAGCTTGGTTGGGTGAGGGGAGGAAGTTGTTCAAGTTGAGGAAGGTGAATGAGCAAGGGTTTTTTGCGGAATTAGAGGAGGAGTGTGATATAGCGAGAGGAAGAGATTGTGACAGAGTGAGGGGGTAAGCATAGTCTCTCCACATAGTAATGCCTTTTATTTTTATTTCTACTTAAGGCAAATAGTTAAAAACCATTGGGGCTTCTTGTCTATAGTGCAAGAAGATGGGAAATATTACATTCCTTGGTGGCCCAGTGGGATCTTGGTGCATTTGCAGGTGTTCCAGTCCAGCACTCTCTGAAGAAGTCAGATAGAGCACAATCTAATTCCCTGCAGCAGTCTCTGCTAACAGTTGGGGGACAGCCACATGTAGATAGTGGCAATTTAGCCCAGTGTTTAGATGTGTCAGGTATGTCATCTAGACATGTCATGATTGCCACTTCTAGAGAGCAGTAACTCCGCCCAGTGTCTAGAAATTGCCTTGAACCGAATGGGGCAAAACCATTAGTCTACACACTGGATTATTCGGACTACAAAATCCAGCGATTCCATGCATCCACAACCTTCTCAGTAAAGCAATACTTCCTGATAATTATTTTAAACCTTTGCCCTTCTAATTTAAGACTCTTGCGGTAGTTTTTCTTCTTTTAACCCCTTAAAGGACCACTGTAGTGCCAGGAAAACAAACTTGTTTTCCTGGCACTATAGGGTCTTCAGGTACCCCCCACCCAGTGGTGTTTCCTGGTTTTGTGCTGCCATAGGAATGACAAAACTCAGGCGCCCCCTCCCCCCCACACTCGCACCACCCCACCCTTCCCCCCTTCCCCACCTTCTAAATACACACACATTCACTGACAGACACACACATAGTAACACACTCCCTAACAGACACACTCCCTGACATACACACACTCACTGACAAAAATCTAGGATTTCAGCTTATTTTGAAAGTTACAGGTCACAAAATACAAGGAGTAAAATAAATAATGTAAATTTTAATGTGGAGCTATTTTAGAATTTTCTTATGTTTGTCTTGTAAGCTTAATAGCCATCACAGAAAGCAAAATTGCTGCACATAAGTATATATTTATATAAAGCACACATCACAGGCTATTTACCTAAGGGAATTCTGACACTTCTTCATAGCCAATCTCTGCTAAATAGTGTAGTAAAATTGTGGTTTTCTTTCTAGATTTTTAACATACACACATAAAACAAGGTTTTTTAATGTGTATTTCATAAAGCTGATTTATACTACTGCTGTAGAAAACCCCATATTGTGTTCAGCCATATCTACTGAGTAAAACAATACCCCCAATCTATGCCTTTACCACTATCCTGTGAAGTTACAGTGTCATAAAAGAGACCTGGCCATTTCAGTTTTCACAGTGATAATTTTGATAGATGAATGTGATGGGTGCAAGTCTCATTTTAGGGCATTGTAGCAGTTTGACTGTTGAATTTACCCCTAAAGGACCTACCATTTGTGAAAGTAGACACTACAGTGTATCTCATATGTTGCATATTGTGCCTTAACGTGGTGGCATTTTTTCACCAATTTATCTCAAACTTTGTGGTAATTTTTGTTTTTCGCATTTTTTACATACACATTACATTTTTTTCTGGTCATTTTTCAAGTCTGGAATGTGCCACTGTGATAAAACCTCCATAATTATGCTCGGCAAACACTTCTGAATAAAACAATACCCCCAATGTATGTCTTTGCCACTATTCTGTGAAGCTACAGTGCCTTAAAAGAGTCCTGACCATTGCAGTTTTTACAATTAGAATTTTGATACATGGATTTGATGTGTCTATATCACATTTTATATCACATTTATATCACATTTTAGGGCACTGTAGCAGTTTGACAGTTAAAATTACCCCATAAATGCATACCGTTTGTGAAAGTAGACACCAGGGCTATGTCATATGGCAGTGATGGCGAACCTTTGTGAGCCCGAGTGCCCAAACCGTAATACATGCCAATTTTTTTTCCCTCAAAGTGCCAAAACGGCAATTAAACCTGAATACTGAGGTTTAAGTTTAGAAAAAACTCATCCAGTTGTCCGAACTAATTAACATGTTTGTGTGTGTGCTCGGCAGTCTGTCTGTATGTGTATTAAGCAGTCTGTCTGTATGTGTATTAAGCAGTCTGTCTGTCTGTGTATTTAGCAGTCTGTCTGTCTGTGTATTTAGCAGTCTGTCTGTCTGTGTACTTAGCAGTCTGTCTGTCTGTGTACTTAGCAGTCTGTCTGTGTACTTAGCAGTCTGTCTGTATTTAGCACACAGTACACAGTCTGCTGAATACACACACAGACTGCTAAATACACACACACAGACTGCTGAGTACACACACACTGCTGAGTACACACACACACACACACACACACAGACTGCTACGTGTACACACACTGCATTGAGGGGTACAGTGTATGTGTGGGGTGATGTGTTTGTGTGTAGGGTGGTGTGTGTGTGTGGGGGGTGGTGTGTGTGGGGTGTGTGTGTGTGTGTGTGTGGGGTGGTGTGTGTGTGTGGGGGTGGTGTGTGTGGGGGGGGGTGGTGTGCGTGTGTGTGTAAGTGGGGTGATGTGTGTGTGGGGTGATGTGTGTGTGGAGTGGTGTGTGTGTGGGGTGGTGTGTGGGTGGGGGGTGGTGTGTGTGGGGGTGTGGGGTGTGTGTGGGGTGATGTGTGTGTCTGTGTGGGGTGATGTGTGTGTTTGTGTGTGTTGATGTGTGTGTGTTTGTGTGGGGTGATGTGTGTAGCGCAGGGGTGATGTGTTTAGCGCAGGGGTGCTGTGTGTATGTCGTCCACCCTCCCCCCCGACTGTTTTCTTTCCCCCATCCCTCCCTCAGTTTTTTTCACCCATCCCTCCCTCAGTTTTATTTCACCCATCCCACACACACTTTTCTCCCCCCATATCTCCCTCAGTTACCCCCCCCCCATCTTTCCTCGGTTTTCTTCCTCCTCTCATCTCTCCCTTCGTTTTCTTCCCCCCTCCCATCTCTCCCTCGGTTTTCTTCCCCCCTCCCATCCCCACTTGTCCTTGATCTCCTACCTTGTAGCGTGGCCCCGCACTTAATTTCCGTCCGCCCGGGTACAGGAAGCATGTACCGCGGCGCTCGGCCACGCTGCACAGAGTGCCTGGCAGGCGGGAGCGCTATGCGCTCACCTCCTGCCGGTCACTCCGGTTTTGCGCCCGCCGGGCCGTTGCACCCTAAGGCGGCCACTTGTGCCGCCTTATGGATGCGCCTCCCTCCGGCGACCTGTGGCCGCGTGCCCACAGAGGCGCCTCGGCGTGCCACCTGTGGCATGCGTGCCATAGGTTCGCCATCACTGTCATATGGTATATTTTGAGCATTATTATACAGTTATTTTAGCACCAATGTCATTCAAACTTTATCGTATTGTTTTATTTTTGCATTTTTATACACACATGTTGCATTTTAGTGGTTAATTTTGGAAACTTGATATATGCTACTGTAAATTAAATCACTAAATTATTCTCAGCTATATTTCCTGAGTAGACCCTCTTTGTATACCTTAGCCAGGTTTTTGTGAAAACAATAGAGGGCTAAAATTATATCCGGCCCAGTACAGTTTTAAAAAAAAAAAACTTTTTTGGGGCACTTTAGTAGCTCATATATTTAAATTACGCCACCAATGCATACCATTTGCAAAAGTGGACACCATGGGGACTCTCATAAAATATTACAAGCTTTAGTGTTAAAAAGTATTCCCCCAGCTGGTGTCAGCAGAGGAATTCCCTTGCTTTATTCAGCACGAGATGCCCATGCTGACCCTAATACTAATCTCAACCATAATCTGAATCCTAATCTGAAACATAATCCCAATACTACAATTAATTATAAACTTAATCTTAAACATAAACTTAATAATAAACCTGATAATAAATCTTATACTTATTCTAAACCGAATAATAATCCTTAATTGTACTCTTTAATTTAATCTTAATCCCAAAGGTTTCCCTCTGCTAATATCAGTACTGATATTAGTAAAGGGATTTTAAACTAAAACAGACAGTGGTACGTTGCTGCCATGTTCTGGCTATTTTCAATATTGCAGTCTCCTATCTCTTACATTGAAGACATCATGCCCAATGCAATGCAATCTGTGCTGGGCAACTGAAAAAGCCAAGCACTGATCAGAATGGCATTTGGGCATAGAGGGTGACTTTCCAGGGTTTCTAATGATTCCTGCGTTTCCTACTGTGAGCAGGGATTAAACCCTCCTCACACTACATTGCTGTCTATGGGGATTTAAATACCCATTAAAAGAGCTGCAAGCCGATCTCACTTTGAGCTCTGCATGCAGCTAACATTAGGAGTTGGTATTTTGATTAACTGTGGCTTTTCAGTAATCTGGTCGTTATTAATGTTATTATGTACATGGTATCATGAATTGCAGCATCCAAATATTTCCCTACCCCTCTGTTGTATTCAGTGCTCATTTATCCAACTGACGTTGTTATATGTTTTTATCAAGGGGTGGCTCTGTGACTAGATGCTGTCTCTACTAGATTGTGAATAGATAGCCTCCCTGCCGGATAGCTCATTACTCTGCAGCCCGAGCTCCCTGCATTTGGTCTACACAACACGGACATGGTGTCCATTGACCATGGGAACGACCTTTAGTGACGTCATGCAGTAACCCGGGCAGGCTATGGGAATGGCGGTCACAGTCAACACCCTCTTCTTTATTGTTTAAGTGTACTTTGGTGATGGGTATATAAGATGGTTTTCCTGGCTAATCATGGCAGCATCACTTATGGGTAGCTCCGCCCAAATCAGGAACAGGACAGGACAAAATCAATTAATCCAGACCAGACTGGGTATAAAAGGTCCCTCCTCCTTCTATCCCACAGTATTTTTTCCTGTCCTTTCAGGACACACAGGATATTTTATTTTGGGCCACCTTCCCATGTGTACCATGGGCCTCCAGATGAAGTTCAGCCTCTCTTCATCTGAAGAACTCAGTAAACAGCCTGCACGGGCAGGACTAACTGAGTTTAGTACAGATTAGTATCTGTACTATATGGGAGAAATTATTCTAATTATATCATGATGTGGGGTCGGCTGTTGCCTTAAAAATTTCCCCTTATGGCATCCAACCCCCCATGATCTGAGGTCAGTGTTTTGGAGAAGCTAGGGTAAGTTTTTTCTTATTGGTATAATTCTATTTTGTTAGTTGTTCTGGGGTTTTCCCCTGGAAGAAAAGGGTCTGAGTCTTATTACTCTAATGTTTTCTGCTCAATCTAATAAATATCTCTTTCAGTTGTTTCTGTTCCTCTTACCTGCTTCATTCTTCTTATTCTGTGTAAGACTGGCTGGCAGGGGCTGTGTTTTCCTCCGATCCTGTCTCTTCTGTGTTCGGATTACTGGCGCATGCGCAGAACGGCCGCCGGACGCCGCCGATACTGCGCATGCGCGGGATAGTTGCGCGCTTAAAGGGATATCGCGCCAAAAAATCAAAAATTCTAAAATCACTCAGAATTGATCCTTGCTTCGTCCCTGATCATCTGGTGACAAGGAAAGCTGCCTTTTTCCTCCAGAATCTGTTTTTTAAGGTAAAAATCCTATTTTAAATTTATCATTACTTTTCTTAATTTTACATTAAAATTTGTTCTGCAATAAGCGTATTAAAATTACTTTCAAGTGTTCCACGACAGGGTGATCTTGAGACCCAGACAAGAGTTTCTGCCAAAAGTTGTCTCGAATTTCCACATCTTACAGGAAATTGTTATTCCTTCCTTTTATCCATCTCCTTCTACTGCAGAGGAAGTGAAACTTCATGAATTGGATGTCAGGCAGTGCCTACTTAAGTACATATAAGTTTCGACTCAATTTCGGAAGTCTCAACAGCTGTTTGTTCTTCCGATTGGCCCCAGGAGAGGGGAGGCAGCCTCTACTTCCACCTTGAGACGTTGGATTTCCAATATTATAGTCAAGGCTTATCAGTTGAAAGACCTTGTTCCTCCTAGCAGGATCAAATCTCACTCTACAAGGGCTTTAGCAACATCATGGGCTAATTGGAACACCTTTTGGAGGATGAAACAGCACATCCTAAAGTCGGGTTAAAGTTAAATCGCCCCAGTTCGACAAATTCAGCCACTTATTTTGTCAAAATACACATTCTCGTGGAGAGGAGATACCGCCACCAGGGGCGCTTCCTGCTTGCAGGGCAACTTTTGGTTGGCTGACGCTGGCCGCACGAGCCTTATCTCGGGAGGGGCACTCATATATAATTTAAAGAAACAATCCAGGCACAATACCCACCAGGGGCGGGCTGGGCCGGGGGGCAGGGAGGCCATTGCCCCCCAGGCCGCCCCAAATTATTTTAGGACCGGCCGCGGCGGGCCGGCCCTTTAAATGCTGCAGCCGCCGAGCGCTCTGTAAAGAGCGCTCAGACGGCTGCAGCTGCTTTTGCCTCCCTCCCCTCCCCTGTAGGTGGCCGAGCAGCACTCCGGTCCGCGGTCCCGGCCGGAGTGATGGGAAGGTGCACACTGAGTGTGCACTTCCTATCAGTCCGGCCGGGTACAGGAATCTGTTTCCTGTACCCGGCCGGACTGACAGGAAGGTGCACACTGAGCACCTTCCTATCACTCCGGCCGGGACCGCGGACCGGAGTGCAGCTCGGCCACCTACAGGGGAGGGGGTAAGAAGAAGGGGGGGGGGGGGTAAGAAGAAGGGGGGGAGGGGGTAAGAAGAAGGGGGGAGGGGGAGAGAGTAAAACGAGGGGGGAGAGAGTAAAAAGGGGGGGAGAGAGTAAAAAGGGGGGAGAGAGTAAAAAGAGGGGGGAGAGAGTAAAAAGAGGGGGGAGAGAGTAAAAAGAGGGGAGGGGGAGAGTAAAAAGAGGGGAGGGGGAGAGTAAAAAGGGGGGGAGAGTAAAAAGGGGGGGAGAGTAAGAAGAGGGGAGGGATGAGAGTAAGAAGAGGGGAGAGTAAGAAGAGGGGAGGGGGGAGAGTAAAAAGAGGGGAGGGGGAGAGTAAAAAGAGGGGAGGGGGAGAGTAAAAAGAGGGGAGGGGGAGAGTAAGAAGAGGGGGGTGACAGTAAGAAGAGGGGGGAGAGTAAGAAGAGGGGAGAGGGGGAGAGTAAGAAGAGGGGAGGGAGAGTAAGAAGAGGGGAGGGGGGAGTAAGAAGAGGGGAGGGGGGAGAGTAAGAAGAGGGGAGGGGGGAGAGTAAGAAGAGGGGAGGGGGGAGAGTAAGAAGAGGGGAGGGGGGAGAGTAAAAAGAGGGGAGGGGGAGAGTAAAAAGAGGGGAGGGGGGAGAGTAAAAAGAGGGGAGGGGGGAGAGTAAAAAGAGGGGAGGGGGGAGAGTAAAAAGAGGGGAGGGGGGAGAGTAAAAAGAGGGGAGGGGGAGAGTAAAAAGAGGGGAGGGGGAGAGTAAAAAGAGGGGAGGGGGAGAGTAAGAAGAGGGGAGGGGGAGAGTAAGAAGAGGGGAGGGGGGAGTAAGAAGAGGGGAGGGGGGAGTAAGAGGGGAGGGGGGAGTAAGAGGGGAGGGGGGAGTAAGAAGAGGGAAGAGAGGGAGTAAAAAGAGGGGAGGCGAGAGTAAAAAGAGGGGAGGGGGAGAGTAAAAAGAGGGGAGGGGGGAGAGTAAGAAGAGGGGAGGGGAGGGAGAGTAAGAAGAGGGGAGGGGGGAGAGTAAGAAGAGGGGAGGGGGGAGTAAGAAGAGGGGAGGGGGGAGTAAGAGGGGAGGGGGGAGTAAGAAGAGGGAAGAGAGGGAGTAAGAAGAGGGAAGAGAGGGAGTAAGAAGAGGGGAGGGGGGAGTAAGAAGGAGGGGAGATAAGAGAAAGAGGGGGTAAGAAGAAGAAGGGGGGAGTAAGAACAAGAGTGGGGAGTAATTAGAAGAAGGGGTTAAGAAGAAGAGGGGGGTAAGAAGAAGGGGGAGTAAGAAGAAGAGGGGGGAGTAAGAAGAAGAGGGGGGAGTAAGAAGAAGAAGGGGTAAGAAGAAGAATGGGGTAAGAAGAAGAAGGAAGGGGTAAGAAGAAGAAGAGGGGGTAAGAAGAAGTAGGAGGGTTAAGAAGAAGAAGGGGGGAGTAATAAGAAGAAGGGGGTAAGAAGAACAAGGGGGGAAGTAAGAAGAACACAGGGAGGAGGGGGGGTACGAAGAACACAGGGGGGTGAGAACACACAGAGGGAGGAGTGAGAAGAACACAGGGAGGGTGGAGGGGGATGAGAAGAGCACAGGGAGGGTGGGTGAGTGTGAGAAGAGACCGCTAGGGGAGGGTGGGGGAGAGGAGAGACCACTAAGGGGCAGGGGAGAGCTCTAAGGGACAGAAGGGACAGCTCTATAGGACAGGGGGCAAGACAGGGAGCTCTTTAACACTACGCGCACACACACACACACACACACACAACACACACACACACAATGCATCCCTATACATACACAGAAACACACAATGCACCCCTATACATACACAGAAACACACAATGCATCCCTATACATACACAGAAACAGAACATGCTTCCCTTACACACAGAGAAACACACAATGCATCCATTACACACACACACAATGCAACCCTTACACACAAAGACAATGAATCATTTGCACACACACATGCAAACACACACACTGTTTTTCTTACATACACACAGAAACACAATGCATCTCTTACACTCAATGCACACACCTTGCATCCCTTATGCATACAAACACAGATTCACACAATGCATCCCTCACACACAACCAGAAACACATAATACATCCCTTATACACAAATACACACTGCTTCCACTACACACAAACACACTGCATCACCTGCACAAACTGGTATCCCTATACACTACATACCATAAGCACACATATGAGATAACACATAACACATCCCCTACACACTCCACTCCCTGTGAGCGAGCTCATGGGTGGGTGGAACATATAAGTGGACTTATGAGTGGGCCTTATGGGCATACTCACCGTCAGGCACTGGGGCCCAGACCTTGAGCTGTGTAAGAGGCCCCCAAAATATGGAGCTGCTTCCAATTCTCTCAGAACGTTGAATTTTGTGACCACAGTTGCAAACAGCCTCCAGAGGTCCTGTTCTACACCAGACCAGTGGAGCCAAACTGCAGCCCATCATCATCCTCATCTAATTGTAAGTAGGCAATCTAGTATATTATTAGTGACACTAATCTATAATTTACCTCACATTAAAGGGACACTATAGCTTAATGAAGTGGTTCTGGTGTCTATAGCTGGTCCCTGCAGGCTTTTTAATGTAAACACACACTGTGTGCAGCACTGGCGTTAGTTCATATGGCAGATCATATGGGTGGGGCATTGTGATGTCACATGGGGGGGGGGGCGGCAAATTTATATTTTGTCTAGGGCGGCAAAAATCCTTGCACCGGCTCGGATCCTGGGCAGGTGCACCAGTCTACTGGTGACCCACAGGAGGGGAGTGCACTGATTGCACTGCACTCTCCTCCTGCCCAGACCCGTCTTGACCGCAGTGCAAGTGCCCTCTGCCCCTAATTTACAGTGGCTCACACTCACAACAAGCAGTGCCTAGAGCCCTTTGCAGAGATGGAAACAAAGAGGTTCTGCGGCAGCTGGCCGTCCTGCAAGCATTACATTAAACAGCTGTTCCCCATGCAGCCACAGGTGGCGTTGTGCTGGGAGACTGTGATTACTCTTCATTTCCTCCCAGCCTACAGAGCAGCGCATGGGGGAGAGAGGAGGAGGCATGATTTAATCTTGAATAAATCCTCTAAGCAAACCTTTATAAATTTGGGGGGGATCAGCTCTGTTTCCACAGTGTATTGGTGTTTACTCTCATCTCTGTATTAATATTGAGGGATGTCTAAGTAGTAACATCAGTGTGTGTCAGCAGGGCCAGCCGTTAGGGTGGGCAAGCTGTGCGGTCACGCAGGGTGCCATGACAACAGAGGCGCCCGGCGGCCAACACAGCTCACAAGTTGGGTACACCAGCATATTTAATTTAAACGATTCGCTGGTGGTCCACTGGTGCGCACCAGCAGTAGGTGCAGTCAGATCATATCCTCTCCCTCGTGGTTCCGGCGCTCAGTTAGTGAGTCAGAGCACAGGCTCAGAGATTCTCAGCCTGTGCTCTGACAACATTGAAAGTCAGAGCCGTGAAGGAGCGGGTATGGCAAAGAGCTACTGATTAGCATAACATCAATATCCGTTATAAAACCAGAAAAAGGTGGGCATGGACGGTGAACTGATTTGGTGGCGCAATGGGCCACTTGACTGGTTTTGCCCCCCAAGCCTAAGGCTGCCAGCCCTCCCCTGATACCCACTACAGCTCTCTGTAGTGGTTATGGTGTCAGGATGCCGTGGTGCCCTCTCAGAGTAAATAGTCAAACCGTTTAAGAACAGTTTGACAATTTACCTGGGGTCTACCAGGATAGGGGCTGTAGTATGGGGATAGGGCCTCTAGGTAGGTAGGTGTGTGTGTGACTGTGTGTGTGACTGTGTGTGTGTGTGTGTGTGTGTGTGCACAGTGGGAGCACTGTTTCTAGGAGGGGCAGTGTGTGTTTGTGTGAGTGGTGTAGTGTGTGCATGGGAGTGCAGTGTATATATAGGGTGCAGTGGGAACACTGTGTATGGGGCCAGTGTGTGTATGAAGGTGTAGTGGAGGCAGTGTGTGT
The DNA here is from genome assembly GCF_036172605.1 of Pelobates fuscus. NCBI lineage: Eukaryota > Metazoa > Chordata > Amphibia > Anura > Pelobatidae > Pelobates > Pelobates fuscus. Next base: position 92,686,641 of record NC_086317.1, on the reverse strand, counting down.
ATGTGGGGGTGCAGTGGGGGTAGTGTGTGTATGGGGGTGCAGTGGGGGTAGTGTGTGGGGGTGCAGTGGGGGTAAGTGTGTGTATGGGGGTGCAGTGGGGGTAAGTGTGTGTATGGGCTGCAGTGGGGGTAAGTGTGTGTATGGGCTGCAGTGGGGGCAGTGTGTGTATGGGGGTGCAGTATGTATATGGGGTGCAGTGGGGGCAGTGTGTGTCTTGGGGTGCAGTGGGGGCAGTGTGTGTATGGGGGTGGAGTGAGTGCAGTGTGTGTATGGGGGTGGAGTGAGTGCAGTGTGTGTATGGGGGTGCAGTGGGGGCACTGTGTGTATGGGGGTGCAGTGGGGGTAAGTGTGTGTATGGGGGTGCAGTGTGTGTATGGGGGTGCAGTGGGTGCAAGTGTGTGTATGGGGGTGCAGTGGGGGTAAGTGTGTGTATGGGGGTACGTGTGTATGGGGGGCAGTGTGTGTATGGGGGTGCAGTGGGTGAAGTGTGTGTATGGGGGTGCAGTGGGGCAGTGTGTGTATGGGGTGTAGTGGGGGCAGTGTGTGTATGGGGGTGCAGTATGTATATGGGGTGCAGTGGGGCAGTGTGTGTCTTGGGGTGCAGTGGGGGCAGTGTGTGTATGGGGGTGGAGTGAGTGCAGTGTGTGTATGGGGGTGGAGTGAGTGCAGTGTGTGTATGGGGGTGCAGTGGGGGCACTGTGTGTATGGGGGTGCAGTGGGGGCACTGTGTGTATGGGGGTGCAGTGGGGGTAAGTGTGTGTATGGGGGTGCAGTGTGTGTATGGGGGTGCAGTGGGTGCAAGTGTGTGTATGGGGGTGCAGTGGGGGTAAGTGTGTGTATGGGGGTGCAGTGTGTGTATGGGGGTACGTGTGTATGGGGGGCAGTGTGTGTATGGGGGTGCAGTGGGTGAAGTGTGTGTATGGGGGTGCAGTGGGGCAGTGTGTGTATGGGGTGTAGTGGGGGCAGTGTGTGTATGGGGGTGCAGTGTGTGTATTGGGGTGCAGTGGGGGCAGTGTGTGTATGGGGGTAAGTGTGTGTATGGGGGTGCTGTGGGTGCAGTGTGTGCATTGGGGTAAGTGTGTGTATGGGGGTGCAGTGTGTGTATTGGGGTACAGTGGGGGCAGTGTGTGTATGGGGGTGCAGTGGGGGCAGTGTGTGTATGGGGTAAGTGTGTCTATGGGGGTGCAGTGTGTGTATTGGGGTGCAGTGGGGGTAAGTGTGTGTATGGGGGTGCAGTGTGTGTATTGGGGTGCAGTGGGGGTAAGTGTGTGTATGATGGTGCAGTGGGGACAGTGTGTGTATGGGGGTGCAGTGGGGACAGTGTGTGTATGGGGGTGCGGTGGGGGTAAGTGTGTGGTGGGACAGTGTGTGTGTAGTTGGGGGAGGGGCTAATTAAAACAGATAAGTGTTGTTGTTTTTTTAATTTAAAAATATGCTTTATATCTCCCCTCCCTTCTTACCTTTGCCTAGGGAGGGGAGGATATAAAGCATATTTTTTTAATTTAAAAACAAAACAAATATTTGGAATTGGTATTATAAATATTACTTACCTTTGCCCAGGGAGGGGGGATATCCATTCTGTTGAAGCCCTGGTGGTCCTTGTGGATAATCCCTGGCGGTTCTAGTGGGGGAGTGAACTCTAGCCTGCACCTCGTGGGCTAGAGTTCACTCTCGCGAGAACGGAGCGTTGCCATGGTAACCGCGGCAACGCTCCGTTCTCGCGAGAGGAGACCCGGCGGAGCTGCAAGCTAGAGCTCCCGGGTCTCCCTCTCCCTCTCATGCCGGCCGCCCAGCAATGTGCCAGCGGACTGGAGAGGGAGATCTCTGATCTCCCCTCCGGTCCGTGAAGGCACCCAGCAGTATCCACTCTCGGGGGGGGCGGCAATTGCCCCCCCCCCCCCCCCCCCCCCCCAGATCCGCCACTGGCTGGCCGTCCTCGCACTCTACATGAGGACATCCAGTGTCACTTAAATCTCCATAGGAAAGCATAAATTCAATGCTTTCCTATGGGGGAGGACCAAATGCACTTGCAGTAGGCGCGCATTTGGTCCTGGTCTCCCCAATCAAATGACGGACGAGGGGGAGCGTCGACCTAGCGCTGATTGGTAATTATAAAAGTTTTTTTAAATCCTTAATTGTCTGTGTGTGTATATATATATCTGCATGAGTGGCAGTATGTGTCTAAATATCTGCATATGTGTCAGTGTGTATTTTTATCTGTGTCAGTGTTTGACACATGCAGATACACTGATCCTCATACAGACACATATGCAAATACACAGCTAGATATAATTATACACCAACAGGCAGATACATGGACACATGAACAGATGAAAACATTACAGCCTAGTGATAACTTCACTGGCCACTCCTCAGTGTGTATATAATGAATGCAGTGTGTGTATATAATAAATGCAGTGTGTATACTGAATGCAGTGTTTGTGTAGTGTATATAATAAATGCAGTGTGTGTAGTGAATTTCAGTTTGTGTAGTGTGCATATGTATAGTGAATGCAGTGTGTTGTCTGCGAATAGTGAATGCGGTGTGTATATAATTAATGCAGTTTGTATAGTGTGTATAGTGAATGCAGTGTATATAATGAATGCAGTGTGTGGTGAATGCAGTGTTTGTGTATAAGGAAAGCAGAATGTGTATATAATGAATGCAGTGTTTTTGTAGGTATGTAATTTGTGTGAAAATAGGGGAAGGCATATTTTATTTTAGTCCCTCCTTGGCCAGGGTGGGGGGATATGGCATTCCCTGGTGGTCCAGTGGCATGGACTGTGCAAGTGAGGGCCCGCAGCAAGCTCTTAACTTCCCAGCAGCTCCCCTGTCTAAATCTTGCGGTCAGCGTGCAACATTGTCATGGTAACCTGTGGTAACGCTTTGACTGCTGCGGGACTCATAAGATTTACAAAGGGGAACTGCTGTGAAGGTGAATGCTTCCTGCAGGCCCCTCCAGGACTGGTCATGGGCCAAGCGGTCCTGGTATGCGTTATCGGTATCTATTGCAGTTACCGACATTGCCAAAATCACCAAATATCGGCCATGCAGCGGAACCAACCTCGCCACTGGAGGAGCCTGGTCACCCGCCTCCTGCCACTGGACTATGGCCCCATGTTTAACACTGTTCTTTTTCCCTGCAAAAGGGCTGGTTCATGCCTTTCTGCGGACTGTTCAAGCCATGCTACCCTAGATAGCTATGCCATGGAGCCCAGCCGTATACTGAAAGACTGTATGAAAGACTTTGGCTCCATGGCGATTGACCTGTATGTATGTGATCTGAGCGCCATCCGGTAATAATGTGCGCTCAGATCTAAGCGATCTGGGGATAGGTAGTATGTGTATGTTCTATGTGATAAATGATAAATGTAACAGTATGTAATTTTATGGCTTTTATTGTCCTTTGTCTGCCATGTGGTTAATGGAGTTTTGCCTCTGTCCTTGGAGATAATTGGATTACTTCCCAATTATCTCCAGGACAGAGAGGAGGGATTGTGATGCATTGTGGGATTGTAAGCTTGTGATTATTGAACATTGACCAGTCTTCCATCTGGTCCCCTAGGGGAGTGTCCACCAGGTGGGAGACCTGCATAAAAGCCAGGCAGGTAGCCCAAGTAAATTAGTTCTGCTTGACCCTCAAACGAAGTGTCGTCTCATCATTGGGGGAATTATATTGTATGCTTTTCCTGTTCAGCGGTTTACAGTATTCATGTTTGAGAGCATTCGTATACCTCTCCTGTTTGGTGATTGTGGTGTCTACCAGAGTGCTTGGAGCCCTCAGGAAGCACTAAGAGCATCCTTCAACATTGGTACTGAGTCGGGGTGCCCGTCGATCCGTTCCCTAGTCCATATGTATGCACGTTATTTTTTTTTATTATTATAATCATTGATATAGCACCAACAAATTCCAGAGCACTTCTATTGGTATGCTTGTATGTGTATCAGTATGGGTATGTCTGTTTCAGTGTGTGTCGGTATGTGTGCTTTTTTTATTTTATCATTTATATAGTGCTAACAAATTCCATAGAGCTTTTGTCAGGCAGGTGGACTGTATGTCTCTTACTTTTGGTTGTTTTAATCAGAACTTTCACAATTGACTCCGTCCTTATGTTCATTGCACTTTAATGGAGCGATCAACACAAGAGTCTAAAAAAATGTGAAGTGTATAAAGTATTTGCCTTCAAAACTGTTCTAGTTCAGTCCCTATTTGACTAAAATAATGTTATGGTCTTATAAAAGGTGAATTTTATCATCCCAACTAAACAAGTTTATTAAATAAAATAAGACGATTTTACCATGGATTTAGTGAAGAATCAATATATGCAAAACAGCTCAATGTTATGAATGGTTGTTAACACTATTAGGTACACAATGTTTGGTATATAGTTTGTGTTGCAATGATTTCCCTTCACTATCAAAACCTTCTGCTGTGCCATGGCTGAATTTTAGGCTATTACTGTAGGAATAGGAGCTAAAACTCATAATATCAGCCCTGTTTGCAGTTTTGTATCAGCATGTTACAAAGACCTGGCAAGCCTTCAATCCACAAAACATGAGGCCCAAAACAAACATCCCTGGGTCTTTGCAGAGTCTCACAGCATCACAGTCAGCACTGCCATCTCTGCTGAAGGTTCACATTGTCACAAGCCCCGGGTTTCATTGCATTGACACGTTACCACGTCAATGCTCCCATACCACATGGTGCCTGGGTTTGCAAGAGTCTTTACCAAACAGAGTTAAAGGCTGAAAGATTCTACACAACCACCAGGGAATATATGCTCTATGTTTAACACATTACCATCTGCACTATATATTTATTATCAGTTATTGACTGCTGTCCTATTGTTACAGTATGTTTTTACACTTCCATAATTTTAAAATCCACTCTAACTTTAAGGCAACACAACTAACCTAATTCGTAAAGAAAAAAAATCTCCAGGCATCTTTTTACACTTGTGGTGTTTGTGTTTAGCTGTAATTTTCCGCTCTCATTTACTGTTCCCATACAAATTATATATAGTTTTTTTCAGGACAAAAGGGGCTTTCTTTACATACCATTATTTATATAATTTCATGTAATTTAATTTAAGAAAATGAAATATAAAAATTGAAAGAAATACATGTTTGACTTATGTGAAAAATCTTTTACTCATCTACAAAAGTGAATAAAAAAAAAAAACTGCTAAATAGATTCAAAATGTTGTCCTGAGTTTAAAAATACCCAGTGTTTACATGCTTTTTGCATGTTATAGGGCTATAAGTACAAGTAGGATATTGCGGTTTCAAAACATAAATTTTTAAAATGTATCAATAGTGACATTGTAACATTATTATCTGTCATAAATCTCTGAATAATACCCCACATGTACATTTTTTTTTTTTTTTAAATTAGACAACCCAGGGTATTCAATATGGGGTATGTCCAGACTTTTTTAGTAGCCACTTAGTCGCAAACACTGGCCAAAGTTAGCGTTCATATTTGTTTTTGTGTGTTAAAAAAGTAAAAAACTAAATTGAACGCTAATTTTGGCCAGTGTTTGTGACTAAGTGGTTACTAAAAAAAAGACTGGACATACCCCATTTGCAATACCTTGGGTTGTCTACTTTTGCAAATGGTATGCCATCATGGGGGTAATTCTCATTCCTGGGCTACCATATGCTCTCAAAGGCAACGTAACCAACCTGGCCATTTTCAATGTAAAAATATTTGACCCTGTAACTTTCAAAAACGCTATAAAACCTGTACATGGGGGGTACTGTTATCCTCAGGAGACTTTGCTGAACACACAAATATTAGAGTTTCAAAACTGGAAAATGTATCACAACAATTATATCAGTAAAAGTGCCGTTTGTGTGTGACAAAAGCAATAAAAAGTCACTTTCACTGACAATATCATCGCTGTGATGGGTTTTACTGTTTTGAATTACTAATATTTGTATTCAGCAAAGTCTCCCGAGTAAAACAGTACCCCCCATGTACAGGTTTTAGGGTGTCGTAGAACGTTACAGGGTAAAATACAGTGCTAGCAAATTAAATTCTCTGGACTTTCGACCTGGGTTTGCAGGCAGGTCCCTCAAATTGCAATCAATAAAATTACTTAATTATGTAAAAATACTACATAAATACACACGTCGAATTTAAATATATATGCATATTTATATATTTGAAGTCTACATGTATATTTATATAATTTTGTATATGGACATGTATATATTTCGTATTCTTTTTATTTATTTATATATACATAGATATATATACATAGATATATATACAATTTCATTCTAAGTGTATTTTGATATAAATATATATCAAAATACAGTTAGAATAAAATTTCAAATAGATATATATATTTTTTATTTTTATTTTTACATTTAAATTTAAATTACTTAATATTTGTATTTTATAATAATATATATATATATAACACATACACGTGTGCAATTTAATTATAAGTGTAGTTATATTAATATATGTACATATTAATATAAAAATACACTTAGCATGATATATATGATTTATAGATATACATATACACATATAATTATTTTTTATTAACATTAACTTTATTTTTTTTTTAATGATTTTACACTAGCAGGGAGACTGCCCGTCAGCACAGACAGTCCCCCTGCAGGCAGACACATGGACACCTATTGTGACCATGTAGTCGCTCTATTGAGCGATCACATGGCCCCTGGGGTCCAAATCCGCCATGGGGAGACTGTCTGGGCTGCAAACAGTCTCCCCACACCGGGAGCACCGCCGATCGCCGCCAGGGTCCTTAAGGGGTTAAAGAAGCATCCTACAAAACCTGTGCAGAACTGTAAACAAGGGGAGAATAAAGACTAAGACCTACTTGGCTTCTATTTACAGTACATTGTTACAAATATTAAATATATATTAAAACTGCTAAATATATATTAAAAGACATATTAAAGTGCTTCTCAAACCACTCCAAAGATCAAAAACTCCAGCTTTACAGACATTCCAGAAAAGTAGATAAGTCATAATGCCTGAAAAAAGGTTTGCAGTTCTTGATATATTTAAGAAACACTGCTATATGCCATGATCAGTGTAATCAAGAGGGTTGATTCCCAACTACAAAGTAGTTAACATTGATAAATATTGTTTTAAATGAAACAATGAAACGATTATATGCAAGAAACGTTTATTTGACAAACACATTTTTCAATTGGGTCATCAGTGAAGAGAATGCAACAAACATTTCCATCAACATGAAAAAAGTCATTATGTGCTCAACAACCACCCCTCAGACGAAGGACCAAGTGCAGTGTGGATTCTTTCTGAATATTGTAGTCAGAAAGAGTGCGACCATCTTCCAGCTGCTTGCCTGCAAAGATCAATCTCTGCTGGTCTGGAGGAATGCCTTCTTTGTCTTGGATCTTTGCTTTGACATTCTCTATTGTGTCACTTGGCTCTACTTCTAGTGTGATGGTCTTGCCAGTGAGGGTTTTTACAAATATCTGCATACCACCTCTTAGACGAAGGACCAAGTGCAGTGTGGATTCCTTCTGAATATTGTAGTCAGAAAGAGTGCGACCATCTTCCAGCTGCTTGCCTGCAAAGATCAATCTCTGCTGGTCTGGAGGAATGCCTTCTTTGTCTTGGATCTTTGCTTTGACATTCTCTATTGTGTCACTTGGCTCTACTTCTAGTGTGATGGTCTTGCCAGTGAGGGTTTTTACAAATATCTGCATACCACCTCTTAGACGAAGGACCAAGTGCAGTGTGGATTCTTTCTGAATATTGTAGTCAGAAAGAGTGCGACCATCTTCCAGCTGCTTGCCTGCAAAGATCAATCTCTGCTGGTCTGGAGGAATGCCTTCTTTGTCTTGGATCTTTGCTTTGACATTCTCTATTGTGTCACTTGGCTCTACTTCTAGTGTGATGGTCTTGCCAGTGAGGGTTTTTACGAAGATCTGCATACCACCTCTCAGACGAAGGACCAAGTGCAGTGTGGATTCTTTCTGGATATTGTAGTCAGAAAGAGTGCGACCATCTTCAAGCTGCTTGCCTGCAAAGATCAATCTCTGCTGGTCTGGAGGAATGCCTTCTTTGTCTTGGATCTTTGCTTTGACATTCTCTATTGTGTCACTTGGCTCTACTTCTAGTGTGATGGTCTTGCCAGTGAGTGTTTTTACGAAGATCTGCATACCACCTCTCAGACGAAGGACCAAGTGCAGTGTGGATTCTTTCTGGATATTGTAGTCAGAAAGAGTGCGACCATCTTCAAGCTGCTTGCCTGCAAAGATCAATCTCTGCTGGTCTGGAGGAATGCCTTCTTTGTCTTGGATCTTTGCTTTGACATTCTCTATTGTGTCACTTGGCTCTACTTCTAGTGTGATGGTCTTGCCAGTGAGGGTTTTTACAAATATCTGCATACCACCTCTTAGACGAAGGACCAAGTGCAGTGTGGATTCCTTCTGAATATTGTAGTCAGAAAGAGTGCGACCATCTTCAAGCTGCTTGCCTGCAAAGATCAATCTCTGCTGGTCTGGAGGAATGCCTTCTTTGTCTTGGATCTTTGCTTTGACATTCTCTATTGTGTCACTTGGCTCTACTTCTAGTGTGATGGTCTTGCCAGTGAGTGTTTTTACGAAGATCTGCATACCACCTCTCAGACGAAGGACCAAGTGCAGTGTGGATTCTTTCTGGATATTGTAGTCAGAAAGAGTGCGACCATCTTCAAGCTGCTTGCCTGCAAAGATCAATCTCTGCTGGTCTGGAGGAATGCCTTCTTTGTCTTGGATCTTTGCTTTGACATTCTCTATTGTGTCACTTGGCTCTACTTCTAGTGTGATGGTCTTGCCAGTGAGGGTTTTTACAAATATCTGCATACCACCTCTTAGACGAAGGACCAAGTGCAGTGTGGATTCCTTCTGAATATTGTAGTCAGAAAGAGTGCGACCATCTTCAAGCTGCTTGCCTGCAAAGATCAATCTCTGCTGGTCTGGAGGAATGCCTTCTTTGTCTTGGATCTTTGCTTTGACATTCTCTATTGTGTCACTTGGCTCTACTTCTAGTGTGATGGTCTTGCCAGTGAGGGTTTTTACGAAGATCTGCATACCACCTCTCAGACGAAGGACCAAGTGCAGTGTGGATTCTTTCTGGATATTGTAGTCAGAAAGAGTGCGACCATCTTCAAGCTGCTTGCCTGCAAAGATCAATCTCTGCTGGTCTGGAGGAATGCCTTCTTTGTCTTGGATCTTTGCTTTGACATTCTCTATTGTGTCACTTGGCTCTACTTCTAGTGTGATGGTCTTGCCAGTGAGGGTTTTTACAAATATCTGCATACCACCTCTTAGACGAAGGACCAAGTGCAGTGTGGATTCCTTCTGAATATTGTAGTCAGAAAGAGTGCGACCATCTTCAAGCTGCTTGCCTGCAAAGATCAATCTCTGCTGGTCTGGAGGAATGCCTTCTTTGTCTTGGATCTTTGCTTTGACATTCTCTATTGTGTCACTTGGCTCTACTTCTAGTGTAATGGTCTTGCCAGTGAGGGTTTTTACAAATATCTGCATACCACCTCTTAGACGAAGGACCAAGTGCAGTGTGGATTCCTTCTGAATATTGTAGTCAGAAAGAGTGCGACCATCTTCAAGCTGCTTGCCTGCAAAGATCAATCTCTGCTGGTCTGGAGGAATGCCTTCTTTGTCTTGGATCTTTGCTTTGACATTCTCTATTGTGTCACTTGGCTCTACTTCTAGTGTGATTGTCTTGCCAGTGAGGGTTTTTACGAAGATCTGCATACCACCTCTCAGACGAAGGACCAAGTGCAGTGTGGATTCTTTCTGGATATTGTAGTCAGAAAGAGTGCGACCATCTTCAAGCTGCTTGCCTGCAAAGATCAATCTCTGCTGGTCTGGAGGAATGCCTTCTTTGTCTTGGATCTTTGCTTTGACATTCTCTATTGTGTCACTTGGCTCTACTTCTAGTGTAATGGTCTTGCCAGTGAGGGTTTTTACAAATATCTGCATACCACCTCTTAGACGAAGGACCAAGTGCAGTGTGGATTCCTTCTGAATATTGTAGTCAGAAAGAGTGCGACCATCTTCAAGCTGCTTGCCTGCAAAGATCAATCTCTGCTGGTCTGGAGGAATGCCTTCTTTGTCTTGGATCTTTGCTTTGACATTCTCTATTGTGTCACTTGGCTCTACTTCTAGTGTGATTGTCTTGCCAGTGAGGGTTTTTACGAAGATCTGCATACCACCTCTCAGACGAAGGACCAAGTGCAGTGTGGATTCTTTCTGGATATTGTAGTCAGAAAGAGTGCGACCATCTTCAAGCTGCTTGCCTGCAAAGATCAATCTCTGCTGGTCTGGAGGAATGCCTTCTTTGTCTTGGATCTTTGCTTTGACATTCTCTATTGTGTCACTTGGCTCTACTTCTAGTGTAATGGTCTTGCCAGTGAGGGTTTTTACAAATATCTGCATACCACCTCTTAGACGAAGGACCAAGTGCAGTGTGGATTCTTTCTGGATATTGTAGTCAGAAAGAGTGCGACCATCTTCAAGCTGCTTGCCTGCAAAGATCAATCTCTGCTGGTCTGGAGGAATGCCTTCTTTGTCTTGGATCTTTGCTTTGACATTCTCTATTGTGTCACTTGGCTCTACTTCTAGTGTGATGGTCTTGCCAGTGAGGGTTTTAACGAAGATCTGCATATTGTCCTAAAAGTAAACAGAATGGATCATTGGGTATTATAAAACTATACTAATTTGCAATGTATAAGCAAACTAAATGTACTTATTATTGCACATATATTCATATACCTACCACAATAAAATGCTACTGTCACCTGTGTTACACCTGTCTGTTACCCCCAAGAAATCTGGATCTCTTAAATTTATGTTAAAAGTTAGCAAAATAATCCAGATCAGACAAGGCAAATTAAGAATAAATAGAGCAGCATTATTTAATTTCCCCTCTTATCTGTATAGTTTGACAGCCAGGTGTAAAGCACAGTGTTAACTGATCAGTTTCACACTGTATTCATTAAACAGGAGTCCTAGTAAACAAAACAAAAACCCTGGGAAGAGTCCCTTTTAAATCCAACCCACAGCAGTTTCATGGAGATCATAAATAGTTCAACTTTTTTTTAACTTGGCATTCTCTGCTGTAGTGATGAAAGGCATAGGAGCTTTACGTTAAGGGCCAATAACAGCATAAAAGTCACTCAATGACCGTAATATATATAAAAAAAAAGGTATCAGATATAAATGCATATTTAGAAAAAATATAATCTGAAATTCTTTAAAATTACCACATTAAAGTTAAGCAAAAAAAAACACTAGAAGTGTAACTCAAGAAAATACATAGAACTATAAAGCGTTGCCTATTGTACTTACAATGCCCAGGAATCTCCTAGGGCAGACTTTGCTGTAATTATTAAACCATTTTTATATTTATAAAATAACTTCTCTGGGTGCCACCAGGAGAATTTGGTTAGCTATATTAATCTGAGTGAAGTTAAACAGCATACCACAAAACAATATACTAATTAGCATCTCACTCTTGAACCCTAAAATGTTGGCTAAGCACCAGGACAGAAAAGATGAAGACAAACAGCTGCAGTGGCAAGTGCGGACTTTCCCATGTTTGGGTCAGCCAGCCATAAACTGGACTAAGGACGACACTGGGGTGAGTTTTAGACAATTCAACAGTATGTCAATTTCTAACCACATTTTACCTGTGACGCTTTATGCCACCAGCTACATCTCACCAAGTAGACGTGCAACCATTAGGTATGAAAGAACATTTCACTGTACAAGTCTAGGAATAAACACCTCTGACTACAATTCTTTCTACGTAACTTGCCAAACAGATGGGAACACAATCATGGTTACTGTGCATGCAAGTCAGTGATGGAGGAGAAGTCTAGTACTCCAGCTGTAAACTCTTCATAAATTGTTCAACAGCTAAGGGCCATGTGCAGATAATGAAATAGATTTTAACTCAACAGTAACAGCTGCCAATGTCATTCATATCTTCCTTGTGATTTCTAAAACAAAATAAACCTATCCTTGAGAAGAGATAAGAATACCAGCAATTTAAGTCACCACATATCTAGTACCCTGTACCCATATTTATAGAAAACACCCACTGTCCTGAAATCCCAACTCAATGCAGTCAGTGGAACATTTCCAATAACCTCTCTCTTAATACCCATAGCCTCCCATACTGAGTGAGTAAAGTCTGACCATAAAATACAATCAACTCAATACCAGGAACCAAGCTCTAAAAGTAATCACACTCCCAACAACCTTAGCCCTCACACACAGATCAGTGTACCTACAGCTAACCCCAGAGACCAGGAGGTCCATCAGCAGCTATGGGGAAACTTCAACTCCCATGATGCTTTGCCAGAGAAAAACTACGCCATAGCCAAGGCTGGGCAAGAACTATAAAGACTGGCAATGGCTTCCTAACTAACGTAAAAATCCCCAAAACGAACTATATACAATATGGCTTAAAATAACTCAAGAACTCTTGAAAATCCATTTTTTTTTTAAACAGCTGTGTTCTTTCTTAATTAATGTAACTCTTTGTCCCCTCTGTAATGCAGTAGTCCCAACACGAATACAACGCACTCAAATCAAAAACATAATAAAGAAAATCTAAACGAAACCTTACCTCGTATCAAGAAACAATAAAACGAGGAACCAAAACTCGACTCGATATGGCTGCTGTACTCTAGGTTTACGCGAAACAAACTGAGCGCTGCACCACAGCGCCCTCTATTTATACCCTTACCGGGACACATCACAACCACACCTTGAAAATGTCCATGCGCCCGGGAAGTAAAAGTAGCTTGAGGCTTAAAAACGCCGTTATAGCGGCGATCGATGATTCATCGTGCCTATAACCTTTCCAAGAAACGGTTCTTATATTCTTTTTGCATAACATGACTTACTAGAAAAAATATAAGACAGTTATTTTTGGATTTAAGCGACGCGGATGGATACATACCAGAGAAGGGTAGATTGTTGTCGAGCCCTCTGGAAGATTCTGCCGGTGGGCGTGGTTGGAGTGATGAGGCGTCTTGTGATTGGCTGGATGTGATGCAATCGCTGTTGCTGGGGCTCTGGGGCAGACTCTGCATTCCCCTTTAGTGACCGATGTGTCGGCCATGTTGCTGCCTGCAAGCTGTGTCACGCTGATAGAGATATATTGTCTGACAGGAAATGGCGGGGTTTATTGCATCACAGACATACTGTCTGATGTTTTAGTGCCCTCATTGCAAACTTACAATATGGGCTACATGTCACACCATACCTGAAGGGATATGCACTAAATCAGGAAATATAGGCAATTTACAGGGATAGTGTGGATTTTAAGCCAAATTCGAAAAAAAATACTTGGCATCCACTTTGGTTATTTTGGCCAGATTGTAATTCATTTGTAGATTCTCTATCATTGCAGTTTCACAGATAGTTCAGAACCGCAGTGCTCAGGATGATGTTTTTTTGTAACCTTTTTTTTTCATATTTTTCCACTCACCACAACTTTCTTTAAAGGAACACTACCAAGCACCATAACCACTACAGGTTTCCTGTGAAAACAAGTTGAACAATGTCTGAAACGTGCTGCCTAGTTACGCCCATTTCTCTTACTATAATATCCAACTAAGTATTTTTCTACAATTGTGGAAATACCTCTAAAAAAACTGCTGTGCTCATGACAGACTAAGGCCTCCTTTTTCATATGTACATAATATAAACTTGCAGAAATTAAATTAAGATACATGTATAAAGAATGTAGTGAATTATGTTCATCAGTTTAATGAAATTGTCACGATTTTATAATTCTCTTTTAACTTCTGATTTCCAGATAGCATGTTTATTGTTCGTGAAATATTAGGGGAAATATGCTGCTCTCTACTTAGCAAAGTTCATTTAAGGGGTCCAATTCTTTATGACAATGCTGTGTCACCCCAGACTCCAACTTAAAGGGACTCTCCAGTGCCAGGAAAACAAACCGAGATGAGTCTACGAACATAATGCAGTAGTTCCTCATTGGAGATGATATCTGAAATCACCTTAAACCGTAGGTTTCTGGTTTTGGATCTATCTTCCATACTGGCCATGCAGTTGGTCAGGTCAGCATAACGGCTTTGTAGGTTATTGATGGCTGCATTTGAGCCATCTTCACACTTCCCAAGTACTGTATTCCTTTACAGCAGTCGTTCCCAACCCAGTCCTAAAGTACACCTAACAGTCCAGGATTTTTGCATTACCCAGCTGTGTCTACAGTGTTTTTAGAAAACGGTGGGAAAAAACACTATAGACACAACAGGATAATCCCTAAATCCTGTACTGGTAGGGTATACTTGAAGACTGGGTTGGGAACCCCTGCTCTACAGCAACTATTCTGCCAGTAAGTGTGGCCATCTCCTCCCGCACCACTGCTATGTCCTCCTGCAACATAGCTTTTAACTCGTTCAACAGTGCCTTTTTATCTGCCTTAGTGGAGGATGCAGCACCCCCACTTGTAGATGCCCCCTGTTTTGCCTCAGGTACATGGGAAAAGGTAAGTATCCTGATGGGAATGCTGCCCTCGTCCTAGGATTCTGAGGTGTAGGCTGCCACAGTTGCCACCTTGGCAGACCCGGGCCTAACAGCCCATTTCAGGAGTGTTGCTATATAGCGGGACCCAGATCAGCCCAGTGGTTTTTAGATTTGTTCCCTATCCTCTGCACCATGTACAGATAAGTGATCGCTGTCTTAAATTTAGTGTGTTTGATCAGTGCAGCACAGAGCTCTTGCGGCTATCTCTCTTGGGTGCTGGCTCTGCACCAATCCTTTTAATTATACATTTGATGCATACAACTCACACCAATGCATGCTGGATATTCCCACAAATTCAACACCTAATTAAATGAGTATTAGGCCAACTGTACAGAAAACAACCTTGGCTACCTTGATAACCCCAAACATTTCTGAGAAGTTTATCTACACATGGGTACCCATGACTGGAGCGGCCAAGTAAAATGGTCAATTAACCACTTTATGGGTGTAGAAAATCGACTATAATGACAATATGCATCTAATGTTAATATTTCCTCCTAATTGCTTCAAGACGACATCTGTAAATGGCATCCAATCTCAAAAGTATAGTATTTTTATGAATACTAGATTCATATTCTATTTAACTTGGATACTTTAATTTATTGTTTTGTGTTTGACCTTCACAGAGCACTCTGTTTTCCTCCGGTGAAAGATTTCTGTTGATTTCAATCCAGTGAAAGCAAAATCTACAGACTGTTCCTGTAGCCTAGTTGTCAAGGTCACATGAGCTGAAAACATTTTTTGTGTGTGTGTAATAAGACAAGTTTCCTGCTTAGCTGCACTGCCAAAATACTGGTATGCAAGTAGGTGTGGAGGATGTATTTGTTTTAGAAAAATATTTATTTCAGGAAGTAACACTTTTTACTGACCTGTTATATAACAATAAAAAGTCAGTTCGTTACACTGTTCCAAATGTCCTGAAAATGAAAGGAACACTCAGAACACATAATAAGTACAGCCTGTTGTGGTAATTTTGGTGTCAGGAGTGCCCTTGTGCCATTCCACAGTAAGTTGTCTAACCATTTTAGCATACTCATATCTCCCAAGTGTCTATATATAGATGGGGCATATTGATCATAGTAAATCCCCCAAAACTTCTCAGAACAGCCCCATGCCACATCCCTAAATTAAAGTGTCCTTCTTTGTCTTTTTTAAATGTTGGACAGTCTGGCATACCTAGAAGGGTGGGCAGTATAATAGGTAGTGTGACATTATTAAACAATAAAAGAAGATCACTTCTACAATAATTATTGTAGTGGGACCTCATTTACAGAAACCCCTTTTTCCTTTAAAAGCACTTAAAACACTTTTGCAAAATACATATTTTCACTTAGTAAGACAAACCAGAATTATACAAGAAACAACAGACTCTTTCAATTACAATTCATTTTTTATAGTGCCTCTGCACACGTTGCTAATGCCTTTGTCAGTTTTGTGTGAAGTGGCCTAAAAAATAATTGTAATACTACTACTAATAATAATAATAATACTGCAAAGTAAAATGCTTGTGTGGTGGAATCTCTGTAAAAATAAATTTAGTAGGCCGAGATTACCACGTGGCATGTGTACGTGCATATGCTGACGTATCTATCAGTTGGTTGCACGAGGCAAGATACGATCAGTAGTGTACGGAGCATGTGCAAGAATACAGGATATAGTATTCCCCTCCTCCATTGTGCTGGACAGGCCATGCGGTCAAGCAGGAAGTTAATTCTTATTTGTATTGATTGGTCAAGAGAATGTGCGGGTGGAGCTTAATATGGGAGGAGTTATGTGCCTATATAAGGAGCCTGCACTATTGTCCGGGGCTCAGAACTTGCTGTATTTTGGTGACATTAGTCCCTCTGAGTCCCGATCGGTGATCCAATAAAGAATCTCTTCCTTCCTGAAGAAACCTGTGTCCATCTCTCTGTGCTTGGCTTCCGTCAGTTTCTCCGGTATCATTTGGTGCATTGGCCGGGAAGCTCATCGTTCAACGGTAGCTGAGAGGCAGAGGCGTGAGACGGTCTATCTTTGCCCACGTTCTCTACGGCTGCACCCCTGAACTTCTGCGTGGACCTCCCTTCGTCTCGGCGCCACTGGTCTGTTGTCCAGGAGATCATCGGCCTCTACGTAAGAAGTGCTGGGGTGTCCCCGTCGATGAGTGTGAACTCAGGTTCAGGAACGAGGAGGTAAGACAACTGCTGTTTTAGACGGCAGACCCACTAGGGGTATACCGATTGTGCGGTAGGCCCATAAGGGGTTTGAATTGTGTATGGAATCTGCCCCCTCTGTCGGAGGGAAGGAGCGAAGGCGCACCGCTCAATCGAACGCTCTTTAGTAAGACCGTTTGATTTGGTTTGGAGTCAGGCGGGGTCCTGTGTAAAAAGCCCTAGCCGGACACCGGTGTCTTGTCTAGACTAGCGTTCTAGGGTGTATATTACGTTCGCTAGGTCGGAGGGACCGGGAGACTAAGCGGCGCCTGTGTAAATTCGGTTCGCTAGATCTCAACCTATCTTGGTTAAGTGGGAAGGCGTGTAAATTTGGAACCCACTAGATTTTTGATAGAGTAAATAGACTAAGAGGGTTCTGTTGTAAATTCCGCCCTCTAGTTCGCTATATGTGGTGCTTGGGCAGTGTGGCTAACCAAAACGGGTGTACATAGTTTTAGGTAGTCCATTCAAGGTACTGGCCAATAGTTTAGTTGGGATTGTAAATGTGTTAAAGATTGTTAGTGTTATGGTACTTTTTAGCAGTAAACCAAAATGTTTAAATGTCTATCTGTTCCTGTCCAAATTAATAAAATTGAATTGCGTATATACGCTGAAGTAATTAAGTCTGACACACAAGGTTCAGGTTAAAATAACTTCGAGAAAATTTATTGGCAAGTGCAAAAAAAAGCGGGCGCGCAGGCCCTTTTAAGAGGCATTTCACGTCATCATTGTTATTAGAATATCAGCAAATAAACATCATTAATTGGATTAATTGTTAAGTGTCGGGATTAGTGTCCACCTATCAATATTATTAATTGGCTCAAAAACTAAGTGGTTAGTCCCGTGCCCACCCACCGAGAGGTGGGATTGTTCTGGACACAGGTGGGGACAAGGGGGTCTTGAGCGTCATTTTACACGGTCGGTGATCTCAGGCCTCGTGGCCAGGTGCAAGGTCTCTTATGAATAGAACATTTCATTACTACTGTGTTCTCATGGCCTTCAAATTATACTATGTTGCAAGTTAAGGAAAAGTCAGCAATTCCTGTGTTAATCATGTCTTTATAGAAAATACAGTCTTTGTCTATTGTATTGGATGTGCTGGGAAATTCTGTCATGTAAGGTAGTTTTAAAATGAACAAGTTAGGTTATGAGGACAAAATGGAGGAATGAAGAAGTCAGGTTAGGAGGACAAAATGGAGGAATGAAGAAGTCAGGTTAGGAGGACAAAATGGAGGATTCACAGTATGAGGTTAAAATGGAGTTAGTGCAATAATTCAATACGAGTACAATAAGGATTTTTAAATAATCCCACATCAGTCCCCCCTATGAAATGTTATATTCTAAGAGATAAAACTTTATTAAGTTAGTACCAGGAAGACGTGTTAACCCAAAGGCACAGAAACCCCGTGGCCGCTAGCTAGGTGTTAATGCAAAGTGCAAGACTGTCCCTAAATCTGACCCTGATAGGCTAACTCATCCGTCAGTATGGCTCTCGAACACTTCACACCCATGGGTGTCCCATGGCAGCTAACCCACCACTTCTCCACACGGGGCCTTTACCATTCACTGACAGATGCTGTCCCTAAGCTGGTCCCTTCCTAGAATTCCTGCACTTTATCAACAAAAGGGATTGTTTGCAGCGGTATACAGGGTGAGTTGATGTCTTGTAAATCTTGGTCATCAACTTCGAGATGAGTGAAAGTGGGTGCCGCTTGGTCAACAGTCTTCATGAGGGATTTTCTCAGACATGGGAGGATACAACAAAAGAGAAGAGCAAAAAGAAAAAGAAAAATTAGTATTGCCATACCAATATGCATTAAAGCCTTTTGCCATCCTGTCATCCAACCAAACCATCTTTCCCAGGGATCTTTTATCCCAGAATTCCTTTTTAACTCTTCAGACAGGTCATTTAATTTTTCTATGGCTAATGTAACTTTACCATTAGGGCCTGTGTTTTCTGGGATATAGGTACAACATGTCATGGTGTCAGGTAAAATTTTACAAACCCCTCCTTTTTCGGCTAAGATCATATCTAAGGCCATTCTATTCTGGAAAGCCATTTGGGATGTGGCCTGCAACTGTTCGGCCAATCCTTGGAGAGCATCTCTGGTATAATTAACAAAACGCTGTTGATTATAATAAATGTAATTTATCCAATTTAAATTCTTGTTTGTGGTAACTATGGCAAACAGTGATTCAAATCCTGCAGCAACTTCATCTCTTGCTTTAAACTCATTGGGCACCCCCCTAGGTACTCCAATGGCATCAATATAAACATGAGGATCAAAACTTCCTTTCACTGGGGCGTCACGCTTAACCTTAGTGTGCCTGGACTCATGGGTGACGAGGTGTGGGTCAGAGATGATATGTATAGGCATAATGGCTTTAGCCAGAGTACACTCCCCCCACCACTCTTTGTCCATTCTGGATCTTAGCTGTAAATCCCCACACAACCAGTAAATATCCCCTAATGACCTGGTGTGAAACTGCAACAAGTTCATAGAGACATTTCTGTAGGTAGCACAATACCCCTTAGAGAAGTTACCCAAGAATCTACCAATTCCATCATAATTAGCATAACAAGTGTAATTACCTTTATACACGGTAATACCATCTGGGGGTTTGACATCCTTGGTTAGGAGAGGATACTCCTTTGTCCATGCTATACATATGGACCTGTTAAAATCATAGTGATAGGCAAAAAGGCTTAAAACACATTCTTCTATTTCTACTGGCAGGATTAAAGGCACAGTACCCAGGTGAGGCCGGGCACCGCCACACACATAGCATGCGGTCTTGTTATGCTTATTAGCATTGTATTTCATCCATTCTAACCATAAGTTAACATCATTAAAACCTGTTTCAGCGGCCATGGTATCTTCAAAGGTGGGGTTAGCAATGGCCATCATGTCTTGAAAGGTCTGGATATGAGGTTTTAATGGGTTGGGGACCATATGGGTGGCCCCTTGCCACTCAGAAGAGTTGCACATATCTTTGAGGTAGAAATGCCCTAATTTATGGTAGGAACCCTTTTTCCAATACATTCCCATCACATACTGGTCTGCATCCGTTGGGCTTGGATGCTCAATGTTAAGGATTAATTTCATTGGTGTACCCCCCCCAGGCTTTCTCAAAGTCATCCTCTGGAGAAGGGATCTACCATGATCATCTACTTTAGATAAGGCACTTTTTGGTTTGTAACCCCAGGCAGGCCCGGCATTCCATCCCGCCGCCCCCCAATGGTCACAATTGTGCCCCCATTGCTTGTCAACTACACAAACATATGGGTCTTTTGAATGAGGGATATCTCTATAGATACTCTGGATTTGTGATGTGGGAAATGGGCATTCTACAATATCACAGTAATCAAAGGTATAAGTAGCCACATGGGTGCACGATGAATTGTACCAGAAGGTGTACCCACTAACATCTTTGGTGATGGCTACTTGCTGGGCCCTTATTAGGCTAATTAGGGAGAAGGTGTACCAGAGGTACATGTTTGTGCGGTATCTGCTTCCTCCGGGGCAGGAGACTTCTTGCAGTGGGAAGCGTGGATCCAATGTGGCCTACCGGCCAGTTTGACGGAGGTTGCGGTAATCAGGAGAACTTGGAATGGACCGTCAAATCTTGGTTCCAGGGTATTTTTCCGCACAAACTTCTTGACCAGAACCAAATCTCCGGGAAGCAGGTTATGGGTACCTGTATCCAAATCGGGATCTGGAATTGAAGAGAAAACTTGGGCATGTATTTTGTTTAAGGCACTTGCAAGTTCAGTTACATAGTCTACTAAAACATCTGATTGGAGCTGTAACTGCTGCGGATAATAACAACCTAGTCTGGGTGCTGTCCCAAATAGAATCTCATATGGGGACAGTGAATGCTTCCCTCTAGGTGTGTGCCTAACACTAAATAAAGCTATTGACAGGCTTTCTGGCCAGGGCATCTTTGTTTCTTGTGACATTTTTAACATTCTGGCCTTTAGAGTGCCATTCATGCGCTCTACTTTACCACTACTTTGTGGGTGGTAAGGGGTGTGGAAGGCTAGAGTCACCCCTAGAGCAGTCCAAATTTCTTTAGTCACTGTTGCTGTGAAAGCTGGGCCTTGATCACTTTCAATGACTTCTGGGAGTCCGAACCTACATACGATCTCTGTAAGTAGGCGTCTTGCGGTTGTTTTTGCAGTGATATTGGTCACTGGGTAGGCCTCTGGCCATCCTGAGAACATGTCCACTATGACTAGTGCATATTCATGGGGCCCGCTCTTGGGCATTTGGATGTGGTCAATTTGAATTCTCTGGAAGGGGTACATGGGCTTCGCCAGGTGTTTTGCAGGCACCTTGATTGGTTTTCCTGGATTGCATTTTGCACAAATGACACAGGCCTTGCAGAAGCTATTGATCAATGTTGTAATTCCAGGTGCTTCATAATACTTCTGTATGAGGGCGGCCATCAATTCTTTTGACAGGTGTGCGGGCCCATGTGCCCATTGGACAACTGCTGGGTATAAATTCTTGGGAAGACAAAATTTGAAGTTGTTGTAATATACTCCGTCCTTTTGGACAGCTCCTTTCTTTTTCCATTTCTGGATTTCTTCAGGAGTGACTGCAGCTTGTTGTTCTCGCAAAATTCGCAAATCAGTAGGAAGAGTTTGCAGAGCAAAAATAGGAACTTCCTCTTCTTCTTGTCCGGACACTTCTTCATCCACTTACTGCAGATCCCTGGCCGCTAGCTTAGCAGCCTGATCAGCTAAATGGTTGCCCTTTGCTTCATCTGTATCCAATTTCCCATGGGCTTTGACTTTCAAAACGGCCACTTCTTTAGGGAGTAGGAGGGCATCCATTAGCTCCTTGATTGCAGTGCTGTGTTTGACTGGTGTACCGGCGGTAGTAAGAAATCCTCTTGTCTTCCAAATTAGGCCGAAGTCATGTGCCACACCCAGAGCATATCTTGAATCTGTATAGATGTTGGCACGTTTTCCTTCGGAAATTTTGCATGCTGAAGTCAGAGCCTGTAATTCAGCTTCTTGCGCAGACATTGCTGGCGGTAAAGATGATGATTTGATAACTTCATCTGTTGTGGTTACGGCATACCCTGTATGGTATCTTCCTTCTTCATCAGCATATCTTGAACCGTCCACAAACAGGGTAAAATCTGGATCTGGTAATGGATTCTCATGTACAGTTGGTAAGTGCACTGTTTCCATTTTCATCTGTTCGAAACAGTCATGAGGTGTTTCTGGGTCATAATCATTCTTTATGACCAGATCTTGAAATTCCTTTTCCAGGAAATGGCGTGGCCATGCTTCTAGAAGGTCAGTTGTTGGGTATTTGGCAATACCATTCTCCTGTAGCTGTTCTTCATCCATGGTGGCCCATAACTTTGCCATGGGCCCAAGATCATTCCATGACCTTGTTTTCAACTTGGTAACAGGAATATGTGGGATAGCAGTATCCCAATGGCGGTAGAGGTAGTTAAGTTGTTGAGGTAGTTGGACCAAGACCATGCTATTGCCTTCAGAGTCACAATAGAAATCTTGAGCAGTGAGCTGCACATCAGTCCAGTGGTAAAGCTCATCTTCATAGCAAGGTTCGGGAGTAATGTTTGGTTTGTACCACATGGTACAAAAGGCGTAATCCGGGCCTTCACAGAGAGGATTCTCATCTTCTTGAAATGTCAAATGTGGGTGCATGGTCTTCTTGATACACCCACAGAGCAGGTAAATGTAGGTCTCATCCGTGATGAATCCATAGTAGATACCCCCCTCAGGGAGTGGAAGAAGAGTGGATGGATTAAGCACTTGACATCTCTGAATGGAAATGTTGTCAGGCAAGAGAAGATGACACTGTAGGCGTAGGTGTCTGGCTGGAGACACGTGCTTGAGCTGGACTTGGTTGATAATGGCAGAAATGTCATGAGGGGCCAAAACAACCAGAGGGTGGCCAAGGACCAGGTCTGAGGTTCTTTCTATGAGCTCTCTTGCAGCAAAAACGGCCCTGAGACAGGAAGGAGTCCCTCTGGCCACAATGTCCAGTTGACATGAGAAATATCCAATAGGCCTCTGGCGGCCTCTTAAGTCATTAGTTTGGGTGAGAACTCCTGTTGCATGGCCTTGTCTTTCAGAGACAAATAATTTGAAAGGTTTGGTATAGTCAGGTAGGCCCAAGGCAGGAGCAGAAGCAATGGCACGTTTTAGAGCATTGAAATTGTCCAGAGCTTCATTGGTCAAACAGAATGGGTCAGACTTAAGTGCATCATAGAGAGGTTGCATAAGTAGAGAGGCTTCTGGGATCCATGCTCTGCAGTAGGAAATGAGGCCTAGGAAGGCATGAAGAGATTTTGAAGTCCTTGGAGGTGGAATATCCAGCACAGCTCTTACCCGGTCCCGAGTAAGATGTCTGGTACCTTGAGATAGGCAATGTCCAAGGAAAATTACTGAAGATTGGCAGAATTGCAGCTTGATGAGTGAAGCTTTGCATCCTTGTTCTGCCAAATAGGAGAGAAGACTAATTGAACACTTTTCAGTAGTGGGTATATCATCTCCACAGAGCAGTAAATCATCCACATACTGGAGCAAAACAACTTCTGGGTGCTCAGCTTGCCATGGGTCAAGGATGGTACCCATGGCCTTTGCAAATTGACTTGGAGAATTTTGTGCCCCTTGGGGCATGACAGTCCAGGTATACTGTTGCATCTCATGGGTGAAAGCAAACAGGTATTGACAGGATGGGTCCAGTGGGACACTGAAAAAGGCATTGGCCAGGTCAATGACTGTGAAAAATTTTGCAGATGGTGGGACTCCAGAGAGCAGAGTATGGGGATTTGGTACAAGAGGGGTGTCCAGGACAGTAGCTTCATTGACAGCACGGAGATCCTGAACCATCCTGTACTTCTCTGGCTCACCTTTTGGAGTTTTCTTTTTCACAGGAAACAATGGGGTGTTGCACTCAGATTTACATTTTACCAGGGCACCCTTCTCCAAGAGTGCCTTGATTTGGGTAGAAATGGCTGCAGCCTGTGCTGGTTTTAATGGATATTGTGGCTTTATTGGTAACTTAGCTCCTGGAATAAGCTTTACCACCACAGGGGGAACATTTAGGTGACCTATGTCCTCTGGGCCTGAGGACCATAATTTGGCGGGCACCTGTGTTTTTAATACCTCTGGGAAATTGGACCTTAATTCTGCTGCATCCTCACAGGGCTTTTCTAGGTGCAGCATCAGAGGCAAGGAGCACAAGGCTGAGGTGTCTGATTCAGATAGAGGTGTAGACATTTCTACCTGCCCGTCTGGGGTGAAGGTGATGGATGCTTGCAGGCGTGAGAGAACATCAGCACCTAACAGGTTAATTGGGCATGTGGAGGATACCACAAAGCGAGCAAGCAGGCTAGAACCAACTCGTAGTGGAGTTGTTAAAGGGCTATGTCTCGGTTGGCCATCCACTCCAACACAAGATACATCAATATTTGACAGGAAAGATGGGTCTGGCAGGTCTTGTTCTCGCAGAACACTACGGGCTGCACCTGTGTCAACAAGAAATGTGGTAGGGTGGCCTTCAATGGGCAAAGTCACTGTGGCAAGTGGCCCCCCCTTATCCCCTGTAGACACTGCCATGACAGGGGTTACAGACACAGGCTTGCCAATTTCCTATTCATCGGGTTCCTCAATTATTGGAACCTGTTTGGTGGCTTTGGGAGCCGGGGCAGGCTTGGATGGCTTTCTGGGCTCCCTTGGCTCCTTTTTTGGTTCTGGACAGTCACTTCTAAAGTGTCCCTTTGCTCCACAATTAAAGCAATGTCCCCCCTCCTCCGGTCTGGTGCCTCTTGGGACTGGAGTGGAGCGGGATACCATGAGGGGAGCTGAAGTGGGTCTTCTTGGGGTCTGAGCAGATTCCAAACCTCTAGCAACTAAGAGCAGGGTATCCAGGGGAACAACCTTATATTCAGGGCGTGCAGCAATGATTCCCTTGCGTATAGAGTCTTTAACACCTTGGACAAACGCACCTGACAGCATTTGTGAATGAATCTTGTCAGTAAGATCAAACCCCAAATCTGTGAACATTTGATACAGTCTAGCATGAAACCTTTCCACTGATTCTCCTTTATCTTGTATAACATCAGTAAGGCCAGCTGCCTGATCTGCAAGTTTGTCCTTAGCCCATTCTCTTAATTGGTTGCAAAAGGTTACCCCGGAGGGGTAATCAACATCACTGGAAAGCAGGTCTGTACTGAGGTGGCGGGCCATGCTTGGCCAATATGCATCCCCTGCTTTAATAGCACAAATGCTCAGTAGATCACGCCATGCGGCGGAATAAGTCTTTTGAATTTGAACTATCCCTCGGTAAAAAGGCATCGGTTGCTTTTCTGGGTCAGGGAGTGATTTCATTAATGCACTAGCTTGAGTGGGGTTAAAAGCAACATACTTAGGAGGGGCCCGTTCTCCCCGACCCTTGTGTCCAAAGGGATCATCGATAGAACGATGAGCTGAGGCTGCGGCTCCCGCAGCCTCCAATGAGTCCTGGGATAATCTGTCCTCCTCTTCCTCATTTATTTCTACGATCTGGGCCCTCCTGCGTGCAGGGCCCGGGTGAGGTGACAGGACCGGGGGATGAGAGGGGGTCCCAGATGCAGGGGTGGCTAGCGGGTCATAACCAGATAAGTAGTCACCGGGAATTACCGGCATCAGGGCTGTACTGGGGGCCGCCATATTGGTGGCGGGAAAGGGAACTGCATTAGGATTAAGGGAAGAAGTGGCGGCCATGTTGGATGTGGGCACATCCGGGGCAGACTGTGCCGGACTGGGCATGACCGGAACCTGGGGAGTGGCTTGGGGAAGGGGTTGTGGGTAGCCGGGATAGGGCAGGGCCATGGGATATGGGAAGGGGTAGGGCCAGGCTGGGGAGGGGAGGAGAGTAGGGTGGGTATTTACATTTAAGGAGGTGGGGTATTGGACTGGGGTGGAGACGGTTACGGGAGGGGACGGAGAGGGATTGGTAGAGGTGGGTGCAGAGGGAGGAGCCGGAGCAAGGGTGGAGGAGGTGGTTAGCTGGGCGGATGAAGAAGGGAGGGGATCATTAACGGAGAGAGAATGCAGGGAAGGAATGGGAGATAAAATGTTAGGAGTAGGTACAGCAGGTAGCGTAGGGATGGATGAGGATGATGGGAATGTTAGAGACGGGGAAGGGGAAAAGAAAGATCCATCAGAATTCAGGACCGGGCAGACAGGGGAGGTAATGGGATGGGTTTCGGGAGGATTGGGAGTGGGGAACATAGTCAGCTGGCTATCACCTATTGCTGACTGAACCTTGGGGATAGACATTCCATGGGCGCCATTTTGGGGCGCTGGCTGAGGGTAAACCCCAGCAACACAATTATTATGATACACAAACAATTTCACACCTTTGTGATTTATTTCTTCCTCAACCCAACCTTCTAGCTGAATAGCCTTCGCTACTCTGTACCATGCTTCAGCAGTCTTTAATAAACCATTATCTGTAAGCTTGCCTTTCTTTTCTGTCAGTAACCTACGCCAACTTTCTGGTTGCAATCTTCCACATGTCGGTACAGCAATTTTACATACTTTTGCAATCTTTTCAACACCTTTAACCATCTCCTCACCCTCTCTGTCTTCAACTAAATCACATGCTAACCAGCCCTTACTGGGCTTGCTTAAATCCTGCCCCATAATCCCTTTACCCCTATACCAGCGTCCTAGATATAGGGAGAGAGAAGGAAAACTGAACAGGAATGTCTACAATGCTCGACTGCCACCTGAGAACCGTGGGACTTTCTCAGGTGCGTCTTCCCAAAACGTAGACTAGTCACTGAATCCGCCTACCCGGGGTGGTAGACACGGATTGGAGCGAGGTGAGAAGTGTGTGACCAATCACTTCTCTTTTAAGAGAAATGGGAGTGGATAGTATAATAATATAGGAAGTGTAGAAAAGATGAAAGGCAAGGAAAATCCTTAGAGACAGACACAGGAGTTCATGAGACTCCTAATTAGACAAACAAGACAACAATACAATTGAAATACAGTGCATGCATCACAGTTCAAATGAAATCAACAGTAATCCCTTTCCTTTACTCGTGTGCTTACTCCAAAGTCACCTCCCTCAACCCCGTAGTGTCTCCGCTCGGAGAACGACTTCCTCAAATCTCACTACCAGCGGCCACGGAAAACAACTGACACCGGTCCGAGTTCCGTCAGCCTCCCTCTACTCAGCAGTCCACAAGAATGTGGCCACCTCTATCCTCACTCCCGTAGTGCCCCTATAAAACCCACTTATAAGTCTCACTACCACGTGATGCGGAAAACAAGCAATGCCTACTTGAATCCCCCCAGGAAACAGAGTCCCCTGCCACAAGACTAAGTCCCCTACCACAAATAAACAGAAAACTGGAATTCCACCAGCCCCAGCGCTCGGGGTTGTGGTTACCAAAAGAAAACTGGAATTCCCCCAGCCCCAGCACTTGGAGCTGTGGGTTACCAAACTGGAATTCCCCCAGCCCCAACACTTGGAGCTGTGGGTTACCACGTGCACAAAGAAGCTAGCTAGGCTCTCAAAGTGTCACAAGAAGGATCACAGGAAATTATGAGTCTACACAAAATCCACAGTTCCAACAATCCTCTTTTTCCTTACAGCCACAGCCACGAGGCTCCTAAAAGAGGTAAACAGGCAAAGAAGACCCCCAGGAACGCATCCACAGGTCAACCCCCATTTTTCCTTACAACCACAGCACCGTGGTTCCTAAAAGGGGTGAAACAGGCAACAGAAGACCCCCAGGAACGCATCCACAGGTCCACCCCCCTTTATCCCAAAAGGGGTAAAATACAAACAGATAGACAGACAAACTGAAGACCCAGGCAAGTCCCCTCAGGTCCACCCCCCTTTATCCCAAAAAGGGGAAAACAAGCAAAACAGAGAACCCCAGGCAAGTCCCCTGCAGGTCCACCCCCCTTTATCTCAAAATGGGGAAACAGGCAAACAATTCAAACACACCCAGGCAACAGATAGACTAAAATGCAGGTAAACAAGTGAGTAACGAGACACCGGGCAAGATATTACCTGTCTTTGATGTCCTCCCGGGAAGCAGTCACAGACACGTGGACGGGTCAATCAAAGGGGCCGGAACATACCGGTGGCTCTGCAGAAGTCTCTACCGTGTACCTGGAGGTGATCAGTCTCCTTTCCTTCCCCCTGGATTCCTCCGTCCACCCTTGTCTTCCTTAGGAAGGCTCACCGGCCGGACATAGCCCGATGCCCCACGTTGGGCGCCAAAGTTGTTATGGTACTTTTTAGCAGTAAACCAAAATGTTTAAATGTCTATCTGTTCCTGTCCAAATTAATAAAATTGAATTGCGTATATACGCTGAAGTAATTAAGTCTGACACACAAGGTTCAGGTTAAAATAACTTCGAGAAAATTTATTGGCAAGTGCAAAAAAAAGCGGGCGCGCAGGCCCTTTTAAGAGGCATTTCACGTCATCATTGTTATTAGAATATCAGCAAATAAACATCATTAATTGGATTAATTGTTAAGTGTCGGGATTAGTGTCCACCTATCAATATTATTAATTGGCTCAAAAACTAAGTGGTTAGTCCCGTGCCCACCCACCGAGAGGTGGGATTGTTCTGGACACGGGTGGGGACAAGGGGGTCTTGAGCGTCATTTTACACGGTCGGTGATCTCAGGCCTCGTGGCCAGGTGCAAGGTCTCTTATGAATAGAACATTTCATTACTACTGTGTTCTCATGGCCTTCAAATTATACTATGTTGCAAGTTAAGGAAAAGTCAGCAATTCCTGTGTTAATCATGTCTTTATAGAAAATACAGTCTTTGTCTATTGTATTGGATGTGCTGGGAAATTCTGTCATGTAAGGTAGTTTTAAAATGAACAAGTTAGGTTATGAGGACAAAATGGAGGAATGAAGAAGTCAGGTTAGGAGGACAAAATGGAGGAATGAAGAAGTCAGGTTAGGAGGACAAAATGGAGGATTCACAGTATGAGGTTAAAATGGAGTTAGTGCAATAATTCAATACGAGTACAATAAGGATTTTTAAATAATCCCACATCATTAGTAAAGTGTATATCTTGTTAGATAGCGCAAGCTCAGCCGTCTAGCGAGAGTGTTAATAGTGTGTTGCTGTATCATAGTGCACGGTACCATAACCCTGTATATTTACTGACACTGTATATAAGTACTAATTATTGTCGTCCATTGCATGTTTAACACCATAACCACTAATAATTGTATTGTGACCTTAAATTGTGCTTTGACCTATGCTAACCGTACTGTAACCGCTATTTGTAAAAGACGATGTTACTGGGGTGTGTTATAGACGGGTAATTCATATATAGAGAATTATAGCGTGGGTGACTGTATAGTTTCGCCAAAGGGCATAATATTGATTATTTAGTGACTGGTGTAACAGCTGTGTGTGTACGGGAATTCCCTGAGTGTTTATTGTGTTATTGTGTACGTTTCACTTGGTAACCGTACCACGTGGTGCTGTTGCCAGAGGAAACGGGTGTGACTGTTGAATAGAACGCGTGCATAGTATTCGTTGTATGTAAGTATGGGCGTGTCGGAGTCAACGATTTTGGATCCCTTAGGTTGTATGGTAAAACATTTTAAAAAGGGATTTAAAACATGTGAATTTGGGGTTAAAATGTCTCCTGTACGTTTGGTCACTTTGTGCACTAGGGAGTGGCCTATTTTGGTTGCGGCATGGCCGCCACGTGGTAGTTTGGATCCAACCCTGATACAGCGTGTACACGTGGCTGTGTCAGGTAGGCCTGAACTTTACGGACAGTTTCCATATATTGATTGTTGGAGACAGGCCGTAAACGACTCGCCAAAATGGATTCAGATATGCCACGAGGAGCAATGTCGCCTCATGGTGGCCAGGACTTGTTTGTCCACTAGGACTGTGGTTAGGCCCATTTTGGACACGCCCCCTGAGTCCGAGATCCCTTTGCCGCCCCCTTACTTCCCTACAGGAAGAGGTGACGCGAGTGCAGGAAGTTCTATACCCCTCCCCTCATAGCCCTCATCTACTTCCGCTTCCTCCTCCAGTACAGAATCCACCCCCCCTCGTATTAAACCTCCCCTTCCGGAACCAGAACCAACCCCAGTTAGATCTGAATATCCTGATTTGGCGCCACTTCAAACTTCCGGTCAAGCTTCTTCTAGCTCGGCTGGGAGTATTCTATTTACCAACTTTTCACAAAATCAAGCTCCCACATCCTCATGCCCTATTTCCCCCCGACTGGAACCCATAACTGACGCCCCTCCACGTAGCCCTATACTAACCCGACAACTGACCGGTACCCAACAACTTAGACATTATCAGATGCCTCTTCGTCTGAATCCCGGGTCAGCCTATCTCGATGCCGCAGGTCAAATGGCACATGCTGACCCAGTCTTCGTATATGTCCCGTTCACGACTACCGATCTCTTGAATTGGAAGACCCACAATTCCTCGTACACTGAGAAACCACAAGCTATGACCGCTCTGTTCACCTCGATAGTTCAGACACATAATCCGACATGGGCTGATTGCCAGCAGTTATTAATGACATTGTTTAATAATGAGGAAAGGATAAGGATTAACCAAGCGGCCATTAAAGCGCTAGAGGAAAGAGCCCGTGCTTTAAATCAAGCCAATCCGGCAGCATGGGCCGCAACACATTATCCTAACACCGATCCCGACTGGAATGTTAATGGCGCAGATATGGTCCAACTCAAAGCCTATAGAGACGCTATAATTGCTGGCATGAAAGCCGGAGGGAAGAAAGCCATTAATATGTCGAAGACAGTTGAGGTGATTCAGAAAAGTGATGAAGCGCCCAGTGTCTTTTATGACCGATTATTGGAGGCATACCGCTTGTATACCCCCTTTAATCCGGAAGACGCAGATAATTCCCGAATGGTAAATTCCGCCTTTGTCAGCCAAGCTTACGGAGATATTAAGCGCAAGCTACAAAAGTTAGAAGGGTTTGCAGGAATGTCTATCACCCAACTAATGGAGGTAGCAAATAAAGTATATATGAACAGGGAAACAGAGACTAAGAAAGAGGAAGAGCGCAAGATGCGTAAAAAGGCTGATATGCTAGCGGTAGCGATCGCAGGCGTAGATAGACGGGGCCCAGATAGAGGCGATAATAGATGGAATAGGGAGCCTTTGAGTAGGAATCAGTGCGCGTATTGCAAGGAAGAAGGGCATTGGAGAAACGAGTGTCCGCAAAGAGAGCAGTACGAGAGAGACCTACCCAGGGCAGGTTACGGAAACTTTAGAGGCAGAGCGAGAGGTAGAGGAGGCCCCGGAGGGAGCAATGGTAATAGAGGGAGTAATGGGAACAGAGGAAGTGTAAGGGAAGATAGGTACTATCCAGCAGCGCAAAGGTCCCGCGATAGAGAAGGTAGGGACTTTGTAGGATTGGCTGACACGGTCATGGAGGACTATTGATACCGACCGGGCTCCATCCCCCTTGGTCGAGCGGAGCCTATGGTCGATGTATCAATAGGGGGAAAAAGGAGTGCGTTCATGATCGACACTGGTGCTGAACATTCGGTGGTGACTGACCTAGTTGCTCCTCCATCTGGAAGAACTATTACTGTAATAGGAGCAACTGGAAGAAGTGCTGCAAAACCGGTTCTTAAAAGTCGACTCTGTACATTGGGAGGCCACGTAGTAAAACATCAATTCCTTTATATGCCTGAATGTCCAGTCCAATTGCTGGGACGTGATATGCTATCTAAGTTACAAGCGCAGATTACGTTCCTACCAAATGGAACAACATCCTTAAAGTTTAATGGACCTTCAGGTATTATGACATTATCCGTACCAAAGGAAGAAGAGTGGCGACTTTATACAGCGTTGACTAGCCAAAACCCTAGGAGTGATGAAGCCTTATTCAACATACCAGGAGTTTGGGCAGAGAACAACCCACCAGGACTGGCCCGCAATATTCCACCTATTAAAATCTAACTAAAACTTGGGGTTTATCCAGTAAGCCTAAGACAATATCACATCCCGCAGAAGGCTAAGAAGAACATCCAATCTTATCTGGATAAGTTCATACGGTATGGTATCCTAAAATTCTGTACTTCCCCCTGGAACACCCCATTGCTGCCTGTTCAAAAGCCCGGTACAGATGAGTATCGACCTGTGCAGGACTTGAGAGCAGTCAATGATGCGGTTGTTAGCATACATCCAGTTGTACCCAATCCATATAACCTGCTTGCTTTAATTCCGGGCGGGGCTACTTACTTTACAGTCTTAGACCTCAAAGATGCCTTCTTTTGCCTCCGAATTGCCGCAGAAAGTCAATGTATCTTCGCTTTCCAATGGGAAAACGCTGTAACGGGCTCGAAATGCCAAATGACCTGGACAAGACTGCCCCAAGGGTTTAAAAATTCACCTACCCTATTTGGTTCAGCTCTAAGTCAAGATCTACTGGATTTCGAGTCCATCCCAGGAGAGTGTGTATTGTTACAATATGTAGATGACTTGTTGATAGCAGCAGTTACAAAGGAAATATGTCAGCAAGCAACGCACGATCTACTACACATTCTCTGGAAGGCAGGATACAAGGTGTTTAGAAAGAAGGCTCAGTTGTGTTTGCCAACTGTCAAATATCTGGGATTCCATATCTCTGAAGGTCAAAGAATTATGGGGCCAGAGAGAAAAGAAGCCGTGTGCCAAATACCGATACCCAAGAATAGAAGACAAGTGCGAGAATTCTTGGGGGCAGCAGGCTTCTGTAGGATATGGATTCCCAGCTACGCGATACTGGCAAAACCTCTGTATGCAGCTATCAAAGGTACAGAGCACGACCCCTTCTTATGGACTCAAGAACAGCAAACGGCATTTGAAGATGTGAAGAAGGCTTTGATGAGTGCCCCAGCATTAGGTCGACCTGATCACACACGACCATTCTACCTGTATGTACATGAGCAAAGAAGAATGGCTGTGGGAGTATTGACACAGTACTTGGGATCATGGCAAAGACCTGTTGCCTACATGTCTAAGCAACTGGATGCAGTGGCCAGCGGACTTCCACCTTGTCTAAGAGCCGTAGCTGCAGCCGCCCTGCTAGTAGCTGAAGCCGATAAACTCACTCTGGGTCAAGAACTTTATGTACGAGTTCCACATGCAGTACAGACGTTGTTGGATTACAAAGGAAATCATTGGTTTAGTAACAGCCGTATGACCAAGTATCAAGCAATGTTGTGTGAAAACCCAAGAGTGCATTTAGAGACTGTTAATACCTTAAATCCAGCTACCCTTTTGCCACAACCTACTGAAAGTCAACATGATTGTTTGGAAGTAATGGATGAAGTATTTTCAAGTAGACCAGATCTTCGTGATTTTCCCATCCAGAACCCCGATGTTCAATATTACACCGACGGCAGTAGTTATGTGAAAGAAGGGATTCGCTATGCAGGATATGCAGTAACAACGATAGGCAAGGTGATAGAAGCTCGGCCACTGGCAAAAGGAACATCAGCACAAAAGGCAGAATTGATAGCACTGACACGAGCGTTACAATTGGCTGAAGGTTTAAGAGTGAACATCTACACGGACTCCAAGTATGCGTTTTTGACCACTCATGCCCACGGAGCTTTGTATAAAGAAAGAGGACTATTGAATTCAGAAGGCAAAGAAATCAAGTACGCAGCTGAAATCCTACAACTATTGGAAGCAGTGTGGGAGCCGAAAGAAGTCGGTATTATACATTGTCGAGCGCATCTGAGAGGAGATGGTGATGTAACCAAAGGAAATCGGATGGCAGATAGTGCAGCTAAGCGTGCCGCTGAATCGGGAAGACAAGAGTATGTGGGGCATATAGCTGCTCTTATACCAACTCCACTGTCTCAATGGACTCCAGTTTATACAGCTCAAGAAGAGGAGTGGTTAAAGACTGAACCTGGAAAGTATTTGGAGAACAAATGGTATCAGTTAGAAGATGGAAGAATAGTCATTCCAGCATCACTAGCGGTAGAAATTGTCCAAAACTATCACAACGGGACACATTCTGGGAGAGACAGCACAGAAGAATCTCTCAGAAAACATTTCTACATACCAAGATTGTCCAACTTGACTCAGGCCATTGTACGAAGATGTGTAACGTGTGCTAAAAATAATGCAAGGCAAGGACCAGTAAAGCCACCAGGAGTCCAGTTTATGGGGGGACTCCCCATGTCCGATTTACAAATTGACTATACAGTGATGCCTAAATCTGGTGGACATCACTACCTGCTGGTAGTTGTGTGTACCTATTCAGGCTGGGTAGAAGCATGTCCTACTCGTACAGAGAAAGCAGTGGAAGTTGTGAGATTCCTGCTACGAGAAATAATACCCCGATATGGACTACCCTGCTCTATAGGATCGGACAATGGTCCAGCTTTTGTTCATCAGTGCCTACAACAACTGACTCATATGCTTGGTATAAAGTGGAGGCTTCATACAGCATATAGACCCCAGAGTTCTGGTAAGGTAGAGAGAATGAATAGAACTATTAAGAATCAGTTGGCTAAAATGTGTCAGGAAACCCAACTTAAGTGGAACGTTCTCTTGCCCATAGCTCTATTGCGAATCCGCAGTACACCTACCAGAAGGATGGGCCTCTCTCCTTTTGAAATCATGTATGGGCGACCACCTCCCGTACTTGGTAACTTAAGGGGGGATTTGAGTCAGTTGGGAGAAGGAATTACCCGGCAGCAGGTTGTAGAGTTGGGTAAGACTATGGAGGAGGTACAGAAATGGGTACAAGATAGATTACCTGTGAATATTTATCCCCCAGTTCATAGTTACCACCCAGGAGACCAAGTGTGGATTAAAGAGTGGAATAATGTACCGTTAGGGCCTAAGTGGAGAGGTCCTTATGTTGTTCTTTTGTCTACCCCTACAGCGATAAAAGTAGCCGAAGTGACTCCGTGGATACATCACTCCAGGGTTAAACCAGCAGCAGTCGATTCTTGGCAAGTTACAGCAGATCCAGAGAATCCCTGCAAGATCCGGTTAAAACGCACTACTCAGTCGGAGTGACGAGGAACTTTGTGGATTACAAATTTTATTGTTTCAGAGATTTGGTAAGTGAGTGAGAAGGCCATAATAAAGCCTGTCCGCTCACCGACGTATAGTGTATAAGCCAGGAAAAGTCCCGAAGGGACCCCTGTGAAGACGAGCAGAACTCCATTCCCTGCAGCCCTTACATCCTGGAAGCTGAGGTGCCTTCGCACGGACGAAGACTGAGGATGACGACGAAAGATGTGTTTCTAATAATGTTTTTATATGTGTATTTTTATATTCAGGAAGGTAGAGGTACCGACACTCCTAGCTGTGAGGTATGCATTAAGACTACAAGAACAGGTAACCATATTTCCCAAACCCTAATTTGGCATTCACAATACGAGTGTAAAGGAGATGTATCAAGATGTAGATACTTAAATATAGAATATAGTGTGTGCCATTTAGGAGTAGGAGAACCTAAGTGCTTCAGTCCAGAGTATCAACCTCGTACAATTTGGTTGACTCTCAGGAATGGAGATCCTCAGGGGACCCTAATTAATAAGACGGTATTAGAATCCGTACATTCTTCGGGTGTTCTGCTATTTGATGCGTGTAAGGCGATATCAAGTGGTAGAAAGCCGTGGAATGTATGTGGGGATCTTAGATGGGAGAGGACGTATGGGTCTAATGATAAATATATTTGTCCCAGTAGTAAAAATAAGTATGTGAGCCCTAGATGCCCAAATAGAGATTATAACTTT
Source organism: Pelobates fuscus (assembly GCF_036172605.1). Lineage (NCBI taxonomy): Eukaryota > Metazoa > Chordata > Amphibia > Anura > Pelobatidae > Pelobates > Pelobates fuscus. The sequence continues at coordinate 92,651,084 of NC_086317.1, read as the reverse complement.
TGCCCATATTGGTCTTGTGTGGGGTGACAACTTGGGGACAGACAGTAGACAAGGACATGATTGTGACTAAGTTGCCTACCAGTCCATATTGTAAGTCTATGGAATGCAATCCAGTCCATATACTTATAAATAACCCCGACAAGTTCTTAGACAAATATGGTAATTTATTTGGGTTTCAAATATATGGGACGGGTTTAGATCCTGGGACAGTATTGTTTTTTTTTTTTGGTTTTTTTTTGTCAATCTTTGTTTTATTAAGGCATATATGAAGGGTACAGAATAAAGATAGGGAAATGCAAAAATATTCCACAAAAGATGAGGGTTAATACAGCTGTAACAATTATATTTACATCTCCGAGATAAACATGCCTCATTTTATATTTTTATATGGCATTGAACCGAAGCGTATACTCAACAAGTTTTGTAAAGAAACAAACTAAAACAACGATTATGTGAATCACGTTAAAAGGATAAACATCGCTAACGGTGTGGTTGCTTAAGTTAGTGTTAAAGTTAGTTTACATGCATGGCGGGGTTCGACTGCGAGTATTCGGGTCAATTCTGCTTAAGTACGCGCTGGGTATCACACAGTAGACCCCTGGGGAAAGTTACATTAACTTTACAAGCTAGGTACACGCTATAGTTACAGTTATTATAATAAATTGCTTATGTGGGTGATGGCAGTCGCTGAAGGTTACTATACATTTGGTTCAGTGTTAAGAGTACCAGTATACATATACATGCTGTAGTTACAGGCTATGGTGAGTAACTGTTGATTCGTGGTTAAACGTCGCTTATGACAGTAAGCTGGCTATATAAATCCCAGATAGCCGGCCTGCAAACTGGCATAAAGGGTAAGTTTTAAGGACCGCAATACACAGTTACATGCCTAGGTTATAAGCCATGGTGATTAGCATTTGACTCATGGTTAAACATTAAATATGACAGTAAGCTGGCTACATAGAACGTAAATGCAATGGATGATTAAGTAGGTAAGCGGGTAGGCAGGCATTACTGAGTGGTTGGTGCAGTTAGCGCAAGGTTAAGTTAGCCTTTAGGCTAGTGTTTCAGCGATATGCCTGTTGGGGGTTGGCTATTGTTTAACTAAGGTAAAGGTGAAGTATTCTCACATAGGAGCTTTCTAGTTGTCATATTAGACAGACAGGTGCAAATCAGAATAACTAAACTGTCACATCAATTTTACATTTGCGGCAAGCAATGAGATAAGCCAAGTCGTTAAATCTAGCACACATTTCTTCATATTTTTCTATCAAAGCGCTTATCTAGACAACTATGGGTAAGTATCAAGCTAGTATGCATATGAGGCAAAGTTGGAGCTTGCGTTGCGTTTCAATCTGGGGCTCTGTATAGAGACAGATAACCTTTGCATCTAACTTGTGCAATCCAAGCTGGAGGCATCCAGGGGTAGTAAGGCAGTTCTTTCGTACCAAGCTGAGTAAGGCTGATGGGTGCCCCCTTGTTATAGTCCACATTCACCCTATACCTTGCACCGGTAGGGCATATTTCCTGCCCACACAGAGTCCCAGTCCTCGTGAGGGTCTCCCCCTGGCAGGTCGTGGTAGATCTCTTCGCCCGTTTTGCTCTGTGGTACCGGGTCTTTCTGCTGTTCGGTGTCTTCTGTTGCAGACGGCGTGTGTTCGGTCACGTGGGAAGGTCCGTCTCGCGGAATCCGGCGCCGCCCGGTGATCTTCAGGCTGGCTTTGTTTACGGCCCTCTCCCTGGCTTAGGTGGGAGCGAGTGCCGGTGTCCAAGGGACTTGAATCCGGTTCCTGCTTCAGGAGGTGCTGGCGTTTCCCCCCCGGCGCCCCTCTGGAGGCCCGAGGAGGGAGCCAGCTCATGCGTCGTCTGGTCGTCGGGCGGAGCCAAGCTGCTGCCTCACTCCTCGCCCGCCTAAATGCCTGTCCCCGGGTGCGGAACTGCGTGCAGAGGTAAGCCATGAGTCTGCCGCAGAACACTGTAATATTTCCTGGGGGCTTGTGTAGTGTGCGCTTCTTCCCAGGCTGCTTTGTCGTCGCCATCTTGTTTGGGCCTCTTAGGTCCCGTTTGGTCGTCGCTTGGGTTTGCCGTTTCTCCGGGGTTGTTGTCCCCAGGTTGGACCGGGATAACCCCCGCCGGTCCGAAGGGGGGGGTAGCAGGGCATTGCTTATCTCTTGCTTGTGCGCGGGCCCCGAGCCGGGGGATCGGCCGCCTCCCCCGTGCTTCAGTCCCCGCTCTGTGTTAGGCCGCATGGCCGGTTCAGACTTTCCCGCGGCGGTTCGGTACCGGAGTGGTACCATTCTGCTCCGCTTGGGGTCCCGGATCGATATCAGATATCTTGTGTAGTTGGCTTTGGTAGATTGGGCAGTTTGGATGTCTGTGTGCCCTCTGGTGCAGGAGCCCTCAGAGGACACGTCCGGCCATCCTGGCTGTCAGGCCCCGCCCCCCCTGGGACAGTATTGTTTATCGGAATAGAGACTGATACGGTATCCTCCCAGACTCATCAAGTATACCATTCCTTTTATGAAGAGATGAGCATAGATAATAAGATCCCCCATAATGCTAAAAACCTGTTCATTGATTTAGCTGAAAGTATTGCCGGTAGTCTTAATGTTACCAACTGCTATGTGTGTGGAGGTACTAACATGGGAGACCAATGGCCTTGGGAAGCAAAGGAGGTAATGTCTGGTTCTGAGGCAGTTGACCAATTAATATCTACACAAGCCGATTATCATATGAGTGTTAGAGGTAAATCTGAGTGGAGATTAAAGACCTCCATCATAGGTTATGTTTGCATAGCAAGGAAAGGAATGATGTATAATACTTCTGTAGGAGAATTAACTTGTCTAGGGCAAAAAGCTTATGATGATGATACAAAGAATACAACTTGGTGGTCGGCTTCAAATGTCTCAGAACCATCTAACCCGTTTGCTAGATACGCCAATTTAAAGGATGTGTGGTTTGATCTATCTATCACATCTAACTGGAGAGCCCCAGCAAATTTGTACTGGATCTGTGGTAAGAAAGCCTATTCGGAGTTGCCACAGGACTGGGAAGGGGCATGTGTGTTGGGTATGCTCAAACCATCCTTCTTCTTGTTACCTATTGAAACAGGTGAGACTTTAGGTGTTAAAGTGTATGATGTGAATCATAGGAAGAAAAGGGGACCCATAGAGATAGGCGCCTGGGAAGATAATGAATGGCCTCCCCAGCGTATTATTGATTACTATGGGCCAGCCACGTGGGCAGAGGACGGTACCTTTGGTTATAGAACCCCAATTTATATGCTCAACCGTATTATAAGATTACAGGCAGTGGTTGAGATCATTACTAACGAGACATCACAAGCGCTCAATCTTCTAGCGAAGCATAATACCAGGATGAGGACAGCAGTATACCAAAATAGATTAGCCTTGGATTACCTATTGGCAGTAGAGGGAGGTGTATGTGGGAAGTTTAACCTGAGCAATTGCTGTCTCCAAATAGATGACGAAGGGCAAGCAATAGCTGAGCTTACTAGCCATATGGTTAAACTAGCGCATGTGCCTACTCTGGTATGGAAAGGGTACAATCCAAGTAGTTGGTTTGGTAGCTGGTATGAGTGGTTTGGAGGGCTTAAGGCAGTGGTAGGTGGAGTCCTACTAATTTTAATGTTGTGTCTACTCCTGCCGTGTCTTATACCCTTAGTAGTTAGGTCTGTGCAAAGCCTGATAGAAAATATAGCAGAGAGGAAGGCTGCTGCACAGATAATGGCAATTTATAAATATAAGGCTCTAGATCAGGGAGAACCAATGCAGGAAGATGAGTGTTGAAGATTCACATCATAAGATAAGTCTGGTCTGGTTCAAGGTAACTTGCGGTGTATGCAAACTAAGGTTAAGTGATGCCTCAAGTAATTGTGAAATATTAAGAGGCATCAAAGGGGGGAATGTGGTGGAATCTCGGTAAAAATAAATTTAGTAGGCCGAGATTACCACGTGGCATGTGTACGTGCATATGCTGACGTATCGATCAGTTGGTTGCACGAGGCAAGATACGATCAGTAGTGTACGGAGCATGTGCAAGAATACAGGATGTAGTATTCCCCTCCTCCATTGTGCTGGACAGGCCATGCGGTCAAGCAGGAAGTTAATTCTTATTTGTATTGATTGGTCAAGAGAATGTGCGGGTGGAGCTTAATATGGGAGGAGTTATGTGCCTATATAAGGAGCCTGCACTATTGTCCGGGGCTCAGAACTTGCTGTATTTTGGTGACATTAGTCCCTCTGAGTCCCGATCGGTGATCCAATAAAGAATCTCTTCCTTCCTGAAGAAACCTGTGTCCATCTCTCTGTGCTTGGCTTCCGTCAGTTTCTCCGGTATCACTTGATGCAATTTTTATTTATTATTGCCAGTATTATATTGCCAGTATTTATATATTATTGCCAGTATTCACTCAGACCTACATTCAGTAAAATAGTTTATATAATTATCCACATCTTCATTTGAACCATTATTAAATTATACGTCTACATTTTATTCCTATCAATTTAGGGTTTGTTAAATTAAAGGACCACTCTAGTGCCAGGAAAGCATACTCGTTTTCCTGGCACTAGAGTGCCCTGAGGGTGCCCCCACCCTCAGGGACCCCCTCCCGCCCGGCTCTGGAAAGGGGAAAGGGGTAAAAACTTACCTTTTTCCAGCGCTGGGCGGAGAGATCTCCTCCTGCTCTCCTCCTCCGATCCTCCTCTTCTCCTCCCCGTCGGCTGAATGCGCACGCGCGGCAAGAGCTGCGCGCGCATTCAGCCGGTCACATAGGAAAGCATTCACAATGCTTTCCTATGGACGCTGGCGTGCTCTCACTGTGAAAATCACAGTGAGAAGCACGCAAGCGCCTCTAGCGGCTGTCAATGAGACAGCCACTAGAGGACATAGGGGGAAGGCTTAACCCATTCATAAACATAGCAGTTTCTCTGAAACTGCTATGTTTCTGAAAAAATGGGTTAACCCTAGAAGGACCTGGCACCCAGACCACTTCATTAAGCTGAAGTGGTCTGGGTGCCTAGAGTCAGGGCCGGCGCGTCCATAAGGCGGCACAGGCGGCCGCCTTAGGGCGCACGGGCTCTGGGGGCGCAAGATTTCAGTGACCGGCAGGAGGGAAGCTCTCCCTCCTGCCGGGCCACCATCTCGGCCCCGGTGCGGCGTGCGCCTGTGCTGAGATCAGATGCGGCGAGGGAGCTCTAACCTCTCTGCTCTGCTCCCTCGCGCGCTGCCTGTCTGCTGATACCGCGGGAGCCGGAATATGACGTCATATTCCGGCTCCCGCGGTATCAGCAGACAGCGCGTGAGGGAGCAGAGCAGAGAGGTTAGAGCTCCCTCGCCGCATCTGATCTCAGCACAGCCGCACGCCGCCCAGCAGCCCCACTGGACCCCAGGGAAGGATTCAACATCCACACCAGCTCTCCAGGTAGGGAGGCTGGGTGGAAAATATTTATTTATAAAATAATTAGTGAGTGTATGTGTGTGAGTGTATGTGTGTTAGTGTGTGTGAGTGTATGTGTGTGAGTGTGTGTGTGTGTGAGTGTATGTGTCTGTGTGTGAGTGTATGTGTCTGTGAGTGACAGAGTGTGTGTCTGTGAGTGACAGTGTGTGTCTGTGAGTGACAGTGTGTGTCTGAGTGACAGTGTGTGTCTGTGAGTGACAGTGTGTGTCTGTGAGTGACAGAGTGTGTGTCTGTGAGTGACAGTGTGCGTCTGTGAGCGACAGAGTGTGTGCTTCTGTGAGTGACAGCGTGTGCGTCTGTGAGTGACAGCGTGTGCGTCTGTGAGTGACAGCGTGTGCGTCTGTGAGTGACAGCGTGTGCGTCTGTGAGTGACAGTGTGTGTGCGTCTGTGAGTGACAGTGTGTGTGCGTCTGTGAGTGACTGTGTGTGTGCGTCTGTGAGTGACTGTGTGTGCGTCTGTGAGTGACAGTGTGTGCGCGTCTGTGAGTGACAGAGTGTGCGCGTCTGTGAGTGACAGAGTGTGTGCGTCTGTGAGTGACAGAGTGTGTGCGTCTGTGAGTGACAGAGTGTGTGCGTCTGAGTGACAGAGTGTGTGCGTCTGTGAGTGACAGTGTGTGCGTCTGTGAGTGACAGAGTGTGTCTGTGAGTGACAGTATGTGTCTGTGAGTGACAGAGTGTGTGCGTCTGTGAGTGACAGCGTGTGTGTGAGTGCGTCTGTGTGTGTGCATGTGAGTGTATGAGTGTGTCTGTCAGTGTATGATGAGTGTGTTTGTCAGTGTTTGAGTGTGTGTCTGTCAAATCAGTGAGAGTATGTTTGTCATTGAGTCTGTGTGTGACTATCAGTGTGTCTGTCAATGATGTCAATCAGTGTGGGTCTGTCAGTGTCAATGAATGAGTGTGTGTCAGATCAATGAGTCTGTGTCTGTCAGTGACGTCTGTGTGTTTGTCATTGAGTGTGTGACTGTCAGTGTGTACAGAGTGTAGCGGAGCGCGGTACAGGAGCTTCTGTTTCCTGTACCTGGCCAGACTGACAGGAGGTCTCACAGAGAGAGCACTCCCTGTCAGTTCGGCCGGGTACAGAAAACTGAAGCTCCTGTACCGCGCTCCGCTCCGCTACACTCTGTACACACTGACACACCAGGAAGGGGAGTGTGACCACTAAAGGGGTGTGGGGTGCACCAAGGGACAGGGAGGGAATGGGAGAGAAACACCAAGAGACAGGGAAAAGAGGGGGTAGGGGAGAAGAACACTAAGGGACAGAGAAAGGGACCATTAATGGTCAGGGAGGGGAGAGGGGCTGGTTAAGAAGCACATAGGTGAAGATGTTTTTTTTTGGGGGGGGGGGGGGGGGGCGGAAAAATGCATCTTCGCCTATGTACCTAAAAATCCAAGCACCGGCCCTGCCTAGAGTGGTCCTTTAAATGAATCGAACATCCCCCTACGTTCCTCTAGTACACTCCTCTAGTAGGAAAGTTAATAGTGTTTCATTAATTTTTCACATTCTGTGCTAAATATTTTTGGATAAGCTTTTAAATGATCACAATCTGTTAGAAAACCTACAGAAGTCCCTATTAAGGTGAATATAAGGAAAAATCTCAGGCACTCACTGTGATATGTTCAAAGCTGTTTTAAAGGATTTGCAATGTTTCGACCTGTACCCTGGTCTTGATCAAGCTTAATAAAGAACTGGGTACAGGTCGAAACGTTGCGGATCCATTAAAACTGCTTTGATTATATCACAGTGATTTCCTGAGACTTTTTCTTATATGTAGATTATATGGGGTATGATGACCCATGCTCAGTTTAGCACCATGTGTGTATTTTTGTGATTGAGTGAAATCCTCTTTTTTATTTTTGATACCATTAAGGTGAATGATAATTTTTGTAGATGAATAATTCGAAAAGCTTTTCTAACAGATTTGGATAATTTGGAAAGCTTATCCAAAAATATGAAATTGACTCCTATACTGGGGAAGATTTTTAAAAAACGAAACGTGTCTCTTTACTACATTCACTACTCCAAATAATCAGAAGTGGGGTGTAGGTTTGGAGGAAGTATGTTCTTTAAAGGCCTCTTTGTTACTGAATGTAAAATAAGGTATTTGTTTGTGGAAATGTTTCATAACCTTTCAATATAATTGCAAAACATACAGAGGAAAGATGTCCTTTTCTTTATCAGAATAATTATATTTGCCCCTATAACCAATTACTTAATTTTTCCATTATGCATTAAATCTGCAGTATATTTTCTTTAGCGGATATTTAAAGTGTGTGTATTTCCTTGAATGTAAGAAATGCTGCAGCTTTAAGGTTTAATTAATGTACTTGTACATGAGTGTGTGATCAGGACAGAGAAATAGGACATTCTATTTTTGTTTGCGCTGCTAGGAACTTATTTATGTAACTGCTTTTCAAACAATCAAATGGTTTGTATCTAATTTGCATCAGTTTCCATAAACACAAGAAAGAACGTAACCTGATATTTCAAGACAACCAGTATTTTGGATATAGGTTTGTGTATGCTTTCATACTCTTATAACTTGCTTACCTTTCATGGTGCAAGGGAGAGAACAGTAGTCACAGACAGTCACTAAAAAGCTGTAATGTAATTTACTGCTTTGCTTAATTTAATCTAATAGGAGACACACATGATCTTTGATTATCTACTTTATCTTAAATTACCTTCAAACTGTCAATTAGGCAATGAAGATTAATGCATATATCGAATAAACAAAGAACGCCTCTAAATTTAAAATCTTTTATTGACATTACTTAAAATGACAATTCGGGCACCATAACAACTTTATCACAATTAAGTTGTTATGGTGAAAGGAGTTTTAACACAAAACTTCAGACAGTGCTGTTCGCTTTGCCCAGTTACTTCCTTTCGTGGTCTGAGGCTTCAATCAGGAAGACTTAGATGGTAGCCGCTGATAGCCTGACAATGTTAGTTGATACTCACTAGATATCTAAAAAGATACCGTAGCTTTTCCACTCAGTTTTCTGAACGGAGAGCTAGTAATTGGCTGACACTCTCAACCTATCAGCAGCGCCCAGTCCTAGGATTCCAGATTGACTCTGCTCAGCTACTTCCTTTCTTGGTCTGAGGCTTTAACCAGGAAGCGTTCAACATGAACCGCTGACAGTGTCAGCTGATGCTCACTAGATATTTAAAAAAAATATGTTCTTTTTTTCCTCAGTTTTCTGAACTGTTAGCTGTTAATAGCCTGAGACTCTCAACCAATCAGTCACGCCCAGTCCATAACTTCTTGATTGAAGCTTCGGACCCAAAATGTTGCAGATCGTTCTCCCCAACTACTTTATTTTTTGGTCTGAGGGTTCAATTAGGAAGCCTCTGACGGGAGTAGATGATAGGCTGAGAGCCTAAAGAAAGTAACATGGTAGAGCTATCAGACGCTGCCTTGTAAAGGTTGAGTCTAAACTGTTTGTTAATGGTTTAACCCTTTGAGATAAGACAGTGCCGATGAAGTTGCTATGGTGCCTGGATCGGTCCTTCACAAATTTAAGAGTGACTTTCTACTGTATTAAAACTTTTTGCTATTTTATCCCATTATTGTCAATATTTTTTAAGTGAAGTCAATAAACGATGTTGTACGAAGATTCAAAGTTTAGATATTTTCCCCAATTATTCCCTGTTTATGGCAGGGGTGGGCAGCATCTACTTTTTGCGGCCAGGAGTTGATACAAGCTAAGATTAATGGCTGGGCAACTAACCAATTATATAAGCACATACTTTTACCAGGAAATAAAAGGCAACAAGAGGAGCCTCTTACAATTTTTTTTATTTATTTAATTTAATTTCTTTTTTTAAATTCTTTATTTTTGAGTTTTGAAAGACAATACAGTTAGTCGGTGTTTGTGCACTGAGAAAACAGTTTGTTATAGAATTGGATAAACATACAAACAGGGAGGGTTCGTAAACATGTAATCGTATCTAATACAGTACGATACAGTTGCGCAGTCTTTTCGAAGTTAGGTTGCAATCAATACAGTGTATTTTGACGGTTTTGGTTCTAACGTTTTGTTGAATATGTTGTAGATTATTTAAGCTGGGTGAGGTATGACTAGGGCTAACGGCCTTTGTGTATTTGCTTTGTCCACTTATGGACGGTGTTGGGCTTGCTTCCGTTCACCTGGTATCAGGTATTTCTGTGTTGGGCTCCATTGTGGGTGTGCATACGAGCTGTGTATGCCGTTAAATTAGTGTATATTCATTCTGGCATTGTAAGTGGGCTTTTAGGTGATTGTGAAGAATGTGGGAAGGGCCCTAGTGGTACATGCCATGGTGCGGGAAGGATGTTGCCTTGGAGATTCCCTGCATGTCCTTATTTCAGGGTGCCGTCTTGGTGTTAGAGACTTGTGTCTATAGTGCAGTTTTTTTGGTTAAGTGGAGTGCTGTCACCCTGGGGTTCGGAAGATTTAAGTGGGAAATGCATGGGATCAGGGGGATGTATCAGTTGCCTGTTGGTCAGTGCTGGTAGCCCAGTAGGTATCACTGGTTTGTTTGTAGTATGGTAGTGTGAGGCGCCAGCGCCATTATCCCAGCCAAAGCCCGGGCACTAGGTTGGGGTTGTGTTTGGTCATGTCGTGGAGTAGGGCTGAGAAGCTATCCATTTTCCTAGTTTTGTCTATTTTCTTTTTTACGTCTCCTATGGTCGGGACTGTCACTGCCCCCCAGTGTGATGCAATGGCTCATCTGGTGGCCAGTGCCATTTTGGCTATTAGTTTGTTTTGTGCTCGGGGCGTTTTTTTCAGAGGGTTGGATAATAACCACGACCAGGGGTCCCTAATTATGGTTGTGTGTAGGATTTTGGAGGCTAGGTTTGCTATGTCCATTCATAATTGAGCTATTTAACGGCATTCCCACCACAGGTGGTAATAAATCCCTTTTTGACCACAGCCCTTCCAGCAGAGGTCGGTTGTGGATACTCCCATCTGTTTCAATTTCGGTGGGGTGTGGTACCACCGCATGAGTGTTTTATACGCCTGCTCTTTATGATTGACGCATATTGTGACTATTGCTGTGGCTTCCCAAATAGTCCTCCAATCTGTGGGGTCCTCTGGGGGTCCCAAGTTCCTCTCTAAAGCCGAGACATAAGACAGTGATATGTCCGGGGCTGTTTGTACCAAGAGGGAGTAGATCGATGAGATCTGTCCTCTTTGTACCTGGTATTGAATGCATACTTTTTTGAAGGTCATGGGGGTGGTTTGACCTGCTTTTTTGTAGGTGGTGGTGTCCAGAAAGTTTCTGATTTGTATATAACGAAAGTAATCGTGGGTAGTGAGTGGTGTGTTACGTGGCCGGTCTGTAAATGGGATGAGTTAGTGGTTTCGGTAGAACTAATATATTCATGTTAGAGCATTGTCTTCATAATGGGTTAAATTGCGCGGGTTCATTCCCGGTGCGAAGTGGGCACTTCTCAGAATCGAGGTGAGGGGGGTGGGTTTGTTGTAAGAGTATGTTTAAATGCGAATTTGTCCCATATTTTGATAGAGGATGTGAGGGCCAGGGTTGTCTGTGGGGGTGCGGGTCGTGCTTGCTTTGTAGGGATGTGCATGGACAAAAAATGTGGTTAGGGGGGGCGGGGCCGGGCCACCGAGCTGGTCGGTCGCAGGCAAGCAGAGCTCCTGCAACACCGCACAAATCAACGATTAAAAATCTGCCTTTCCAACAAAAAGCTGACCGACGGCTACGAAGCCTAAAGCAGAGGGACCGCTGGATCCAGGGAGAGGCTGGCTCTCCGAGCTACAGTCCCCTGGCGGAGAAATCCTTGATGACTTACCTGAGGCCTACTCCGGCGGTGAGTGGGGCGGACGGCCGCTGCCCCACTGTCCTGCCATACAGCACCCGACCTGGGGCACGAAGCTGGGCGGACTCGGCCCCGTTCCCCCCCTATGGACCGGGGGGGTGATCCCGGTCCTCACCCTAAGGCCTTGATCGGCATGCCGCGGCCGAAGCTGGGAGGTCAGACTGCTAGGCCCAAGATGGCGGGCGCCATGTGCGCAAGCGACGAAGGGAGGAACAACACCTAACACTGGTACCCACAGCTGACAAGGCGGCTCCAGCCTTCAGACACGGCTAAGCCAAGAAGAGAGATCTCTTCCCCCCGCAGCCACTTCACTCACCGACGGCAATGGCGGCACAGGGGAGTAGGAGGTAACTAGCACACCGGCTACCGCCGCCAGACCTCACGGAACGTGTCACCGACGTGAAAGTGGACCAACCTCTCCCCCACAAGCCTGCAACAGACTCAGGAACCGACAACCTCATGCCGAGCTCCCCTCCACGGCTGACGCCGACCCTCTGAAAACCGAGAGGGACAGGCACACTACAGCACAGCTGCAGACCCACAGGAACCAGCGAGCACCCCACAGTGCAGCATGGGTGGACTGTGTCCTGATGCCTGCCCTGGTGAACACTCACTTCATGGTATACAAATAAGGCAGAGCAGGTATCTAAAGATAGTGGGACTCGCGCTGAGTGTGGGGTCTCTGGACCGCCAGGAAGACGGCCACCCGCAGAGGCAGCAATGGTGGTCCCGGTCGGCTGGGGTGATACAAGCATTGAAGCGCCTTACCTATGCACAATTATTGTTTACTCACAAAGCTTTAGATAACTCACACAATGTATATATTGTACCAGCACAAATCAGAACACTTAAAGCTAAGTTACTGTAATGTGATATACAGGGCATCACACATAGCATCCTAGCATAAATCACAAGTGTACCATAATCGTCTATCTTGCTGTCAGTAAACATAGAAAGGGTAGTAAACTTGACCAGTAATACCTCGTAGAATGCCTCAGCAAACCTGTTTCTCTGAACTATAAAAAGTGATGTTGTGTAACCGTTAACGCACAATAGACCTTTAGATGCCTATTGTTGGTAGCGATGACTAATAGTAATACCTAACGTTGGCAGCGATTGATAACATTATTGAAAAGCTATCTTATATTCTATAATATGCCTAACTAGCTCGATTTAAGCCTGTTCATAAATATAAAAATAGTGCATTGTACTACCATACCCTAATGCTTTCCATGTTATACACTCTTAGTTTTAAAATATGCATGCGGATTGCCTTTGGGGTACCACGTGCTTGAATGTTACCACCATATGCACTGCAAAAATAAAGATTTAAAAAAAAAAAAAGTGGTTAGGTTCGGCACTTCCGAAATTCAGGACTTCTGCAATTCGACATTTTGGCAGTTTGGTTTTGCACTTCCGAAATTTGCGACTTTGGCAATTCGCGACTTTGGCAATTCCCTAACCCTACCCCTAACCCTACCCCAGTCATCATTCGCGTAATTTTCCCTCCCTCTCTTGTTTTGCCACTTTTCAGAAATCTGAAGCACTTTGGAAATTCGGCACTTTGACAATTCGGTTCGGTTCGGCAATTCGGTTCGGTTCGGTTCGGCACGTCGGCAGTTCGCCACTTTGGACATTCGGAAGCATGCGAATTGCCCGAAATTCGTCTGAATTCACATTTGGACCGTAATGAATTGTACGTGTCTATTGCTTTAGGAGCCAGATATATAGGGAGGGGAAGTCCCTGCTAAACAGGTCATGCTCCAGGTTCACCCATCTCTTAAGCCCGTGCGTGTAGGGTTTGTACCTGTGCCACTTGTGCCGCAACTTAAAGTATTATAGAAAGTGTGGTAATCCCAATCCTCCCGCTCTCTTTGGGAGGTACATTATGGCCCTACCTTTACTGGCTCTTTTATGTGCCCAGATGAATTGATCTATGTGTGTCTGTAGGGTTTTGAAGTCTTTTGTGGAAACTGGGACGGGCAAGGTTGGAAATAGATATAAGATTCTAGGTAGTATGTTCATTTTCACGGAAGCTAGTCTACCTAGCCATGAAATCGAGAGTCATTTATAATTTTTAATAATACAAATTGTCAAAATAATTATATTGCCACACAGATAAGGCAAGAAGAAAAAAATTAGATTAGCAATATGTCATATACAGGGCCGGACTGGCCCACCGGGATACCGGGAAATTTCCCGGTGGGCCGTCGGCACCTGGGGCCGGGGTGACCTGCGGCCGCAGGGAGAACTTGAAATGCGGCCGCAGGGGAAGCTCTTCATGAGGCCGCTGGGGGAGCAGGCTCTTCTGGGGGAGCAGGCTGTTCTGTCTCTGCTCCCCCTCCCTCGCGCGCTAGAAAGAGACAGGGGCCGGAATATGGCGTCATATTCCGGCTCCGGTCTCATTAAGCTGCGCGCGAGGGAGGGGGAGCAGAGACAGAACAGCCTGCTCCCCCAGAAGAGCCTGCTCCCCCAGCGGCCTCATGAAGAGCTTCCCCTGCGGCCGCCTTTCAAGTTCTCCCTGCGGCCGCCAGCACAGCTATCAGTCTGCCCACCCACAGGTACCAAAAAGTATGTATGTCAGTAGGAGTGTGTGTGTGTGTGTCATGCTGTGTGTGTGTCTGTCTGTCATGCTGTGTGTGTGTGTGTGTGTCTGTCATGCTGTGTGTGTCTGTGTCATGGTGTGTGTCTGTCTGTCTATGTCATGCTGTGTGTGTCTGCGTCATGCTGTGTGTGTGTGTCATGCTGTGTGTCTGTCTGTGTCATTCTGTGTGTGTGTGTCTGTATCATGCTGTGTGTGTGTCTGTGTCATGCTGTGTGTCTGTCTGTGTCATGCTGTGTGTCGTCTGTGTCATGCTGTGTGTGTGTGTCTGTGTCATGCTGTGTGTGTGTGTCTGTGTCATGCTGTGTGTCTGTCTGTGTCATGCTGTGTGTGTCTGTCATGCTGTGTGTGTGTGTCTGTGTGTGTGTGTCTGTCTGTGGCATGCTGTGTGTGTCTGTCTGCCTGTGTCGTGTGTCTGTGTCACGGTGTGTCTGTATCATGGTGTGTGTCTGTCATGGTGTGTGTGTCTGTCATGGTGTGTGTGTGTGTCTGTCTGTGTCATGCTGTGTGTGTGTGTCTGTGTCATGCGGTGTGTGTGTGTCTGTGTCATGCGGTGTGTGTGTCTGTCTGTGTCATGCGGTGTGTCTGTGTCATGCTGTGTGTTTGTCTGTGTCATGCAGTGTGTGTGTGTCTGTGTCATGCTGTGTGTCTGTCTGTGTCATGCTGTGTGTGTGTGTGTCTGTGCTACGCTGTGTGTGTGTGTCTGTGTTACGCTGTGTGTGTGTGTCTGTATGTGTCATGCTGTGTGTCTGTCTGTGTCGTCTGTGTCACGGTGTGTCTGTATCATGGTGTGTGTGTCTGTATCATGGTGTGTGTGTCTGTATCATGGTGTGTGTGTCTGTATCATGGTGTGTGTGTGTGTGTCTGTCATGGTGTGTGTGTGTGTCTGTCATGGTGTGTGTGTGTGTCTGTCATTGTGTGTGTGTGTGTCAGTCGTGGTGTGTGTGTCAGTCGTGGTGTCTGTGTGTGTTTTTAAAAATAGTGTTTTACTCACTTTTTTTTTTCCAACGTCGTGCTGGTCTCTGCCTCTATGAGCTTGATGATCTCAGCCAATCCGCACTGACACAGGAAGCGCCTCTAGTGACCGTCTGAGTGTCTGTCACTAGAGGTGTCACTAGGAAGCAATGTAAACACTGCCTTTTCTCTGCAAAGTCAGTGTTTACATTCAAAAGCCTGCAGGGACAGGCTATAGACACCAGAACCACTACATTAAGCTGTGTGTGTGAGCGCCTGCTAGTGAGCTTGCTTGCTTGCATGTGTATGTGTGTGTGTGTGTCTGCTAGTGAGTGAGCTTGTGTTTTTATGTCAATTAGCTTATGTATATTAGTGAAATTGTTTGTCTATGAGGCTGTGTATCAATGAGCTTTGTGTGTGTCAGTGAGATTGTCTGTGTCTGCATGTGAGTATGCTTACTGTATAATTAAATGTTTTACTCTGAAAGGACCAATATATTATATTAGAAAAAGCAATATATATATATATATATATATATATATATATACACACATTACTCTATTATCTGGGGTGGCAAGACATACATAGCCTTACATATTACATGCGACAATATATGGCGCAATGACTTATGGGGCTGGCATAGATTTTTTTTCCAGGGCTGCTTTGTATCCCCAGTCCGGCCCTGGTCATATAGGGCTAGTAATGATGCACTACAGCTAGTAATGTTACTAAAATTCTAACAATTTATAAACACTAATACCTCTGCATAGTGTGTTCTATTCACTGGGATAAATATTTCTCGCCTACAGCGACTAACAAATGTGTTTGGGACAGTATTACCATATTCTCTATATCAAACCTAGAATTTTACAGTACAGTAAAACCTTTTCACCTGCTTACTCGTAGTCATGAGGTGAGGAGATATGACATATGAGTCATACGTCCCTTGCAACTACTCCTATAACAGCAGAAGTAAACAAGAAAAAACTAAAAGATTTTTCTAGACTGCGTTACTTCATTTCACTGTTCAAATACTTACATACATTTCACCCAACCGGTTTCTGTTTACCAAACTGGACATATGACATTTAAGATTAAACTTATTTTTGTACTAGCCAAACTACTTTCTTTTCAAGGTTGTGCTTTTGCTTGTGCTTCATGGAGTTATTCAATGGTATTCAGGCAAAAGCTGCATATTTGCAGCAAATGATGGTGATTAGTAATTTTTTTTTTTTTTTTTTTGCATTTTATTTTCTGAAATCACTTCACTAAATCTTTATGTTTTCCATACTGTGGAGGATCCTGCACGACTCCTTTCGTGTTTATTTTCATTTAGCTGGGATAACATGTACCCAATTGACTGTCTATTGTGATTCTAATCCACCAAGTTTGATAGTCTTATTCAAGGCTCATATTACATCAGGGATTTGGAATGCAATTCAAACTACATTAATAGATGGCGATGCCCTGTAATAATGCAATAATACTCCATGTAGTTTCTGTTCCCTATAAGGTGTGCTGTGTCTTTAATCGAGAGAATCACATTTTTCTCCATTGCAAAGCATTAAAGGGACACTGTGGCACCCAGACCACTTCAGCAAATTGAAGTAGTCTGGATGCTGTGAATAATGCTTTCCTATAAAGAGGTCTAATGCGCGCGCGGACATTGCCGCGCATGCGCATTAGGACTCCCCCACCGGCTGACGTCGGCGGGGGAGGAGTGTGGGCGGAGCCCGACCCAGCGCCGAGGGACATCGGTGCTGGGCTCAGGTAAGTGGCTGAAGGGTTTTAACCCCTTCAGCCCCACGGGAGTTGTGGAACAAGGGAGGGGAGGACCTGTTAACCCTATAGTGCCAGGAAACTGGCTTTGTTTTCCTGGCACTATAGGATCCCTTTAATTTTGTATACGTTTTAGTGGATTTGGTAATGGCATTACTTTTTTTTACATAGTGTATATAGTAGAAATCACTTCAAGTTTGTTTTTTCCTAAGGAATACTGTATTATCGTGTTAACATATAAGCATACATAGCTAATCACTAAAGTGAAAATTCAAAGTAGATTTCAAATTTAAGGCCATTACATTTTTTGGTCAGAGTAGCCGAACTTAATGTATTGCTAAATTTTTCTAGTTTGGCTATTTTTAGCTTAAATTTTAAATTCTATTTGAATTCTCACTTTAGTGATAATAACTCAAACCTCAATAGTTATCAGTAATCACTGACCCCGTGACAGAAGGCAAAGAGAAGCAAATAGTGCATTGATTGAAAATCCCTTCTAAGCATCAGTGCAAAGAGCAGACCTGGCAACCTTCTCAGGTCTGAAATTAGGAAAATGAATGAATAGGCATGGTGGAGCCATTGGACATTGTGTCTGTGACACAGTTGACATTACGGACACTGTGGATGCCCATATCAGAGGTGTGCTATCACAGTGTGTATGCAGGGCTGCCGATAAACTTCTATAGTATTCACGTAAGGGCTTAAATGCCCTGACCCTCATTGCAAATTCAGTACAAGCATGGCTGAAAGAACAGACACCATAACCACATCATCTAAATGAAACGTAAATTTTCCACGCCAGTTTTGTGATTGGGGAGACACTGATTTCCTGAGTGTCAGCTGACCACCCTCAGCCAATCAGCAGTTCCCCTGCCCTGCAGCACTCCGCGCTTCCTGAAACTGAAATTTCAGAATCCAGATGCTGGCCTGGGGGAGTTGAGATCAATGCTGGAGGTAACTTTGGGGTTAAACCGTGCGAACACGGTTTAACCGTTTAAGGTAAAATTGCATTTAGATGTTATGTTGCCTAAAGGAGTTTCAGTGAAACTTGACATTATTAATTGTTATTATGCTTTTTTTTTATAAAGTGCAATCACATTCCGCATCATCACAAACATGCAGACATCTCTGCAAGTGTCTATAGATGCCATCCCATGTTTTTTTTGGCCAACTATTTTGAAACGGTTTAACAAAATACAGGGCTCTCCCCAGTTCTCATAGCCAGCCCCCTTCATACACACTGATAATATAGAAGTCACACATACGTCCACATTTTCTATATCAATTTCATCCAATGATAAGAATGCTGAGCTTGTGCTTTGTGGCCCTTTTTAGAAAGTGGGGTTTACATTTCTTTAAGAAGACTGTATGTTATTTGCAAGATGTTGCCAATTTAGCACCTTCTTTATACATTTTTTATAGTGATCAGCATATACCGATATTTTGTATATACAACCCTCCCAAGAGTCCGAATTTTGTCAGGACAGTCCCAATTTTACGGTTCTGTCCTGCCGTCCCATAATGGCCCATGAATCATAGCAAGAGCACATCATTAGATGCACTTGCATTACATTCCAGGCAATAGGGCCATTCAGAGAGCTCTGAAAAAGTGCTCTCTGCATGATCTGCCCTTAATGGACTGGCATTCACCCCAGGCTTGCCTGACAATTCTTCTGGTGGACCTTTTTCCAGGCTCGTCCACCCTCTTATAATGATGCCAGTGACACAATTCACTTTACTGGCCTGCCCAGTGACGTGTATTGTCTTTTAACCCTTTGAAACAGAATACCAGTTTTGAATATATAGTATAACTAGTATAGTATATAAACAAGTTACAGGATTGTATATATAATGAAAACCTAATGGAAATAAGAATGATGTGTGGGCATTGTTGTTTTACAACAGCTGGGGATGTGCATTCTGAACTCTCCTTTGCCAATGCATCCTTTGCCAATGTATGATATTTCACATAAACAAGAGAGGCCCCTGTCTTCCCCGTGTTGTAATATGATCTCTTTCAGATATTATTGATGTAGTGTCCGGAAATATAGCACGTGAACTGAGAACTGGCAGCTCTCCAGATCCCATGATTAACCAGAAGAATGTAAAAGTGAGCAAAGGAACATTGTCAATTATCCTGGAAACCTTTAAACCTCTCCTGCAATCCCATTAAACCTTCTAGTCTGTCCATTTTGAAACCCTTCACTTATTTTACATATTAAAGACTTGTTTTTCAAGATTGAACATCCCAAGCAACATCTGATAAAAAAAAAAAAAATACCATCAGTATTCGTTTAACTATTATGTACAAATTGAACAAAGGGACTTGTCTTTTTGCCCACTTTCATTCCAAATGAAACAACAGAACAAAAAGGTTTGAATCCTACAAACAGTTCATTGGAATTTAAAGTTCCCATTGCAGCTGTTTTTTTTTTTTTTTATAAAGCCCACTGTTTGTACACTTCCACATCTGCTCATACAAGGGACAACATATAAGGCACACTTGATCTAAATTGGGGTATGTATTATATTTTCTAAATAGTACAAGGTTATTCTCTGTAAATGTAACTAAACTGAGGCTTAGAGAGCAGCCAGGTTCTCTACATAAAAATAACAGTAAACAATAGTGAGTAAGTACCCAAAAACCAATATTTTAACAGAGGTCATTTAGATGTAATATTCACTGTAAAAGAACTTTGCTGAGAGTCTCACAGACTAGCTTCTTACCCAGAGACTATGGACCTCTTGTGAGGGAAATCACCCTCCAGCGCTGTATTTGATGTGGCAGAACTAAAAGAGTTAATTGGGTGCTTGTTTTACAGTTTGAAATGCAATTCTCCATCTCACTGTTCTCTGACCGGGTTACCATGAGTATCCCTCTTCCTGCAGAGCCTCCTGGCACATAGCAGTAAGCTTCTTGGGGGTTAACAAAGATTCTGCAGATAGCACTACCTAGCCACAAAGAACCATACTCTCTCTGTCTCTCTGACCCCTTGTGACTTGAATACTTGTCATTTACACGATAGGTAGCCCAGGGTATACTCTATCCAGTGGTGTCCTTAGATTTCCCCCTTTATTTGGTTGCCCCCTAAAACACATTTAAGGACTTGCGGTCTTCTCCTAAGCCATTTGTCATTGCCTTTTATACGTTTGTCACACTTGTAGTGTATAAAAATGTGTGGGTACAGATGGGAAGAACTATTCACTAATTTATCAAGTATTTGGTTGATGGTTGGGTGATATCACTGAAGAAGCTCAGGCTACAAGGCAAGTAGTCATAAGGTACCAGGTTGCTACAGTAGCTCCTGTAGGTCCTTGATGGCAAGGAGAAAGGACGGACGCTGTAGCAGGTTCCTGTCTGAATCCAAGGTCAGGGACTAGTCACTGTATTCTTTTTACACTAACAATGCTTTATTCAAAACTAAAACTAACCTTTAACAATGTGACATTAAATTTATGGTGACACACACAAAACAATACAAAGCAGTACAGTGAACGAGGTATGCAGCAATAAGACATGACTACAAATAGAGAAAAAGCATCCAAAAGACTTATGTTCACAAATGGCCATAATATCCAATAAAATGGGCGTGCTGTCAGAGAGAGTTTCCAATATACTCACAGGGTTATTTACTAAAGTAAGAATTCAAAGTTAATGTAAAATTTAAAGCAGACCTGTCTTTTTTTTTTCTTGTGTCACTTGCCTTTGTTTATTTTTATTATCTTTTCTTCCTTGTGCTTGATCGCAATCTCTGGGAGCAGCCATTTTATTCTACTTTGCCCATGATGCATAGCTCCCAACTCCAATTTGCAGGAAACCAGTGGGAGGAAGATAAATAGGGTGGGCCAGTGCCTCGGTCGCGTCACTAGCTTTGCCCCCTGGAAAGGTAGCAGGTCCGCCCAAGTTAATGACATGTTAATGGCTGCCTGTCCATCATTCAGGCCAGTCCATGGAGGGCAGACCCTGCAGGGAGTACAGTTTCAGTATTCGCTGCAGGTTCCTACTGCCCTAGTCACAGCAAAGCGACTCTAATAATGCATTTGTGCTATGAATGTTGGGCACAGTTCCCTGTTGTTCCCAAAAGCGGGACACCAGGGAACTAAGGTGGGACAGGACCCGAAAATCAGGACTGCCCCACTGAATTCGGGGCGGTTGGGAGGCATGCATGATGTCTGCAGTTTCCCTTTTGTGGGATTGATTGTACTGATGGATTGTAGGTAGATTTGACTTGCAACTGAAACAGAAACTTGCTTTAAGTTTCGTACATTGTCAAGTTTTGTCAACCTGACTGCTTTAACCCCTTAATGACACAACTTCTGGAATAAAAGGGAATCATGACGGAATATATCCGTCGTCTGTCCTTAAGGGGTTACATGAGGAAAAGTAGTCCCTAGAGCACTAAATAAAAACGAGATTCATACACAGGGAGCTGTATAGAAACAGAGTAGATGCGTTTATTTTTGGTGACAGTCACTTTAAAACGCCAGAATAACACAAGTGAAAACATAGCTGACTTAGACTTTTTTTTTATTTTTTATAATTCTTTATTTTGCTGTGCTTAGAATAACAAACAGGCTTGTAATGTCACAACAGCAGGTACAGGCTTATAAGGACAATTTAAAATAAACAACATCATGGTACTTGATAAATCATGACAATTTTTAGGGTAAATAAACATGCTTGTACAGAATAAATAAAATAAAGTTATGCAGAGAGATAGAGACACAACAGGTAGGTTAGTCTAGTAGGGAAGCATAACTACTGATGTAAATATATTAGTTTAGCCACTGGGTATGGGTCAAGCTATGTGAGCTAGCAATATGAAGTGCGGTGTATGCATGAATAGTTGATGTGAGAACTGAGTAAGGGACCTTCAGCCGATGCCCGCGGATGGGAGGCTGTCAACAAACGTGAGAGTCCTCTAACTTGTGGAAGTTACTCACAAGGCCTACCACAGGAACAGGACTCCAGCTCCGTGGTGATGCACATGTTCGGCTCTGCTGAGCTGGGACCCTCCGACTGCATGGATGGCATTTGCTGAGTGTGTCCCCTCCAGGGAGTGTTATTTGCTCTCGGCGGACACTTAAGCCTCCATCTTCGCAAAGTCTTGCGCTGGCCACATAGGCGAAAACCAGCCACGCAGCGACGATCCGCAGAACGAACCCAGAGGACTTCACCTTGTTTTTTAGGAGTGGTAAGTATGCGTGTACTCAGTTGTGCCCAGAACTTGGAACACAGTCAGTCAAAGGCCTGAAGAAGTGGGTCGTCGTAGTGAGAAGGCTGTGGGAAGGTCAGTATATCAGCAGGTTGCAGTACGGCAGCCATCTTGAGCCGTAGGTTACGACCCCTGGAGTTGCTTGATTTACTAAGCCTCTGATAGTGGGCCACAAGAGGGTACCAGTGGGGACCAGGATAACCCCCACCGGTCCCCTGCCTCGAGTGTGTCTGCAGACCGCGAAGGCTATGCCCACCGAAGTCGTGCTCAAGCGGATCAGTTGCTCGACCTGTTGCTCCCTGGTAGCAATATGCAGGTTTGTGTCAAACAATATAGTGCAAATGTCCAAGATTAGACTTTGTAGGACGTTTTCCTTGAGAAACTTTCCTTGAGAAACAGATTTTATTAAAGACACGGAGGCTCATATTATGCATAACTCTTTCTTTATTTCCTCAGCAGCAAATATAGAGGAATATAAATATTATCAAAATGAAAGAAAAAACTGTATAGGTACACAGGCAACCAATCACATAACAGAGGAAGTGACTATATAAGGCCTGTGTCTCCCACAATCCCCCTCTTTCTTTGCTGCTTCCTCAGACAGCTAAGTATTTGTTTTTCTCTGCTCATTGTATTTGTTTGCACTATTATTTATTGTACTAGTATTTATTCTTGTTACTGGTTTGCCTTATCTGTGCAAATATTGTATTCTGTATTTGACCTGCTTCACGCTGGTGTGCTCTGTTTTTATTCCCTTGTTTCTGTTCGGCTTTTCTCTACCCTCCTCTGTTCCCTGCTCATGCCGCGCGGGACCCGGCGCTGCCTCGTTGCCGCGGCTGTTTTCCCTTACACGGCCGCGGCTGCGTGCGCTCCCCTCTCCTCCATCGCGGGCTGCCCGCGCGGGTAGGGTGCTCGCGCCCCTTCCTCTGCCGGGAGACAGTCCGCGAGCGCACTTCTACACGTGCGGCGGCCATTTTGGGCGGTCCTTTTTGCCGATCGCTGTGCTGCCGTGCGATCGTTTTTTTCTCGAGCTCTGAGTTCCCCTGGGTGCACCAGCGTACAGGTCATATTGTTTATGCTGTTTTTCTGTGGGTTACTCAACCCTTCTCACTAGTGCTCCTGTAAACTTCTATTCTCAGTGCCCTTTTTATTTGAAGTTTGTTACCTTATAGCTATGCAGGATAGGGAAGAAGGGCCTGAAGGTCCCTCTGGGGATTTTAACTCTGACAACCCTGAGGGTGCCATGGCCTCCCAGGAATTTCAGGCCCTGCTAGAGGCCACTATGGCATCTTCCCTACAGAAAGCGATTGCATCAGCCATGGGTGCTGTTTCCTCTTCATTTTCCCAGTCACTGCATTCTATGCTTTTGCCTTCCATGGCAACCCCAACCCCCTGGGTGTGGGGTCCCCTTCCCCTGCCCAGACTGTGCCTGGAGCCCGTAAGGCGAAGGCTAAGTCTAGACACGTCGATTCCCACTCATCGATGCAGGTTTTACCTGCCATGACTGACACGCTAGAGGCGGTCACAGATAGCGCGCCTCCCACGCGCAAAAGAGCCCCTGGCCGGGCTAAAAAGGCTATATTATGGAAACGGGCTAGAGCCCTGGATGATGGGTCGGATACCGAGTGTGGAGGATGATTCCGACGTTATGGAGTATGACTCCTTTGACGAGGGCGAGTCAGGCGAGGACCTACCCCTTACGGGTGTTCCCCCCTCTGGGCCCTCTGCCAATGCTCGGGGTCAGATAATGGGCCCCACTGGGGATAGTAAGGCGCTTTTTGACCCTCAGGGTAACCCCCTGTTCGACCCTGACGACCTCCGCCATCCACGGTCTGCTGAATGGGTCCCCCCAGATCATATCGCCCAATATGTGGCTAAGCGTATGTGCACCCGATTGTCCAAGGAGGGCCGCAATAAGTTGCGCGCCGAGTGCCCAAGACCTTCCCTTCCAGGTTCGGCCTGCAGGACCCCTGACATTGATCCACAGATTGCCCAGTTCCTGAATAAGTCGGGATGGAAACCCAAGAAGGGTCTTGACCACTCACTTAAGGGATGCCAGGACAAGATCCTGGATACCCTGGGCCCTTTATCGAAGCTATATGAGCTTCTTGATGCCGCTAGAACTGGCGATTCTGTTTTGGACGTGGATGTGGCCATTGGATGGGTCCAACGGGCTATCTGCCTTTTGGGGAATGCTAATACGGCTATGTCCTCAGAGAGACGTAAGGCGATTCTCCTGAAAATCAACCCTAAATTGGCCGCCATGACAGTGGCGGAACAGGATCCGTCAGATGAAGGAATGTTGTTCGGCACCTCCTTCGGTGCCGCTTCGGGCAGACGTCCTTACGGTGAGTACCCTTTCTTCCCCTCTCGCTCATGTATGGGTGGCGGGGAGGCTAGCCCTGTTCTACCAAGGGTGGGCAGATATTACCTCAGATGCTTGGGTACTGCAATGCGTAAGGGGTTATCGCTTGGAGTTTGTTTCCCTGCCTGTCCAGTTTTATACCCCCATGGAGTAATCTCTCCCGCCGGATCAGGACGAGATTTCTGCGGAAGTCGAGGAGATGTTGTCCAAGGGTGCCATCGAAGAGTTGCCGTTGGCCGCTCCGGGCTTTATGAGCAATCTTTTGCTGGTGCCAAAGAAAGGGGGTGGGGGTCCGCCTGGTGATAAATCTCCGTCCTCTCAACGCATTCTTACGTTACCAACACTTTCAGATGGAAGGTATACATTGCCTCAGAGATCTTCTGCGACAGTCGGACTGTTTGGTCAAGTTTGATCTGAAGGACGCGTACTTCACGGTTCCCATCGTGGTGGAGTACAGGTACTACCTTCACTTCACCTGGCACAGGCGATGTTGGCGTTTTGCCTGCCTGCCGTTCGGTCTCTCCTCGGCCCCTTGGTGCTTCACCAAGATCATGAAGCCGGTGGTGGCGTTCCTCCATACCCGGGGGGCACGCCTGATTATTTACCTGAACGACATTTTGCTCATGTCCCAATCGAAGGAATGTTTGCTGTTACATTTGGACTGGACAATCAACCTTTTACAAAACTTGGGTTTTCTGATCAACTGGGACAAGTCAGTAGAGTTTTTGAGCTTCCAAGTGGATTCCGTCCAACAATTCCTGTACCTGCCGGAATCCAAGATGAAGGCCATCCAGAAGGAACTTTGACGAGCTCTTCGAGCTTCGGATTTGTCAATTAGGCAATTGGCAAGGATCATCGGTCTGCTTGCAGCCTCCATTCAAGCGATATTCCCGGGCCCACTACATTACTGGGCCCTCCAACGGCTCAAGGGATCACACCTCCGACCGGGTCACTCTTACGAATACCGGATACGATTAGACGAGGAATCCAGGGACGAGTTGGTGTGGTGGCTGGAACACATGGAGGCTTGGTATGGAAGGGCCATTTTCGGTTCCGTTCCGGACGTGGTAATAGAGTCCGGTGCCAGCTTGCACGGCTGGGGTGCTCGTTGTGGCGACGTTTCCACAGGAGGCAGATGGTCCGACACAGAGAAGTCGTTACACATCAACTGTCTGGAACTCTTGGCCGGGGCCTTCGCGTTTCGCAGCCTTCCCCCTGGGCGGGCAAACTGCTGCGTTCTCCTCAAGATGGACAACGTATCGGCTGTCCGCTACATAAATCACCTGGGGGGAACCAAATCCAAGATGTTGGCGCTTTTGGCGAAAGATTTCTGGCAATTCTGCCTTTACAACAACGTCTCGGTGACGGCGGAACACATTCCAGGTCTGGACAATTCGGGGGTGGATTGGAATTCGAGACATTTAAGAGACTCAGGAGATTGGCACTTGCACGCCTCGGTGTTCCAAAGCCTGACCAGATTGTGGGGACGATTCGAGATGGATCTGTTCGCCTCTCGCCTGAACACTCAACTACCGGAGTTTTACAGTTGGAGACCGGACCCGGCGGCGGTTGCGACGGATGCCTTTCTCCAGGAATTGCCGCCGGGCCGCCTATATGCTTTTCCCCCGTTCAACATGATTGCTCGCACAATCTCGAAATTGGTTTGTCACTATTGCTGTCTGGCGCTGATCACCCCTCTGTGGAGATCCCGACCATGGTTCCCTCGCCTGATGGAGTTGTCGATAGACTACCCACGACTGATACCGAGCTTCCAGGACCTCCTTCTGGATCCGGATGGGAACTCACATGGACTGGTGTTACAACATCAGTTGCCCCTGGTAGCGTGGCTCCTTTTAGGGGAACCTGGGTTGTCCTGAACGTTCCACAAACAACTCTCCTGCTCCTCGATAACGCCTGGGCTCCGGGTACACGATCAGGTAATCGTGCTGCATGGAAGTCGTGGTCTAGTTGGTGCATGCAACGGACAATGGATCCCGTATCTGCCCCTCTCCATCTGATCCTGGAGTTCCTCACGTGCCTGTTTGATTCGGGCAAGGCGTATCGCACGATCAACCTTTTCCGCTCGGCTATTTCAACCGGACACAGTGGTTTGGAAGGTTCACCTGTCGGCAGACATCCTTTCGTATGACGCCTTCTCAAGGGTATTCGCCTCGCTCGTCCTCCTCGGTCTCGTTTTTCTGCCTTTTGGGACGTCAACGTGATGTTGCAGTTCCTATCGTCTTGGTACCCTAACCAAGGACTGACTCTCAAGCAATTGTCCTCCAAACTAGTGATGCTACTTTGTTTGATTTCGTGTAAGAGGGTTTCCGATGTCAGGGCCCTTGATTGGGACGCTATTGTTTTCACTCCTGAAGGTGTTGTTTTCAACATATCCAGGAGGACTAAGTCAGCATCCAAGTCGTTCGTGTACCCAGATTCTCGTGGTGTCCAGAACTCTGTCCAGTGGATTGTCTGAAGGCTTATCTGGAAGCTACGCAGCCTCTTCGTTCGTCAGATCTACATCCCTTATTCATTTCTTTTAGAGCGCCTCACCAGCCTGTTTCGACACCGACTCTGGCACGTTGGGTGCGTTGGCTTTTATCTTCAGAGGGACACCCCTATCTTTACACCTCATTCTGTGCGAGGTGCTATGGCTTCGAAAGCATCTGCAGTCGGCTGTCGTCTAGAGGACATCATGTGAGCAGCGGATTGGTCTCGGGAATCGACCTTCCGTAATTTCTATTTCAGACCAATTGAACACATCGCATCTCAGGTGATAGCGCAGCTTTAAACTTGCATAATATGAGCCTCCGTGTCTTTAATAAAATTCCCAGATTTTACTATTAACATGACGTAAAGTCATGATTTTATTAAAGACACGGAGGCGAGTGTTATTCCCTCCCACCCTCCCGGTGTGGGGTCTAAGGGTGAGATGCGATTGGACTCTTCAGGTATGTTGCAATTTTGTCTGTTTTATGTGAATTGCGTATACTATTTATACAATTTTATATTAATTATATTTTATATTTTTCAGATTTCAGTTTTTCCCTATGAACAACCGGCAGTTTTGCTTGGTAAGTCCACAGTTTGGAGTTTGGTTATTACCATATTTCTCTCTCTTTTTTAGCTTGAAGTTATCGATTTGCTCCCGTTTCCTGTTATGGCCAAGTGGGATATCGTTCATCTTACCTGGTCTTCGGTTTTCGCAAAGAAAGAGGGGGATTGTGGGAGACACAGGCCTTATATAGTCACTTCCTCTGTTATGTGATTGGTTGCCTGTGTACCTATACAGTTTTTTCTTTCATTTTGATAATATTTATATTCCTCTATCTTTGCTGCTGAGGAAATAAAGAAAGAGTTATGCATAATACTCGCCTCTGTGTCTTTAATAAAATCATGACTTTACGTCATGTTAATAGTAAAATCTGGGAATTCATGCGACCATCTTGGTCGGCTATCAGGCCCCACCTCCCTCAAAGCATTCTTAAGTAGATTTTAGATGCCGCAGAAGTAGCCAAAGAATGGGACTGACCAGCTTCCCTTCACATGGAGGCTTGCTTAATGGGCACCTTCATCTGGTGGGCAGTAGGTAAGGTTTTTTTTGTAAATGTTGGGTTTCCCTTATTTTCTTGAAAGCGCCGACTGAATGTTCCTCTCTGTCACCTCACACATATGCAAGGCATGATAGGTAAAAAAAAAAAAAAAAAAAAAAAAGGATTATCTTGCAATAATACCATAATTATTCTCTTAATATATAGTTTGCTTTGAATGAATTTGGACATCATGGGTTATATAAAGAAACTGTTTTAATTGCCTTAATTATTTAGAAATGCAACTGCAATGTTGTAATGATTTTTAAAGGCATTGCACTTTGGATACATTAATGTAACATTTAGATATTGGAAAGATATTTCATTTCTAATTGGTTTTATGCCATATGAGTCTAAAGTCTGAATCACGTCATCCTGTAAGCTGTATCCCACCTATAGTAACCCTCTTTGTTACTTAATATATTAATCTTGCTGTGTTACACTTTAACATGTTGTTTTAAGATAAGGCCTGATTATATAGCAAAGGTTTAGCTCTAAGCGATGTGATTATGAGAAATGCTTGCTGAGTCATTGGCTGCCAGCAAAGTTTCAAAGTTCATTAGGAAAATTCCAACATCATCTTGAAAGTGTCACAAAGGTTTGATGCCACTTTAACTTAGCTATAGAATACTAGAAAAATGACTGATAGATTTTCAAACATTATTCTTCAATTTCATGTGGTGTCATTTGACAAAGATACTTTCTTTACAATTTTTAAGGAAATCCCCATCTCATATTCTGTATTTATCCACAAGTTAATAGCTGCCATTGAGCCATTAACAATATTGATGTGATCACAATCCCACCTTTATACTTTGCGACACTACCTTTACCATTATGGGATTAGTCAAATTAAGTATAAACCAAAAAGTGGATAGTGAGACAAAACTGATTATCAATTTAGTGCAGGCAAGCCACTATAATTAGGGATGCACTCCCTGTATCCCTTAACCACAAGTGCAAGAAAAAACAAAACTGTATATAAAATACAGAAAATAGGGCGCCACTTATCACCATATCCGAAAACTGGATATAATTACCCTCCAGCGAATGGGTAAGAGTGTTCACATGGAGAATGTACACATGGAAAATATAGAAAAAGAGAACATCATAGTGCAAACTATTTAATATATAAGTGATAAAAGACACATAAATTAAAACACTCACAAACGATGTGGCACAATTGAAAAAATCAATATGTGCAAAGATGCTTGTTGCCTTAAATAGGCTAAAATTCACAGTCTGGCAGTCTGTGGAGGTCTGTGCAAACTCTGCAACCAATATCGACCAGTTGATTCACCATCCGCTGTTTCAGATCTTCGGGTTGATAGCTGCTCGACGCGTTTCGTCTATTTCTTTTTTTTTTTTTTTTAATTCTTTATTTTTGTTGTGCATATATATATCACAGGCAAGTCGGAGGTGCCCCAAGAGCAGTCCTCCAGCTGTTCCCACGCTCAACATGCGGGGCACAAGATGAATAAGCACATTTTATAATAACAATAATAACTCGTAAAAACAGTCGCTTGTATAGATAGCTATATGTTAAATTTAGGCTAGTTCTATGCGTAGCTATGCTTCTAACTACTTAACAGTGTTGGCTTACAGTATATATTGTGAAAATAATCTAAAGCAGTGTGATTAGGCATTAACGATTCTGGTATACAACGTTAGGAGTAGGCAGTAATCATGCTTTGATTAGCAGTAGGTCAGAGTTAGTTACATCGCTTTAGTGCTGGTAATGCGTCGGCTATACACCATATGTCTAAACAGTTGTCTCTTTAACTAATTCTTTGGTTCGTGGGTATAACTCCTCGCTATTCTTTGGGTGTGTGTTAGGTTAATAGTTAGCATAAGTTATGGTTACAAGTAACTTCAGAGTGGTGAGAGAGAAGTGAAAACATAACTGGTATAATTACTTTAGCAAGATTGTATAATAAGTACATGTTGAACTGAGTAGTGATGTGGCTATGGATACTTCTTGTCTGGCGAGGCATGCCTTTTGCAGTAGCATGAGTGTGTTAAGTGTCAAGGCTGGTGTCAGGGAGGCAAAGCTTGAAAACTCAACAGGACTTTGTGAGCGTTGTAGCAGTCCAGGCCGCTGCGCGAGTCAATGAGAGTCAGCCGACTCCTATGGTCGGAACCGGCCGGTCACGTACCGGAATGTCCCGTGTCCCCACGAGTGTCCCGCTGTGAAACTGAAGTCCCGGGGTACCTTTTCCGGCGGGTTGTGAGTGGAGTCCTTGTCGGCTTATTCCACCAGTTGGCCGCCTTGCTGCGTCCTGTGTGCTGTCACTGGAGGTTTGGAGTGTTCCCCTGTTCAAGCTCATGCCCTGCCGGTTAGCTGCTGCTTGGGCCGTTGTGTGGTCGGCTGATCGGGTCTTGCTTGGCGTGCTTCGCGGCCTGGGAGCATGAATGACGCCTTTTGGAGGGCGCGGTGCTGTTTCGCGGCTCCGGCGAGGGGCTGCTCTGCGTCCGCATGAGAAAGTGCCCCGCAGGTATCGCCGGGTGGTCGGACGGATCCACGCCTCCACTTCCCTCATGGCTTGCCTGAAGAGCTGCTTCTGGGCATTCAGCTTCTTCCAGAGATGAGCGCTGAGCCGTCTGTAGAACTCCTGGATGTGTTTTGGTGGTCTGTACGCATATCGGGTCTTAATCCGATGCTGGGCCGCCATCTTAGCTGAGCGTCCAGTGTGGACCGGGATATCCCCCGCCGGTCCAAAAGGGGGGGGGTAGGTTGAAGAGAAGTCGCTTAGTGTTAGTGGCTTTTGTGCCGAGGAGAGCGGCCGCCTCTCCCCGGCTTCGGCCTCAGTAGGCCGCGGCCGTGTCTCCGTGTTTCCGGCCTCCACGGGCCCCGGGGTGGCATCGTTGGGTTCAGGAGGGCACCCCCAACATGGGTGGTGCACCCCCGAGTGGCTTTGGGTGAAGTGGTCACTGTTTTTGCCCCGGGTCGTGCCCGCTCGGCAGGAGCCCATGTCAGATGCGTCTGCACGGCTCGGTGGTCAGGCTCCGCCCCCCGTTTCGTCTATTTCTATTCAGACTTTCTCAAGAGCGTGTCCGTATTCTCCCTGGTTCCAGGCAGAATACGGACACACTCTTGAGAAAGTCTGAATCCATTCTCTTATCCATTCGCTGGAGGGTAATTAGTCAAATTAAGCCCTATATCTTGTTAAACACTTGAGATCGCAAGACTGTAAAAGAGGAGCATTGGGCACTTACCAAATTCAACACCCAAATAGAGGGATGTGGTATCAAGAGCTGTCCACTAAAACCAGTCAGCCTAATTTGCAGTTGAATCATTTGCCCCTGCTTTGAACTGTCTGCTACCTGGTGGAATAAGCATAATAGGGATAGGTTGGGCGGGTGTATCAGATGTGTCTGCCTCTCAGTCATTAGCGGCAGTGGAATAGTAGGACAAGGGAACAGTGTCCATTCACACAAATCCTTGATAATGCTCCCTCATAGTTCTCAACACATAAATGCCCACACATGTGTGTAATTATCGTGAAGTTGGCTTCTAAAGTAGTTCTCCACTTGCCCATGGAGTTCTTGATGAAGGCTCTCTGTGTCTTGTTGAGCTTGTATAGAGCCAAGTGTTACAGTATCCGTGTGTGTGGCACTGTGTCATAGGTTTTCTTGTTGTCAATCCAGGAGGTGCACAGATTGGTATATCTGGTCTTAAAATCATGTGTACCTGCTTGGTCTATCATCTGCTGGTCTTTTGAACCTGGTGTTGTTTCCAATCCCATTCTGAGTATTGCTCATATATTTACTTATATGGCCATCAATCTTGGAGTCATGTTGTGGGAGGCATGTCATTGGATTGTAGTTAGATGTTGTTGTTCCCTTATGCGGGTACTTCATGACCAGTATTACTCTATCTTGTGTTAGCCAGTCAGGGTGGGAGCATGTTGCTAGTAGCTGGTTCATTTGTCCTGCTAGGTGTTTATGCAGCATTGTTAATTTCTTTATCCAGTAGTGTGTGGATCATCTCAGGTCCTGGTTCTGAACAACTCTTCGTGTGGGCTACTTATTGTTGGATATCTCCAATTGTGATGGTGACTGATTCCTGTTCTAGGAGTATGCAGTAGTCTGCTTCAGGTCTAGTAGCCACTGGCCTTGGTGATGTGTACCTTTCTTCCAGATATTCTTCCAGTATGCTGTTCCATGCAGCTGTACGTACACCTTGGATTGTTTTTTGGTAAACAGGGCATTTATTCTCGTACCCACCGATTTCCATAAACATTTCATGGAGCCCCTTCTCATTAGATCTGCAGTTGTAGTAGAAGTCAAGCAGGTCTAGATTCTCATGTACACTTTATGCTCAGCATTTGCGATTTAATGACACAGATTTAAAAAAAATCACACAGATAAATGCCTGGGTGCCATCTTCTTATATTATATAGTTGAAAATGAAATATGATATATATTTATTAACTACTGTTTAAAAGGTTTAGTTTATGGGGGCGGAGCCAAGCCGCGAACCTGAATGGCCGCAAGTCACTGGAGCTCCGAACCAAACCACAGTATTAGACCCGCTAACAGGGCACCAAACCATCAGAAAAAGCACCAACCGGCACCTCTAAATAAGTGTGAAGAGATGGGCCGGAAAACTAAGAAGCCCAAACCTGACAAGCCCCGGTTAAGCGGAACTATTGGCGACTTATGGCGGCAGGCCAAGTACTCATCCCCCCCCCTTTCCCCGTGGTAATGGGGCATGCCTTACTAGCGGGAGCAAGTAGCTCGCGAACCCACGCACCAGAAATAGCTCCCTAGCAAGAAAAAGGTATCATACCTAAAACATCAAGCCATCTAGCCAACAGCCTAACAGCCCCTAGCGACGCCGGCTATACCGACCTTACGACCATGCCACTAGACCCCCAGGCTTACATGTTATTACCGACGCCCACTACCCAAAATAAAATTCCCTCAGCTCATGGCCCTTGGTTATCTAATCCCATATGACTGTTACACATTGTTCAAGTCTTAACGATATGTATATGCTGTACTGTTCACACTGTTGCCTTTCTTCTATAAGACTCAACGGTTACACAGAAACCATGACCTGAGTCAAAAATAAAGAATTAAAAAAAAAAAAAAAAAGGCTTAGTTTATTTCTATCAGGTAACACAATGTTACTGAGTGAAAGAGAAAAAAAACAATATTTGGTATGCCCACTCTTTACCCTCAAAGCAGCATCAATTCTTCTTGGCACATTTGTACATATAGGCCTCTATTACAAACGATATCTAATATTGCCAGTTCATTGGCTCCCAATAAACCTTTTATCAGTTTTGATTGATTTTATATTGTACTTGTCACGGGTTTGGAGTGAATGGTCTCGGTATGCAGAGATTTTATACGGACATTGATATGCCACACCTGTGAGGTGGATGGATTATCTCGGCAAAGGAGAAGTGCTCACTAACACAGATTTAGGCAGATTTGTGAATATTTGAGAGAAATAGGACTTTTGTGTACATAGAAAAAATCTTAGATCTTTGAGTTCAGCTAATGAAAAATGGGGGCAAAAACAAAATTTTGCGTTTATATTTTTGTCCCGTGTAAATCGATCAGAACAAATAAAAGGCTTAATGAAAGCCAATAAACTGCCGATAATACATATACGCTGGAATGTAATCGAGGCCTATTGGCCTACCAAATCTCTGTGAAAGTGTACCTAGAAGAATGATGCTGCTTTGAAGGCAAAGTGTGGTCACATCAAATATTGATTTGATTTACAGTTTTCTTCTGTTCATTCAGTTTGCATTTTGTTAATAGCTATAATATACAACACCATACTATACAGTGTACTATGCTATATACAATAAATATTCTGTTGCTGTGATTGTTTTCTGTGAACGCAGATTTGGCAAACATACGTTTTCCCATTTATTTTAACGGCATATGCAGGCAAGTTTGGCTGAGCAGCAATTGGTCAGATAACAGTAAAAATCAACATATATTAGACATGTGCAATTCGGTTCGGTCCGAATGGAAATTCGAACGAAATTCAGACATTCGGATGCTTTCAAATGGCCGAATTTCCGAAGTGCCGAACCGAATTGCCAAAGTGCCAAATTTCTGAACCAAAATGAATTGCAGAAGTGCCGCATTTCAGTGCTGAAGTGCTTTGGACTTCTGAAAAGTGGCAAAACGGGTAGGGGTAGGATTGGGATTGGGGAAAGGTTAGGAGTAGGGTTAGGTTAGGGGTAGGGTTAGGATACGGTTAGGGTTGGGCTAGGAGTAGGGTTAGAATTAGGGTAGGGTTAGGAGTAGGGTAAGGGTTAGGGGTAGGGTTTGGTTTGGAGTACGGTTAGGGTTGGGTTAGGAGTAGGGTTAAGGTAGGGTTAGGGTTATGGTTAAGGTAGGGTTAGGGCAGGGGTACCTCTACCCTTAACCTACTTCTAACCCTACTCCTAACCTACCCCTAACCCTACCCTAACCCTACTCCTAACCCTACCCTAACCCAGCCCTAACCCTACTCCTAACCCAGCCCTAACCCTACTCCTAACCTTAACCCCACTCCTAACCCTAACACTACTCCTAACCTTACTCTAACCCTACTCCTAACCCAGCCCTAACCCTACTCCTAACCTTAACCCTACTTCCAACCCTAACCCTACTCCTAACCCTACCCTAACCCTACTCCTAACCCAACCCTAACTCTAACTCTACCCGCCAAACCGAAATCCCAAATTTCAGAATGCCTAACCCAAAAGAATATTTTGCCCATGCACATCCCTAACATATATAATTTAAAATATATAATTAAGTTTAATTAAATGTAATACACTTTAAAAAAAATTAGAAGTGACAATTTGATTACTGTTTTTCTACAATTGTGCTTAAAGGTTTGCATACCCTGGCAGAAATTGTGAAATTTTGGCATTGATTTTGAAAATATGACTGATCATGCAAAAATATGTATTTTATTGAAGGATAGTGATCATATGAAGCCATTTATTATCACATAGTTGTTTGGCTCCTTTTTAAATCATAATGATAACAAAAATTACCCCAATGTTCTGATAAAAAGTTTACATACCCTTGAATGTTTGGCCTTGTTACAGACACACAAGGTGACACACACAGGTTAAAATGGCAATTAAATGTTAATTTTACACACCTGTGGCTTTTTAAATTGCAATTAGTGTCTGTGTATAAATAGTCAAGGAGTTTGTTAGCTCTCACGTGGATGCACTGAGCAGGCTAGATACTGAGCAAGGGGGAGCAAAAAAGAACTGTCGGGGGGCGGAGCCTAACTGCCGAGCAGGTCAGACGTGCTGCGAATCAGCTTAATTGGGGGTTAAAACCCTGAACACAGACACGCTCACAAGCCGGAGGGCACAAGACGAGTCGGGGAAACCCGGGGGAATTCGACTGAAACTACAAGCGAAACTCACACTGCCCGGGAACCCGTACAAAGCACATGGGGCCTGCCTGCGACCGAGCCAGGGAGAGACGGCCGCTCTCCTCGATGGTAAAGTCCTGCACTAACCCCTTAGTGCACTCGCCTCCTCCTCCCCCCCCCTTGGACCGGCGGGGGTCATCCCGGTCCTCACTCGACACATATAACAACCAGCTGAGCCAACAGTACAAGCATGACCCTAAAACACAACGCTGCAGCCCCTCACAGGGCACTTACCTGCATCTAGGTCAGTCCTGTGTGCACCCCGCCAAAATCCACAGCCTGGCAGTGGCTGTCAAGACGGCACCGAAAAGCATGTGAGACCTACTCTAACCTCATGGGCAGCATTTGATAAAATATGTGAAGCCGCAAGCTCACAGCCACTGATCCCGTGCAGAGCAGTACCTCCACGACGCTACCGAGAGGGCCCAAGAGGCTGCACCGGTCGGGGCGGCGGAAAAGACCAACAGTACCCTTGAGAGGCCATACAAACACCCGGCAGAGGAGGCAGACCGGGAGTCATGCCAGTGAGAGATGTTGGAGCCGACTCCAGTCTCACATTGACTCCCTGGCGGTAAAGCGACGTCGGGACTGGTCTGGACCACTACGAGGCCCGACAGGCAGCCTACTCGCTGTACTGGAAAGCAGTACTCACTCACAGCACCTGGACACCAAGCCTCCAGAAGGGGCATCGGATGACTTAACTGGCACACCCAGAGACTCTTCTCCATGTGGTCTAGGCTAGGACTCACACACCATGCAGAGAGTCACTGGAGCACACCTCCCGGTGCCGACAGCACCACTACATCTTGTGAGACCATCATGGGAGACACCAGCTCGGACCTGGGTATGGACTACCGGTATACAACAGTATCGCGTGAAGTTGTCTTCAATCCAGCCACCCTCCTGATCAAGTAGACCAAGAAAGATTTCAGAAACAACTGCCAGAAGAATTGTTCGGGATAGAAACATAGAAACATAGAAACATAGAATGTGACGGCAGATAAGAACCATTCGGCCCATCTAGTCTGCCCAGTTTTCTAAATACTTTCATTAGTCCCTGGCATTATCTTATAGTTAGGATAGCCTTATGCCTATCCCACGCATGCTTAAACTCCTTTACTGTGTTAACCTCTACCACTTCAGCTGGAAGGCTATTCCATGCATCCACTACCCTCTCAGTAAAGTAATACTTCCTGATATTATTTTTAAACCTTTGTCCCTCTAATTTAAGACTATGTCCTCTTGTTGTGGTAGTTTTTCTTCTTTTAAATATAGTCTCCTCCTTTACTGTGTTGATTCCCTTTATGTATTTAAATGTTTCTATCATATCCCCCCTGTCTCGTCTTTCCACCAAGCTATACATGTTAAGATCCTTTAACCTTTCCTGGTAAGTTTTATCCTGCAATCCATGAACCAGTTTAGTAGCCCTTCTTTGAACTCTCTCTAAGGTATCAATATCCTTCTGAAGATATGGTCTCCAATACTGTGTACAGTACTCCAAGTGAGGTCTCACCAGTGTTCTGTACAATGGCATGAGCACTTCCCTCTTTCTACTGCTAATACCTCTCCCTATACAACCAAGCATTCTGCTAGCATTTCCTGCTGCTCTATTACATTGTCTGCCTACCTTTAAGTCATCAGAAATAATCACCCCTAAATCCCTTTCCTCAGATGTTGAGGTTAGGACTCTATCAAATATTCTGTACTCTGCCCTTGGGTTTTTACGTCCAAGATGCATTATCTTGCACTTATCCACATTAAATGTCAGTTGCCACAACTCTGACCATTTTTCTAGTTTACCTAAATCATTTGCCATTTGGCTTATCCCTCCTGGAACATCAACCCTGTTACATATCTTAGTATCATCCGCAAAAAGACACACCTTACCATCAAGACCTTCTGCAATATCACTAATAAAAATATTAAAGAGAATGGGTCCAAGTACAGATCCCTGAGGTACCCCACTGGTGACAAGCCCAAGCTTCGAATATACTCCATTGACTACAACCCTCTGTTGCCTGTCACTCAGCCACTGCCTTACCCATTCAACAATATTGGAATCCAAACTCAAAGATTGCAGTTTATTGATAAGCCTTCTATGTGCAACAGTGTCAAAAGCCTTACTGAAATCTAGGTAAGCAATGTCTACTGCACCACCCTGATCTATAATTTTAGTTACCCAATCAAAAAAATCAATAAGATTAGTTTGGCATGATCTCCCTGAAGTAAACCCATGTTGTCTCTGATCTTGAAATCCATGTGTTTTTAGATGTTCAACAATCCTATCCTTTAACATGGTTTCCATCACTTTCCCCACTACTGAAGTAAGGCTTACTGGCCTATAGTTGCCCGACTCCTCCCTATTACCTTTCTTGTGAATGGGCACAACATTCGCTAACTTCCAATCTTCTGGGACTACTCCTGTTAACAATGATTGGTTAAATAAATCTGTTAATGGTTTTGCTAGTACACCACTAAGCTCTTTTAATAGCTTTGGGTGTATTCCATCAGGTCCCATTGACTTATTTGTCTTTACTTTTGACAGTTGAAATAGAACCTCTTCCTCTGTAAACTCACGTGTAATAAATGACTCATTTATCCTTTTTTTTAACAGAGGTCCCTTTCCTTCATTTTTTTTTTTTTTTTTAAATTCTTTATTTTTGTAGTGCAACAAAAATCATAACAGCAGGCGTGTGGTGCCCCAATAGCATTCCTCACGCTGAATATCGAAATTTTAACAGTGGGGTTATTCATAAATCCGTGCACATTTTGTTATTTATATCGAGTATGTCCACGTTTAAGCTCTACGCTGAATATACATGTATACATGTGGTCCTGGTTTATCTGCGCAGGTCCAACGAGACCTAATTATTCAAGCTTGGAAGACACAATGCTAGTGCTTGATTTTACAGGGTTGACAGGATTAATAGGATAAATGTGAGGTAAAAGCACTGGTTGAATAAACTGAATTAGATTAAGGGCATTATACCCATGAGTATTAGCATGTGAGAGCTTACAAGAGAATATAAAACAATTAAGCCAAAACAAGATTAACTAAAACAAAAAAACTAGGAACATAAATTAGTTATATACCATAAGTAGAGCCTAACATGCATAGCCCGTATTTATTATAAATCATGCTAATCTGGTGCAGGTCATGAGGGTGATCACATTTAGCAGAACTAAGTTGTCTAACCTACTGGTAGGAAAAAAGCAATAAACTCTCTTGGCAAATATGGTACTGGGCATTGGAGTCAGTAAATAACCTGCGTTCTGGCATTGCCCTTAGAGCAACACTACATGAATGAGACAGACATATGTAACATATCGATATGTGCAGAACAAAATAAATCAATGAAAACTGTGCTCATCTGAAGTAAGATTAGTCCTCGGCAATCAGGGGTTGGGCATGACAGCCCTGCAGGTAGAGGCAACAGGCGTCCTGGGGAAGTGTGATACTGACGCAGGGCACATGCAGCCAGTCCGCCCTAGGTACCTAACCCACGCCGGATCTTGAGGCCTGCCACTGGGTAGCGTGGATCCACTCGGCAATATGTTGCAGCCAGCTTCTCCGTGAGGTGCAAGATGTCATTATGACAGCGAGGATTGCTTGGTTGCAGGTACGTGGCAGTGCTTGGTGCGTGTTGCGCCCGTCCTCTCTTTGGGTCACGGCCTTCCTGGTCGGCAGCATCGATTCGCCCCGGGTTTGCAGTGTTTGGTTCCACTTCCTCCCAGCTGGGGCTGAGCCCTGCTTGCCCGAGGTTGTCGGGTACGTTGAGTGTGGAGCAAGTTGTGTGGGACGGCAGGTCGCTCTCTGGGTTGTGGAAGCTTGGGTGCTTGCGCCCGGGATATCCTGCCCTTGCGGTCGTCGCTGTGCAGTTGGTCGGGCGGCTGCCCTGAGGGCTTGTTGTGGGAGTCCGTAGTGGCGGCGGCGAGTCTCCGGACGGAGCCATGAGGCCACCATTCGAGCCGCTTGACGGTGGGACAGTCCCTTATCGCTCATGAGCTTGTGGAAGCTTGTGCAGAGGAGGTCTAGAGCTTCCAGTTGGTGAGCGCGTGTGTAAGCGCTAGTGTTCCCGCCTTTAGGCCCGTGCTGGGCGGCCATCTTGGGTGTGCCGTGGCAAGCTGGGGTCACTGCTGGCTGCGAGGCTGCAGTCTTTCGTCGTCGTGTCGGTCCGCTTGGTTTATGGATACCGGGATAACCCCCTCCGGTCCAAGGGGGGGGGGATGGGAGATCCGGAGCGCCTCTGAGGGGATCTGGTGCCGGAGAGAGCGGCCGCCTCTCCCCAGCCCCTACTCCCGCAGGCCGCAGGTCTCTTTTCGGGTTCCGGGCTCCGACAGGCTCCGGGAAGGTGTCCATCGAGTCTGCGGTGCACCCCCAGTGTGGGTAGCGCACCGCGGTGCGTTTTTGGGCTGAATAGCCTCCGTTTTGGTCCATTTTGCCGCCCGCCTGGCAGGAGCTCTCTCCATGCACGTCTGTGCAGCTTGGCGGTCAGACTCCGCCCCCCTTTCCTTCATTTTCAGCTGTAAATACCGAACAAAAATATTCATTGAGGCAGTCAGCTAGACCTTTATCCTCATCTACATACCTTCCTTCTTTTGTTTTTAATCTAACTAATCCTTGTTTTACTTTTCTTTTCTCATTTATGTATCTAAAAAAAGTTTTGTCCCCCTTTTTTACTGACTGTGCTATTTTCTCTTCTGTGTGTGATTTGGAAGCTCTTATAACTTGCTTAGCCTCTTTCTGCCTAATCTTATATGTCATTCTGTCTTCCTCACTCTGGGTTTTTTTATAATTACTAAATGCTAACTTTTTGTTTTTTACTATTTTGGCCACAGTGGTTTCTTGAATTTTTTTGCTTTTACTGACAAGCCTAATGCAATTTTCTGTTGCCTTCAGTAGTGCAGCTTTTAAATAATCCCATTTCTTTTGGACTCCATTTAAGTTGCTCCAGTCTGATAATGACTCCTTTACACATATTCTAATTTTAGAAAAGTCTGTTTTTCTAAAGTCTAAAACGTTTGTTTTTGTGTGGTGTGACTCAGTCACTGTTCTTATATTAAACCACACTGACTGATGGTCACTGGATCCTAAACTTTCACCTACAGTAATATCTGATACCAAATCTCCATTTGTTAACACTAAATCTAGTATGGCCTCTTTACAAGTTGGCTCCTCAACGACTTGTTTTAGAGACAATCCCAGTAGGGAGTTTAGAATATGTGTGCTTCTGGCACAAGTAGCTATTTTTGTTATCCAATTCACATCAGGAAGATTAAAGTCACCCATGATGATAACTTCCCCCTTCATTGTCATTTTAGCTATTTCTTCAATTAGTAGATTATCTAACTCTTCAATTTGTCCTGGGGGCCTATAAATCACACCTACACGAATTACTGTGTGATTACCAAATTCTAACGTAACCCAAATGGACTCTATGTTCGTCTCAATAACCTTTATTAGGCTAGATTTTATGCTATCCTTCACATACAGGGCCACCCCTCCCCCTTTCTTGCCTTCCCTGTCTTTTCTATATAAAGAGTACCCTGGTATTGCTATGTCCCAGTCATTTTTTTCATTACACCATGTCTCAGTAACAGCGACTAAATCTACACTATCAGTTGCCATTATTGCCACAAGTTCATGGATCTTATTCCCTAAACTGTGAGCATTTGTAGACATGACTCTAAGCTTATCATTTTTTAACACACTCGCTACAGGCACCTTCTGTCCTTGTTTTGGGGGACAATTGGATTGATGTTTTATCACCCTTTTGCCCCCCCCTCCTAGTTTAAATACATCTTAGCAAAACCTCTGAACTGCTCACTGAGAACATTTGTTCCCTTTTGAGAAAGATGCAAACCATCTTTTTTGTACAGTTTATTTCCATTCCAAACAGAGCTACCATGAGCAATAAAGCCAAATCCTTGCTCCCGACACCATTCACCAAGCCACAAGTTAAAGTCCCTAATACGCACCCGCCTGTCATTCTGAGTGTTATGCACAGGCAGAACTTCAGAGAATGACAGTGTGGAAGCAACCTGCCGTATATCATTGGCAAAAACACTAAAAACTTCCTTAACCTCTGAAACCTCATTGCAAGCCAAGTCATTTGTCCCTAAATGGACAAGTACATCAAATTCCCCTTCCTGCTTTGCTTGCTTAACAATATTACAGATACGTCTCCTGTCTCTGTGAGCAGTAGCTCCGGGAAGACACCTCACAAGACCACCATTGTCCATCTCCACACCTCTTATGATGGAATCCCCCAACAACAACTGCTTTCTATTAGGCCTCACCATAGTCTTCAAGCCTCTCTGCACAACACCACTAGCCTCAGTGCCTCTCTGCACAACACCACTGGCCTCAATGCCTCTCTCCACAACAGCACTAGCCTCAGTGCCTCTCTCCACAACACCTCTAGCCTCAGTGCCTCTCTCCACAACACCTCTAGCCTCAGTGCCTCTCTCCACAACACCTCTAGCCTCAGTACCTCTCTCCACAACACCTCTAGCCTCAGTGCCTCTCTCGACAACACCTCTAGCCTCAGTGCCTCTCTGCACAACACCACTAGCCTCAGTGCCTCTCTGCACAACACCACTAGCCTCAGTGCCTCTCTGCACAACACCACTAGCCTCAGTGCCTCTCTGCACAACACCACTAGCCTCAGTGCCTCTCTGCACAACACCACTAGCCTCAGTGCCTCTCTGCACAACACCACTAGCCTCAGTGTCTCTCTGCACAACACCACTAGCCTCAGTGCCTCTCTGCACAACACCACTAGCCTCAGTGCCTGTCTCCATGACACCATTACACTCTGAAAGTGCAGAAAATGAATTATGTAGAACAGACTGTGCAATATGCCTTTTATCCACAACTCTAAGTCAACCAGATCCAACAGTAATCCATCAGCCATTATATAAAGAAAAACCCACAGGTAACCTCAGGAAGACTACATGCTGATCTTGAAAAAGACGGTGTGGTTGTTTCAAGGAGCACAATACAACGATAATTGAACAAAAATGGACTGGATGGTCGAGTTGTCAGAAAGAAGCCTTTACTGCGCCAATGCCACAAAAAAGCCCAGGTATAATATGCATGACAACACCTTGGCACACCTCACAGCTTCTGGCCTACTGTAATTTGGAGTGACGAGACCAAAATAGAGCTTTATGGCCACAACCATAATTGCTATGTTTGTAGAAGGGTCAAGAAAGCCAATCGTAAAAAGAATACCATTCCCACTGTGGAGGCTCACTGATGTTTTGGGGGGGATGAGCTCTAAAGGCATGGGGAATCTTGTGAAACTTGATGACAAGATGAATAATGAATGCAGCATGTTATCAGAAAAAAACTGGCAGACAATTTGCATTCCTGTGCACGAAGGCTGTGCATGGGACGATCTTGGACTTTCCAGCATGACAATGATCCTAAGCACAAGGCCAAGTTGACCCTTCAGTGGTTACAGCAGAATAAGGTGAAGGTTCTGGATGGCCATCACAGTCTCATGACCTTAATATCATTGAGCCACTCTGGGGAGATCTTAAATGTGCGGTTCATGCAAGACGACCAAAGACTTTGTATGACCAGGAGTCCTTTTGCCAAGACGAATGGGCAGCTATACCACCTGCAAGAATTAGGGGACACATAGACAACTATTACAAAAGACTGCACACTGTCATTGATGCTAAGGGGCAATACACAAAATTAAGAACTAAGGGTATGCAGACTTTTGAACAGGGGTCATTTCATTTTTTACTTTGTTACCATGTTTTGTTTTATGATTGAGTCATTT
This sequence comes from Pelobates fuscus, assembly GCF_036172605.1. NCBI lineage: Eukaryota > Metazoa > Chordata > Amphibia > Anura > Pelobatidae > Pelobates > Pelobates fuscus. The sequence goes on along the minus strand of NC_086317.1, from coordinate 92,608,061 downwards.
TGCTATAACCTACAGTTGAAAATGAACCTCATAAGAAATAAAAGAAATGTGTTTTGTTTCAGATAGCAAGTAACAGTAATTCAGGTGATAAGTATATATGGCTCCCTTAACAGCTTAATCTTCCTAATGCGGTTACTGAGTGTCAGACACTATTTGAGTGTGTTTTATTTATACACATTGAACATAGACATCACCCCTATAAATAACATATTCCTCTCGTCTAGGCATCTCATCTTACATGTGCTTTACCATCACAAACATGGTTGTTTATGTTGAACTCTGACTAAGGCTATGTCACAAGCTAATGTTGATTCAGAAGCAATCACACAACAGCAGAAAAGAACTAGTTGTTCAACCAAGAAGTACCGATTACTAGAAAACCAGTTGGATCCTTTTTTCAGGTGGGCTCGTGTATTTACACACAAGTCATATTAAGATTGATGAGATTAAATAATGGCGATTTGGAAGAAGGATATATAGTACAACCTATTTCTTAACTGAAAAAGAAAAACATCACAAAGTAGTTAAACATATATTCTCTTCAATACAATTAGATTTCTTACAAATACTGATCATCCCCAAGTTTAACTTTCTTTTACTTATTTCGCACCTACTGAATTAATTTTTTTTTTTTAGATATAACTGAACCACACGCTATATACAAAATTGTAGTTTTCTAATTAGTTTTTTTTTCTTTTTTCTTCTTAATTCTTTATTTTTCAGTGCATTTAAATTGGAGCAAGCAAACTTGTGATGCCACAACAGCATAGACAAGTCATTAAGAGGCATTTACAGAAACATAGATCATAGCTAGTAAACACGTTGTACATGTGTGTATATAGGTAGGAACAAGTAATAGGCAACAATCATATTATTGTCCTGCTGCTAGGTGGAATGCTCAATAGTCGAAGGAAATAGCATGTAATTGTGCAGTCGAAATAAAACAGTAGAAGTAGTTATGCACTTTTTTCTTTTTTAAGCGAGGCGAGTGTGCCCATGCTTTTGGTACCCATAAGGGGATCAGGGTATAATTAAGTAAGGCGAGTGCATGGTCTGTTTTATGTTCTTACCAGTGGTTGGATGTCACATTCCTCTTTTGCTTGGGGAAGGGGCATAAAGTGGTAGGTTAGTTCTGTTGTTTTTCGTGTTATGAGTTGGCATTTGTGCCCCTGTGTAAGTCTAGGGCCTCTATCAGAGCCATGGCAAAGGTTGTGTGCTGAGTGTGCGGTGCGTAGAATCGTGAATAGTGTCGGCCCCTAACCTAAGAGGGTCACGGGGCGAGGGGGCTTATCATGGCCTGTTTAAGGGGAAACAATAACTAAACTTGGACTATAGAGAGAACAGCAGGCTGAACTTAGATAGTAGAAAAGCAGAACATGGAAACAAGTAATATGCATTGTATGAGGTGTTCATGTCACCGCCTCCTGCTACTCCTGGGGAAGAATGTAACAGTTCATTCTGGATCCCATTTGTGGGGGGTTGGTGGTGTCCCCGGTGTTTAGGTGCTCAGTGTTAGTTCCCATTTTTGGAGGAAGGCAGGGGCCTCCGACAGCGTGGAGAGTTTTAGGACATCGTCTCCACTGATAACTGCTAAGTTCTCTGCAACAGCCCCTATATATTCACTTTCCCTTTCCGAAGTTGTGCCATCAATTCACCCAAGGACTTTCCGAGTGTTCCAAGTGATGTCTTGGAAAAAGGTAAGTTGTGAAGACTCAAAGTCCAGTTGTGTCTTGCCTCTTCTGTCTATCTGACGTGGAATGGCAACGGACTATGACGTCCTTTGGAGCCATTGTGGGTGCCCGTTTGGCCTTGTTTATGTGAAAGTGGCCATCGAATTCCAGCTTTTTAGCCTGGGTGTGCAGCAGGAGTACTGTCATGAGTCTCCTCAGGAACTGTAGCTGTATTCATGCACCTGCTGCGGTCTTCCATGAGGTCTAGTGTGTTTTAAAATGCTGTGTTTGCAGACTGTAAGTATCGCAGGGTATCCCCCATACTCTTCATCTCTTGTCTGAGATATAATATGTCCTCTTCAGAGGCCTGTACCTGTGCTGTCACTGCCTGCGCTTCTGTTCTCACCAGGTTTATGTCAGCATCAAATATCTGCTTCGTTTCTTGCAGTAGATGCCTGATATCCTTTTTGGTGGCTGGGGCTGAGTCATCCCCTTCTGCTTGTGGGCTGCTGGGGGACTCTGATCGTCGGTCTGTTCTGTGTCCCTCTGACAGATGTTCCGAACATGTGGAGCCAGTCTCAGTGTCCTGTTCGGCCGCCATCTTGAGGCTTGCGGTGCGTTGCAGTAGGGCCCCTATATCTCCAGAATGTATGGCACGGATGGGAGTTCCAGGGAGCTCCAGAACGTATAGCACGATGGTTCCCTCTTCTCTGGTGCTCCCCTCCCAGTGTTCCCTTATTAGATCTAACGGCTCCCTGACTCACCTCCCGTACAGTAACTCGAAGGGGGAGAAGCCTGTAGACTCTTGGGGTACTTCCCTATAGGTGAACAGCAAATCGGTCAGAAACCGTTCCCAATCCTTGTGGGTGGCCGTGAACGTTTTAAGCATCTGTTTCAGAGTGCCGTTAAAAGGCTCACATAACCCATTAGTTTGGGGATGGTAGGGTGAACTGAAAATAGATTGCACCCCACAGCTCTGCCACATTTGTTGCATTACTGTGGCCGTAAACTATGTGCCTTGATCGGATAAGATCTCTCTGGGGAATCCGGCCACCGTTTCAGCGTGAATATTAGAAAGGGCTACAGCTTCTAAGTATTGGGTGGTGTAGTCAACTACGGTTAGAATATATTTTTTCACAGAGGAGCTCGACTTGCTTAGGGGTCATATCAAGTTTACAGCTACCCGGTGAAAGGGTTCGTCCACTATAGCTAGGGACCTTAATTTTGCTTTAGGGTGGTCTCCTCTCTTCCCTTCCTGCTTACTGGTATCACAGGTTCTGCAATATTATTGCAGGTCCCATGTGACCCCGGCCAGAAGAATGCTTGTGTGAGCCAGTGAGAGGTTTTCCGATTGGCTAAATGCCTTGTTAGGGGAATATGGTGGCTAAGCTGTAGTAGCTTTGCCTGGTATTTCCACTGCACTACCAGCTGTCTTTTGGAAACCTTGGTGGCCCCCCACCCAGTCCCTGCTGTCACCTGGTATAGTAGGTCTCCCACCTACTCAAACCGTTCCTTCCTTACCCCCTCAGCCCCAGTTGCTGCTAGCCTGCGGTATCTGGCTAATATAGGGTCTAACATAAGTTCCCTCCCGAAATCCGCAGCTTGTACCGGGACAACCTCATGAAGCATGGGCCAAATTTCGTGGGTGGCACCCGGATCACCCACGAACGGTCTACCTGTACACAGTGGGCCGCGGCTCGGGGCCAGTTAGATGGGGGTCGGTTCCACTCTGTCCGGCTTCACTGGGAGCAGTTGTTCCTGTAATGTCTGGGCTGTTTACACCCATGGCACAGAGGGGGTGCGACGTGGCTCAACTGCGGTAGCCGTGGGGCACTGTGTGGAGGGCCGGGGTTATAGGGTTGGGGTTGAGGTAGCGAGGTGGAGGTCGGCTTGTGGGGCCGAGGGACAGAATGACCTGTAGGGGGTTCTGCCCTCCGGCAGTCCTGGAACTCATCAGCCAGCCGGGCGGCTTCCTCCACTGTGAGGGTTTTCTGGTCCTTGACCCAGTCTTGGACCTCCAGTGTGATGAAGTCAAAGAATTGTTCTAGGAGGATCAGTTGGGTGGCATCCTCTACTGTTACTGCTTGGCATCCTTGTAACCAGTTATGGGCTGCCTGTTGCATGCGAAAGGCAAACTCCGTGTATGAGTCCTGGTGCCCTTTCTGTACGTCTCGGAACTTCCTCCGGTAGGCCCCTGGGGTCACAGCATACCGGGCCAGCAGTATTTCTTTAACTTTGTCATATTGGTGAATTTCTGCATCAGGTACTGCTCGATTTGCCTCGGCTGCTCGCCCCGACAATTTTCTGCTCAGGACGGCAGTCCATTTAGCCCGATTCAGCCCTTCTAGGGTGCGTTGCCGTTCAAAGTCCTGGAGATAGTCTCTATCCACAGTAATGTAAAACATAAGCCTGTCCTGACGTCGCTGTGTCTGGGAGACACAGACACAGGAAGCTGACACACAAATACTCACAAAATACATAGAACACAGTAAAGAATCCCCACATGCCTTTAATCCCTGGATAGCTCCTGGTCTGAGCTATGTTCCCTGCAAACTTCGGTGTGATCGGATGTACAAAGCCCGAGAAATCATCATGTAAAATCTGGGCTCGGAGCTCTGTACATCCCCAAAAACAGTTCCACAAGATCACTTGGTTAGGCCGGTGAAAGCGGCGGCCAATCTGGAGAAAGGGCGCAAACGCGCATCGGCCAATCAGTATTCAGGGGGAGGTGTTTTGCCGACCAATCGGGAGAAAGGGCACAATACCAATTTGAATGGTAGTACTTCTCCCATTGGTCGGCATGGTCTCTGCAATTGTAAAGCCACGTGGATAGCAGCGGGGAGCGCTGTTTGGGGGTGTTGGGCAGCGGGAGGGCTGCCCTCTGTTGGGGGACAGTGTTATATTAGCACAGTTCGTTATATTGGCATATTCCTGTATCAAGCTTTTTTTTCCATTGACATCCTGGCTTTCATAATTAGCTATTTGTTTTACTGAAAGGAGGAGATATGACTCCAAGGGTAAAGTCTTAGGGTAGGGATCATTGAGTTTTGCTTTGGCACAAGCCCCAGATATGTCTGGAAGCTAGCAACAACCTTTGTGCATGAACTCTCTAATGACAGGCTGCTGCTCAGCAAGATGATCAAGTTTCTTATATGCAGAGTGATCCTGAAATGTGCTTCGAAAGGGACTCTGGCTGCAGTTTTCTATTTTGTCCTAGATGCAGGGCTCTAGAGAAATTCTTGGGATGATGTGGGTCACAAAATAACAATTGTCTCACTAGATTCAGGATTGTTGTCAACTTTGGAGTTTTAGTTCATGAAGAGCTGGGGCATCAAAAATTAAATTATTCACCCTTTCTAGAGTGCTGCAGTGGCAGGCAAAAGAGCCAGAGAGTGACGCCCCCCATTGTTAGGAGTTACAATGTTTTAAAATGGTTTGACTTCTTACTTGGGGTCCTCTAGGTGCTGCTACAGGACAAATGGGATGCACAGGAACATACAGTGTTGAAGGCCCTGCTCAAACAAGCTTACTCTCTAAGGGAAGTGGGGTAAAGTGGCACTAGAGGTATGGGTAGGATGTATTTCATGTACGGGGAAAAGATGTTTGCTAGTGGAGTTTATAATTTTTTTGCTGATACAGTAACTGGAGAGGAAGCAAGGGGTGAAAGAGTAAGCTGTTAACAGTTTAATTGAATGCCTTCCTGAAGCTAGTTTTCAGATTTTTTTTTTGAAGAAATAGAGAGTGGGTGAGAGCAGGGAGTTCCATAGGAACAGTGCAGCACTAGAGAAGTTTTAAAGGTGGGTGTCAGAAGTGCGAATACGAATAGCGGATAGACGCAGATCTTCGGCAGAACGTAGGTGCCTAATTAGGGTTGCCACTTTTTCTGAGGAAAAAATACCAGCTATGCTAATTTGCATAATTTATTATATATACGTGACATCACAGCACACGAAGTACATAAAAGAATGAACATTTGGAAGGAGTAACTTCCCTAAATCACTAATGCTTACCATATTTATACCTTGTCTGACTGTATGTATAGTATTGTTTATGTGAGGCAGTGTGTGTATATATACTGTCTGGATGAGTGTGTGTGTAGTAGTGTATGTATAGCAGTGTGTTGTCTAAATGTGTATATAGAAACACACATACACACACACACACACACACACAGACTGCTGAATGCACGTACACAGACTGCAGAATACATACAGAGACTACTGAATAAACACACAGACTATTGAATAACACACACACACACACACACACACAGACTGCTGAATGCACGTACACAGACTGCAGAATACATACAGAGACTACTGAATAAACACACAGACTATTGAATAACACACACACACACACACACACACAGACTGCTGAATACACACATGTAGACTAGAATAATTTAAATGGTAACGCATTTTGGGACTTGTGACTTGGGTTCCGAGTACCTGCGATCTTTATGTAGGTAAGGGATCTTTGCTAAGACTTTCGGTAGATTGTATTACCTATTACTATTATCCTTAAGGTTTGGTAAATTTCACCGTTTGACTCCACAGTGCTTTTTTTCCTATGCAGGTAGTGGTTATTCTGTGTATTACTTTTTTTGTGATGCTTTTACTTTGTAGCAGCTACTTACTTTTGAACTTATTGTTACACATCCGATTTGCAAAACGTACAAATACAGGGGTTATTTTTCACTGCTATTTACTTGTAAATACATACACACAGAGGCGGCTCTCTAATTAGGCGGTTTAGGCGGCCGCCTAAGGCCTCGCGCTGGCTGGGGCCTCGCGGCCGCCTAAACCGCCTGTTGGCAGAGTGTGTCAGGTCCTCGGTCACTGACCGAGGACCTGACACCAGGAGGGGGCCCGGCGGCTTGCCCGGTATGCCGCCGGGTGCGAGGCCCCTCCTTGCTGCCAGGCCGGCCACCGCAGACACTGGTCTGCAGCTCCGCAGTGTGCAGAGCTGCAGACCATGTGACTCGCGAGAATTGGCCAATCAGAGCGTTGCCGCGGGTTACCACGGCAACGCTCTGAAATCTCGCGAGATTACACGGTCTGCAGCTCTGAGGAGCTGCAGACCGGGAGCAGGGGCCACCGGACCACCAGGGAGCCCACTGGACCACCAGGGAAAGGTAGGCTCTCCCACCCCCAGCTTCACCCCCCACCCCCCACCACCATCACCCCCACCACCCTCAGCCTCACCCCCACTACCACCATCACCCCCACCACCCTCAGCCTCACCCCCACTACCACCATCACCCTCAGCCTCACCCCTCCCCACCATCACCCCCACCACCCTCAGCCTCACTCCCACTACCACATCACCCCCTACCACCATCACCCCCACCACCCTCAGCCTCACCCCTCCCCACCATCACCCCCCACCACCATCACCCCCACCACCCTCAGCCTCACCCCCACCACCCTCAGCCTCACCCCCCACCACCCTCAGCCTCACCACCCTCAGCTTCACCCCCCACCACCATCACTCCCACCACCCTCACCCCCCACCACCATCACCCCCCACCACCCTCAGCCTCACCCCCACTACCACCATCACCCCCACCACCCTCAGCCTCACCCCTCCCCACCATCACCCCTCCCCACCATCACCCCCACCACCCTCAGCCTCACCCCCACTACCACCATCACCCCCCACCACCATCACCCCCCACCACCATCACCCCCACCACCCTCAGCCTCACCCCCACTACCACCATCACCCCCCACCACCATCACCCCCACCACCCTCAGCCTCACCCCTCCCCACCATCACCCCCCCACCACCATCACCCCCACCACCCTCACCCCCCACCACCATAACCCTCACCACCATCACCCCCCACCACCCTCAGCCTCACTCCCCACCACCATCACCCTCAGCTTCACCCCCCACCACCATCACCCCCACCACCCTCAGCCTCACCCCCACCATCACCCCTCCTCAGCCTCACCCCCACCACCATCACCCCTCCTCACCATCACCCCCACCACCCTCAGCCTCACCCCCCACCACCCTCAGCCTCACCCCCACCACCATCACCACCCTCAGCCTCCCCACCATCACCCCTCCCCACCATCACCCCTCCCCACCATCACCCCCCTCAGCTTCCCCCCACCACCCTCACCCCTCACCACCATCAGCCTCACCCCCCACCACCCTCAGCTTCACCCCCACCACCATCACCCCTTACCATCACCCCTCCCCACCATCACCCCCCACCACCCTCAGCTACACCCACCACCACAGTCACCATCACCCCCCACCACCCTCAGCTTCACCCCCACCACCATCACCCCTCCCCACCCTCAGCCTCACCCCCACCACCCTCAGCCTCACCATCCCCCATAACCCCTCCCCACCCTCAGCCTCACCCCACCACCCTCAGCCTCACCATCCCCCATAACCCCTCCCCACCTTCAGCCTCACCCCCACCACCCTCACCATTATCCCTTCACCCTCAGCCTCACCATCCCCCATAACCCCCCACCACCCTCAGCATCACCCCTCACCCCCCTCAGCTTCACCCCTCTCAGCATCACCCCCCTCAGCATCACCCCCTCAGCATCACCCCCCTCAGCATCACCCCCCTCAGCATCACCCCCCACCACCCTCAGCATCACCACCCTCAGCATCGCCCCTCACCACCCTCAGCATTAATCCCCACCACCCTCAGCATCACCACCCTCATCATAACCCTCTGTCACCACCCTCAGCCTCCCCCCACTCACCATCACCCCCTCCTTCTCACATCACCCCCTCCTTCTCACATCACCCCCCTCTCACTCTCACATTACCCACTCTCACATCACCCCCCTCTCACGCTCACATTACCCACTCTCACATTACCCTCTCACTCTCACATTACCCCCCCACTCTCACATTACCTCACTCTCACATTACCCACTCTCACATTACCCCCCTCTCACTCTCACATTACCCCCGTCTCACTCTCACATTACCCCCGTCTCACTCTCACATTACCCCCTCTCACTCTCACATTACCCCCCTCACTCTCACATTACCCCCTCTCACTCTCACATTACCCCCTCTCACTCTCACATTACCCCCCTCTCACTCTCACATTACCCACTCTCACATTACTCCCTCTCACTCTCACATTACTATCACCCCCCGCTCCCTCTCACATTACCATCACCCCCCGCTCCCTCTCACATTACCATCACCCCCCGCTCCCTCTCACATTACCATCACCCCCCGCTCCCTCTCACATTACCATCACCCCCCGCTCCCTCTCACATTACCATCAGCCCCCTGCTCCCTTTCACCATAACACCCCCCGCTCCCTCTCACATTACCATCACCCCCCGCTCCCTCTCACATTACCATCACCCCCCGCTCCCTCTCACATTACCATCAGCCCCCTGCTCCCTTTCACCATAACACCCCCCGCTCCCTCTCACCATCACACCCCCCGCTCCCTCTCACCATCACACCCCCCGCTCCCTCTCACCATCACACCCCCTGCTCCCTCTCACCATCACACCCCCCCGCTCCCTCTCACCATCACACCCCCCCGCTCCCTCTCACCATCACACCCCCCCGCTCCCTCTCACCATCACACCCCCCCGCTCCCTCTCACCATCAGCTACCCCATACACATAGGGTCTCAGACAAAAACGCAAACATGCTCACAGAGACATACATTCGCACACACAAGAATACTCTCTGTCAGACACACTCTCAGGCACATACACAGGTAGACAGTGCATCAATGTGTATATGTGACACTTTTTTGTTAATGGGGCCTCATGTTTGCGTTTCGCCTAAGGCCTCAAAGTCTAGAGCCGCCTCTGCATACACAGACTACTAAAGATATACACAGAGACTGCTGAATACACACAAAGAATGCTGAATATATACACAGACTGCTGAGTACACACACACAGACTGCTAAATACACACAAATACTGCTATATACATTCACACGGACTGCTAAATACACACACGGACTGCTGAGTACACACACAGACTGCTGAACACATACGCACACACAGACTGCTGAATACATACGCACACACACAGACTGTTGAATACATGCACACACACACATGTACCTGATCTCTTGACTCAGGTCCTGCTGTCATGCTTCTATCTCCTTGTCCTGTTGCTCCTGCTCGCCTCCCATGCGGACTCTATCAGTGGAGAGGGCAGGGACATGCTTCAACATCCTATGTCAGCCCTCTCCACACAGCTCCAGCACCAACGAGTTTTCCTAGCCCGGCCTTAGAGCACTGCACACCCTGGTGGCCGGTGCCGATACTATAGCACATTCTCCTTTGCAATACCGGCACCTGCCACACAGCATCAAATACTGGCTGTGCCAGTAAAATATCGGCCAGATGGCAACCTTAGGCCTGATCGGGACATACTTGAATATTACTGAGGACGGGTAGGTAGGAGCTGTGTTATGTAGACATTTATAAGCAATTGCCAGTTTTAAATTGAGCCCTAAATCTTACGAGAAGCCAGTGTAAATACTGATAGAGGGACAGAGGTGTAGGGCATGGACAGGAAGGTGAGCCTCACCGCAAAATTCATGATAGACTGTAGCGGGGCAAGCCGGGAATGCATAAGACCAATATGAAGCAGATTTCTGTAGTCAAGGTGGGAGACATATACTGCACCACAAACAGCCCCATCCATAAACACAGCCCCACATGCAGTATCCCAACAAATACACACAATCCACAAGCAGTGAAAAATTAGGAAACAGCAAATTTACAGGGTTATTAACTAAAGTGAGAATTCAATGTAAATTCAAAGTGAATTTGAAAATTCAATTTAATTTTAATTCTCACTTTAGTAAATAACCCTGTTACTACGAACTAGCAACCTGGAACACTAGATCAGTTGGATAATATGCCATTTGTATCTTATACCACTTCATTTATGTTTGGCTTGAAATTTGCAATTCACTTGTCAATTAAATGTTTCCAATGATCTAGTGCTTCTATTTCAGAGTTATTTACGAACATAAGAGTTCAAAGAGAATTTCAAGTTTTAGGATGATGTAGCTGAACTGTATTTTTTTTTTACAAAATGTTTACATTTTGACAGTTTGGCTATTTTGACATTTGAATTGTCTCTTTAGTAGATAATCCTGATAATCCTTAAAATATCAAAATAAATTTAAAAAAAGATTATCAAATTCTCTAGCACCCTCTACTGTTTGTTTTAGGTGTTGTATATATATTATAAAGACAGAAAATGTTCAGTATTTTAGTATTTCTACAATCAAGTAGCACTCAAGTCTGCAAGAAAATAGTAAGAAAAGCATGAAAAGTGACTGCCAGAAAGTCTGAAAAGATATTCTGAGGATGTAATATGTTCTATAAAATTGTATGAAAAGTCTTAATGCATCATAGGATGTCTTTTTGTGTAAACAGAGATGTTTTTGATGCCAACGCATCATAAGGACACATGCAGGGAACTGAAACAAAGAAAATCGGAAACACTTGTATGTCAATGTTTTTGTGTGTTGCATGTGTGTTAATGTGTCTATTATTGTGTGCAGAGGAGTACATAGGCTATCTGGCACCCAGGGTAGAAATTTATTTTGTCACCTAATCCCCCACCCCTTCCCCCCTTCCTCGAACAGGCAGTATGATATATATATATGTGTGTATACTGACTATATATTGTATATATTATTATAAAAAATTATAATTAATTAAAAATAAAATAAAAAATCTAAAAATAATTTTTCAAGAATTTAAAAAACTATATATATATGTGTGTAATTTTTTCTAACTGTATTTTGATATTAATATATATATATATATATATATATATATATATAAATATCAAAATACACTTAGAATGAAATTATTATATATATATATATATATATATATATATATATATATATATATGTGAATATATAAATGAATATAACACGAAATATACATATGTCCATATACATAATTACATAAATAAATTCATAAATATACATGTACACTACAAATATATGAATATGTATATATAATTAAATTCTATGTGCATATTTATGTAATATTTTTACATAATTAAATAATTTTATTGATTGCAATTTGGGGGACCTGCCTGACAACCCAGGCCAAAAGTTCTGAGAATTTAATTTGCTAGCACTATATTTAACCCTGTAACTTTCCAAGACACTCTAAAACCTGTAAATGGGGGGTACTGTTTTACTTGGTAGACTTCGCTGTACACAAATACTAGTGTTTCAAAACAGTAAGACATATCACAGCAATGATATTGTCAGTGAAAGTGAAGTTTTTTGCTTTTTATACAACACAAATGGCACTTTCACTAATTATATCATTGTTGTAATAGGTTTTACTGTTTTGAAACACTAATATTTGTATTCAGCGAAGTCTCCTGAGTATAACAGTATCCCCCATGTACAGGTTTTATAGTGTTTTTGAAAGTTATAGCTGTTTTTTTCACATTGAAATTTAGCAGATTGATTATGTTGCCTTTGAGAGCGTATGATAACCTAGGAATGAGAATTACCCACATGATGGCATACCATTTGCAAAAGAAGACCATCCAAGGTATTGCAAATGGGGTATGTTCAGTCTTATGTAGTAGTGACTTAGTAACAAACACTGGCCAAAGTTAGCATTCATAATAGTTTTTTGCATTTTTAACACACAAACAAAAATAAATGCTAATGTTGGCCAGTGTTTGTGACTAAGTAGCTACTAAAAAGACTGGACATACCCCATATTGAATACCCTGGGTTGTCTACTTTTCAAAAATATATGGTTTGAGGGTAAATTACATTGGCCGGCTTCAAAAATGTCCCAAATAGGACATGGGTACATGATGACATGTTGACATGGGTACAAGTTGGAAAACTGGAATGCATACCCTCCAAATAAGGTCTTTTTGCCCCCAGAGAAGCCGACACACCTATACATGGAGATGTTGCTGAACACATATTGGGGGGTCCTTTACAGTGACCCTTAAAGTTCTCAGTATATGTATTCTTTTTTTTTTTTTTAATTCTTTATTTTTGTTTCACAATGCTCATTTAACACATGGAAAATGCGAACTGAACATGTATAAGATGCAAACATATGTGGTATAAACATAAAAAAAAAAAATATTATGCATTGTGAAAAATTTTTTTTTTTTTGAAAAGATGAGGTACAGACAGAGTAAAAATTCGAGTGGTCTCAGTGGCAACCTTGTTGTCGGCTGTCTATTGGTTTCATGTATGTGTGCCACTAAGAGGGGGTTATCCCCAGTGCTGTGGTATCCTAGTGATGCATGTCAGGTCTGTCGTGGGGGTGAGTGGGGGGGGGGGTCGTAAAATTGAGCCCATTGCTCCCTTGCAGGTCCAGTCTCACAGGTTAGGCCCTTTGTGTTTCGTATGTACATAGTGTCCGGTGTGGTATGAAACATGTCTAGTCGCAGCTTGGGAGTCGTGTGTATGGTGCGAGTGCTAGGGTGTAGGTCGGGTTTGTGCGTGGTGTGTCTTGCTTCCAGGAATGTCAGTGTGGTGGTGGGTAGTCCTTCCCCAGGAGGGGGTAAATGTTGCAGTGTTTATCACCCTCAGGGTATGTCCTTCATGGTGGCACAGCGGGTCCATGCGCTTTCCGTGCATGTCTGGGCGTGAACTCTGGGACGTCGGCTGGGTTCAATTGCGACAGGCTTCGTCCTCCCTGGCGTGGCGGTGTCAGTATGCCCAGGGTGGTAAGAAGTGAGTCGAGCTCCTGGGCGCTGGTTACTCTGTGTGTGGTCCCACCGTGGGAGAAGGTGACCGCTCTTGGGGATCCCCACTTATACGGTATATTCTTGTTTCTCAGGTGCTGTAGGCTCGGCTGCATCCCCTTTCTCCATGCAAGGGTGGTCCTGGTTAGGTCCGGGAAAATGGACAGCGTAGATCCTTCAAAGATCAGAGGTGTTTTCCCTCGGAGCGCCGTAAGGGTCAATGCCTTGTGTTGGAGCGATTGGAATCTAACTATTAGATCCATGGATGCGGTGTCAGGGGCTCTGAGAGGTTTTGGGAGCCGGAACATACCGTCAAGCTGTACGGCCTTCGCTTGTTTGGGCGGCAGGACGGTATTTAAAAGGCGTCTAAGGAAATGTGGTGCCTCTACGGTCCCCACTGAGTCAGGGATGCCCTGATTTTCATATTGTGCCCCCTGCGGTGGTCCACCATTGCGTCCAGCCTATCAGTGGAGGCTTTTAGGTTGCGCTGGAGGTCGGCAACTTGTTGTTCCACCGCTGTTAGCCTTGTATCTTGGGCTCCGGTGATTTCTTCCAGCTTGGTGGTTTTAGAGCTTACCACGTCTATGGCCGTTTTGTAGTGGGCCATATCGGCCGCGATTTGTTTCCTCAGCTCGCTCAGCATATGTTGGAGCAGGTCCGCCGTTACCGGGTCTCCCGGCTTCGAGGTGGCCTTGGCAGGCTCCGATGGTTTGTTAGCCGTGGCTCCTATGTCCAGGTCGGCAGTAAAATCATCCGAGGAGTAGGAGTATAGGTCGTCCGCCGACGCCATTTTGTCCCATGCGGCCTTGGCCGTGCCGCGGAACATATCCTTGATATCTCGGCTCGTGGGGACTTTATCTGTCCTGGTTTTTTTAGTTTTTTTGCCCATGACACCTCAGTGTACCACCGGTAAGAGGGTTGTTCAAGGTTGAGGGTCTTCTCCACCTTTTAGGGTGCAATTTGTCTGGATGAGATACGGAGCTCAGGATTATGCGACCGACCAGTTCCCTAGCTGGCTCCGCCCCCCCAGTATATGTATTCTTAAATTGCTATGTGTTTTTTTTTTTTTTTTAAATCACCAATTATTTGTTTTTTTTTTAATTTGGCAGAGATTGGTGGTAAAATGGTTGCATGAAAAGAGTCAAAATACCCCAAATGTAATACCATAGGTTCTCTTCTTTTAAAAAAATATATACATGTGAAGGGTTATTCTGGGATTCCTGACAGATATTAGTGTTACAATGGTTTGGAAATAGCAAAGTTCTAATTGTACTTATAGCCTTATAACTTTCCAAAAAAAGCTAAGAACATGTTAACATTGGGTATTTCTAAACTCAGGACAAAATTTAGAAACAATTTAGCATGGGTGTTTTTTGGCGGTTGTAGATGTGCAACAGATTTTGGAGGTCAAATTTAGAAAAAGTGTGTTTTGAAAAAAAATGTAATCATATTTTATAATTTTTTTTATAGTAAATTATATGATGAAAATAATGGTATCTTTAGAAAGATCATTTAATGGCAAAAAAAATGGTATATAATATGTGTGGGTACAGTAAATGACTGTCATGCCAAAAGCCAGGGCCGGTGCAAGGATTTTTGGCTACACAGGCGAAGATGAATTTTGCCGCCCCCCCACACACGAATAAGATGTATTTTTAGCGGTGTCTCATATCCAGCCTTATGAAATCCCCATGTAGTGTATTGTACCCCCCTTTAGTGTGTCTTACACCCTCTTACAACCCCCATGTGTATCTCCTTTCCCCCCCCCCAGCCCCTTTGTGTGTCTTTCTTTCCCACAGCCCTTTTCTGTGGGTCTCTCCCCTCAGCCTGTTTTTTGTGTGTCCCTCTTCCCCTCAGGCTCCTTTGTGTAACTTTTCCCTCCCAAGCCATACAGACATAGATATATAGCTACACACACACATACAGGCACATAGTCACAGAAGTGAGTTTTAGTGGGGTAATAGCGGCTCTAATTAAGGAGTTAAGGGCTGTAGTAGAGGGACAGGGGCTGTAGTTGAGAGTTAGGGGCTGTAATTGGGGGCTTAGGAAATGTAGTGGGGAATTGGGGCTGTAGTAGGGGGTTAGGGACTGAAGTAGGTTGATGGCTGCAAGTGGGAACAGGGGCTGTAGTGTGGGGGATATGGGCAGCAATTGGGGGAGAGGGGCTGTAGTGGGGGTAAGGACTGTAGTAACGGAATAGGGGCTGTACTGGAGTTATGGGGTAAAAGGGAGTGGAAGGGATGTGAAGTAAGGGAGTATAGGGGCTGTGGTGGGAGCAAAGGGGCAATATGGTTGGAAACGGGCAGTATGGTGGGAAACAGGGGCAGTAGAGGGGGACACAGGGGCAGTATGGTGTGGGCACAGGCTGTAACGAGGGACACTGAGGCAATAAAGTGGTGTCACAGGGACAATATGGTAGGGGATAAATGGGAAGTAGAGGGGGGACAGGGGCTGTTGAGGCGGGTAGTGGAGGTAGAGGGGGGAGACAGGGGCAGTAAAGGCGTGTGAAAGGGGGGCAGAGGCAGGGGGCAGGGGCTGTAGAGGGAAATAGAGGAGGCACAGGGGATAAAGAGGGGGGCACAAAAGCAATAGGGGGGCATGGGCAGTATAGTGGGGACAGGGGCTGTAGAGGGGGGCATGGGCTGTATAGGGGGCGCATAGGCAGTATGGTGGGGCAGAGGCTTTAGAGGGAAAGAGGGGCTGTAGACAGGGCAGGGACTGTAGAGGGAAATAGAGGAGCTGTAGAGGGGCAGTATGGTGGGGCAGGGGTTATGGAGGGAAATAGAGGTGCTGTAGAGTGGCACAGGGGGCAGTAGAGGAGGACAGGGTCAGTATGGTGGGGGCAGGGGCTATAGAGGTGCTGTAGAGGGGCACATGGGGCAGTATGGTGGGGCAGGGGCTATAGAGGTGGCAGGGGTAGTATGGTGGTAGCAGGGGCTATAGAGGTGGCAGGGGAGTATGGTGGTAGCAGGGGCTATAGAGGTGGCAGGGGAGTATGGTGGGGGCAGGGGGAGTATGGTGGGGGCAGGGGGAGTATGGTGGGGGCAGGGGGAGTATGGTGGGGGCAGGGGGAGTATAGTGGGGGCAGGGGGAGTATAGTGGGGGCAGGGGGAGTATGGTGGGGGCAGGGGGAGTATGGTGGGGGCAGGGGGAGTATGGTGGGGGCAGGGGGAGTATGGTGGGGGCAGGGGGAGTATGGTGGGGGCAGGGGGAGTATAGTGGGGGCAGGGGAGTATAGTGGGGGCAGGGGGGGTATAGTGGGGGCAGGGGGGGTATAGTGGGGGCAGGGGGAAGTATAGTGGGGGCAGGGGGGAGTATAGTGGGGGCGGGGGGAGTATAGTGGGGGCGGGGGGAGTATAGTGGGGGCAGGGGGAGTATAGTGGGGGAAGGGGGAGTATGGTGGGGCAGTATAGTGGGGCAGGGGGAGTATGGTGGGGGCAGGGGGAGTATGGTGGGGGCAAGGGGAGTATGGTGGGGCAGTATAGTGGGGGCAGGGGGAGTATGGTGGGGGCAGGGGGAGTAAAAAAAAAAAAGTCCTTCCCCTCCCAGAGACTTACCTTGGACCAGGGAGGGGAGAGCCTTACCCCTGGTGGTCGGCTGGGACGGACTACACTGGAGGCTGGAGCTGCAGTCAGGACCGCTGGGGAGTCTGGGAGCAGTAGAAGTCCCGCCCCCTTCTGACATCATCAGAGGAGGCCGGCTGACTTCACTGCCCTGCTCCTGCTGTGTGCTGGCTGCAGGGAGAGAGGTGAGATTAAAAATCCGAGTCTCCAGCCAGAGGCAGGGGATTCGGATTTTTGCGCCCCCCCTCCTCTGGCGCCCTAAGGCGGACGCCTGTGCCGCCTTATGGACGCGCCGGCCCTGCCGAAAGCATGAGTTGGTGTTTGATGTGTGTTGAGATATGTTAAGAGTTGTTTTTTTGTAAACCTTGCGATGACATTTATTGTGGTCTTTGATCTTGCACCAAGCCTAGACCATAAAACATCTAGATAAACATCACCAGAGCTGGACACAAGGAATTGCATAGAGTGGGCAATAAACTGCCAGACCAACCCCCTCTGATCCCTCCCCCCCCCCCCCCCCCAGAGGTCTGCCCACTGAGAAACAACTAGTTTAGATATATAATGAGGGTGCTGGACTATCCAGAGAGTTCAGTTATTCATTTTTCTTTTGTCAGTAACTTCTAGGAGACCTATATCATCTAAGACTCCCACAATAATTCTATATGGGGTAAATATATGTAAGGAATTTCTTGTGTTTTCTCCTATTTTTTTTTTTACTGTTTTGCAATTTGTTATCTGTATGTCATTTATTTCTGCATTTTGTACTCAGCACTGTGAATCTTTTTTGTCAGATTAAATGTTTACTTAATCAGCGTGTGTCTTTGTTCTCTATGAGCTTCATTCTCCAAAGGAAAGCTCAGGTAAACACGTTACCAAAAAGGGTTAATTATATGTGTTTGATCAGTAAAAGTAGAACTGTGATTCTATAATTCTCCTGTGTGTGGGGTAACCTAAGACGCCCGGGTTTAAAAGTCTTGGTGGTGGCAGTAAAGTGTGTACCAAGGGGTTAGTGTAGAAGGGATTACAGGGGTTAATTGAGTGGTTGCTGGGACTAGCAACAGGTAACCAGGGGTCTGGTGTCATTAACCCTGTCACTTCTACATTCTCCCCACTGTCTCGGCTGGGCCTATTATAGCCCACGGTCGTGACAAGGAGTAAGAGGAGAATTACTGCAAAACACAAACACCGCAGACATGTAAAAACAGCCCTGGTCCCAAACGGTAAGAAAATTGAAAAGTGGTCTAATCACTAAGGGGTTAAAACAGACAAACATGATTTTGAACATCTAGGTAGAGTACCCTAGTCAATAGCGACTATGGGATTATTCTGCCCATTTTTCAAGTCACTGTTCTCACTACAGTGCTAATTTTAGTAGCAGTCTGGAAGCTTCACAACTCTATCACTCAAAATAATTTAGCAAATCCTTCCCCAAGTCCTTGTGAGAGTGGTTGTGACTCCACTGGAGACAATACTGTATCCACACCGGACTCTTATCTTGAGGGAGGTGCACTTCTTGAGGGATTCCACGGGCTGTGGTCCCCAATTCTCAGCAACTCACTTCTCAGGGACTGGCTAAAGGTGCTTTCTATTGTGGCGGGCAACAGTTCCACCTTCTATGTGGACCACATAGCACCTTGGCTCAGGGGAATGCCCTAATACGATAGCCGGTGTCTTCCACCTCTTTTCGTCTCCCAACTTGACCCAGACACTTTGGCCCGTGTACAGCTCACGCAATGGGCATGCAGAGTTTCTTCTATTGTAAAATAAATCTGTAGTTCCACTTTTCCTCCTCTGAATGTCCTCTGGAAGAAAAGGGGAAGCAGGCTGGAATGCCTCCACAGAAGGAAACGTGGTACGATCTGTCACCCTACCTGTCTGATCGGCTGCAGGTGCTGCGGACCCCTCCAACATTCCATCTGAATCTTCACGCTTGCATGCAGCATGTATATATATGCAACTGAATGACCTACCGAATTCGGCATTCGCCAAACCAAACGCAGAATTCGTTAGACTGAATTTGGCGCATTTAAATGGCGTCAGAGGTCAGATTATGAGGGTCAAATAACCTCAACAAATAGTGGTCAATTACCAAGCGGAATTGGACCAATCAGAATTAAGTGATGCTTACCTCTCCCATTCCTTGTTGCACTGTTATGGAATTTGGTAGCACAATAGCGCGTCTCTGTGATATTGTTTGGTGATATTTTCTGGCTCTTGTCTATACGTTTACCCTGTCTTCTGTACTCCTTTGACCTACTTGTTATATTGATTATCCTGTCTTCTGTACTCCATTTGACTTCGGCTTGTAATACTGACTCTGTTTGTTCGTTAACCTGGCCATTCTCAGGACCAGTATACGGATTATCTTTGAGTGATTCAGTCTGTGCGTTCCTGACATGCAGTGCTAGATCCTGTGGCTTTAATTGGGGCACTCTGTTGGATAGGAAGACCAAGTAAGGTTCTGGTTGCTGCAAAACATACTTGGTGGTTTGAATCGCTCTCTCAGCCATCCCATTGGCCTGAGGGTAATGCCGACTGGAACTCTCTACTGAAAGAGGAAAAATGAAACTCCACGAAAGCAAGCTGTCCCATTGTCGCTCACCAACTCAAATGGTATACCCCACCTGGCAAACATACTTTTAAAACACTTGATGACAGCCATGCTGGTTGCTTCACCTGAGTGTGCCATTTTGATATACCTGGACTAGTAGTATACAACAACCACATATTTCTTTTCGTTGAGTTTACACAAATCTGTAGCTATCTTCTGCCAGGGCCCCGCAGATAGCAGGGTAGATATTAGAGGCTCTATCTTGTGTAGGCCAACGAACATTGAATATTAGTATTCTCATCAAAAGTCTCTTGCATATCAGAGGTGCCTTGTCAATGTCATACATGTTTAGCAATGGAACCAGTGGTTTGTGGTCAGTCTCCAGAGTGAACCTTTCTAAGCCCACCAGATAGCGCTGGAAGTGATCACAGGCCTAAACTCCAGCCAGACATTTCTTTTCAATCTGGGTGTATCTTGTTTCTGTTGCTGTCAATGTATGAGGCCGTAACTGCTAGCATCTGCACTAACCACTGTCTCTATGGAAGGGTCATAAAACGCCAGCACGGGGGCAGACCTCAACATTAACTTGACCAGTGCAAAAGCTTCCTCCTGTGGAGGTCCTCAGGTCCAAGCAACATCCTTCTTTAACAATTTTGCAATAGTATGTAACGGGCTGAATATGAATTCGGACGAATTTCGTGAAATTTGGACATTCGGGTACTTCCGAATTACCGAATTACCGAAGTGCCGAATTACCGAGGTCCCGAAGTTCCGAAATTAACGAATTTCCGAAGTGTCGAAGTGCTGAAGTGCCGAAGTTCCGAAGTGCCGAATTGCCGAAGTTCCGAAGCACAGTATTGCCCAAGTACTAATATACTTACCCAGTGAAAGAAGAAGAATGTTATATTGTATACAATTTTAAATAAAAAGTATACAAACATAGCCAGGATTCATCTGTAAGCATTTGCAACACTTGCAACAATCAAGTAACATACATTCATATAAAATGTAAGTTATTGGCCAGTCAGTGTAATGACAGGAATTAATAAGTAGATAACTCCCTAATTCCCACGGTATTAGGGAGCTATCTACTAAAAGGCTGAAAGACCTGAATTGGTCTTTCAGCCAAATTTACTAATACTAAGTAAAGATTACTTAGTATTAGTAAATTATGCCCCTACTCGCTATACCGCGAGTAGGGGCATGTCTAATAAACAGTGAGCAGCCAGGGGCTGCTCACTGTAAGAAAAACAAAAAAAGTCCCCCTCCCCCTCCTAACCTGAAGGGGGGACCTATTGCGCACCCCCCCGGCCCCCACCCATGAAAGGTGGGTGGGGGCCCTAAATTAGAATGAGGGGGGAGGACCTAATGTCCTCCCCCCTGGCCCCCACCCCTGAGCGGTGGGTGGGGGCCCCAAAATACTAATTAGGGGGGGACCTAATGTCCTCCCCCCTGGCCCCCACCCCTGAGTGGTGGGTGGGGGCCCCAAAATACTAATTAGGGGAGGACCTAATGTCCTCCCCTCTGGCCCCCACCCCTGAGTGGTGGGTGGGGGCCCTAAATTAGAATAAGGGGGAGGACCTAATGTCCTCCCCCCTGGCCCCCACCCCTGAGCGGTGGGTGGGGGCCCCAAAATACTAATTAGGGGGGGACCTAATGTCCTCCCCCTGGCCCCCACCCCTGTGCGGTGGATGGGGGCCCTAAGTAAAAAAAATAACCCCCCCTCCCCCGGGTGACTAGGGGTCCCCAAACCCCTAGTCACCCCCATCCCCCAAACAATTAACCCCTACCTACCCCCCTCACCCTAAAAATAATGAGGGGGGACCATTTAACTAAGTACCTGAAAATAAATTTTAAAAAAACTTACCATTTGATGTTTTATTTCTTCTAATATCTTATTTTTTCAGCCCCAAAAAAGGCCAAATAAAAAGCCATAATAACCGACGCACTTAAAAAAAAAAAAAATGAGCGCAAAAGAAAATAATTAATCTTCACCCGGCGAGGGCTCCGCGCAGACTGAGCTCTGCAAGGCGGGGGAAGGCTTATAAAGCCTTGCCCCGCCCTGCAATTAGGCTCAGAGCACTCTGATTGGTGGGTTTAAGCCATCCAATCAGAGTGCTCTGACAGGTAAACGAAGAGACTGACAGGTAAGTCTCTACATTTACCTGTCACAGCACTCTGATTGGTTGGTTTGAAATCCACCAATCAGAGTGCTCTGTGTCATTTTACACAGCGTGGGAAAGTTTTTTGGAATTTTCCCACGCTCTGTAATTTGACTCATAACTCTCTGATTGGTTACTTAATCCACCAATCAGAGAGTTATGAGTCAAATTACAGAGCGTGGGAAAATTCCAAAGAACTTTCCCAGGCTGTGTAAAATGACACAGAGCACTCTGATTGGTGGATTTCAAACCAACCAATCAGAGTGCTGTGAGCCTAATTGCAGTCTCTTCATTTACCTGTCAGAGCACTCTTATTGGATGGCTTAAACCCACCAATCAGAGTGCTCTGTGTCTAATTGCAGGGCGGGGCAAGGCTTTATAAGCCTTCCCCCGCCCTGCAGAGCTCAGTCTGCACGGAGCCCTCGCCGGGTGAAGAAGGATTATTTTTTTTGCGCTCTTTTTTATTTTTTTTTAAGTGCGTCGGTTATTATGGCCTTTTTTGGGGCTGAAAAAATAAGATTTTAGAAGAAAGAAAACATCAAATGGTAAGTTTTTTTTTTCAGGTACTTAGTTAAATGGTCCCCCCTCATTATTTTTAGGGTGAGGGGGGTAGGTAGGGGTTAATTTTTGGGGGGAGGGGGTGACTAGGGGTTTGGGGACCCCTAGTCACCCGGGGGAGGGGGGGTTATTTTTTTATTTAGGGCCCCCACCCACCGCTCAGGGGTGGGGGCCAGGGGGAGGACATTAGGTCCCCCCCCCTGATTATAATTTTAGGGCCGCCACCCACTGCTCAGGAGTGGGGGCCAGGAGGGAGGACATTAGGTCACCCCCCAATTAGTATTTTAGGGGCCCCCACCCACCGCTCAGGGGTGGGGGGGAGGACATTAGGTCCCCCCCTAATTAGTATTTTAGGGGCCCCCACCCACCGCTCAGGGGTGGGGGCCAGGGGGGGAGGACATTAGGTCCCCCCAATTAGTATTTTAGCGCCCTCACCCACCGCTCAGGGGTGGGGGCCAGGGGGGAGGACATTAGGTCCTCCCCCCTCATTCTAATTTAGGGCCCCCACCCACCGCTCAGGGGTGGGGGTCAGGGGGGGAGGACATTAGGTCCCCCCCTAATTAGTATTTTAGGGCCCCCACCCACCACTCAGGGGTGGGGGCTGGGGGGAGGACAATAGGACCCCCCCATTATTTTACTTTAGGGCCCCCACCCGCTGCTCAGGGGTGGGGGCCGGGGGGAGCAATAGCCCCCCCCCTTTAGTTTAAAAGGTGGGGGCTCGGGGGGACCCAGTTTTTAATTTTTTGTTTCTTTTTAACAGTTAGCAGCCACTGGCTGCTCACTGTTTAATAGACATGCCCCTACTCACGGTATAGTCAGTAGGGGCACAATTTACTAATATAAGTAATTTTTACTTAGTATTAGTAAATTTGGCTGAAAGACCAATTTAGATCTTTCAGCCTTTTGGTAGATAACTCCCTAATACCGTGGGAATTAGGGAGTTATCTACCAAGCGGCTGCAAGAGACGTTCCGAAGTCCTGAAGTCCCGAAGTGCCGAAGTTGACGAAGTTCCGAAATGCCGAAGTGCCGAATTGCCGATGTGCCGAATTGCCGATGTGCCGAATTGCCGAGGTCCCGAAGTTCCGAAATTACCGAATGTCCGAAGTGTCGAAGTTCCGAAGTGGCCGAAGTTCTGAAGTTGCCGAAGTTCCGAAGTGTCGAAGTGCCGAAATGACGAAGTCCCGAATTGTCGAAGTCCCGAATTTCGGAATGCCGAACTGAAACAAAAGTTTTTCCCATGCACATGCCTACTGAGGATAATTCTTGTAGAATTTGGCCCAAATAATTCATAAGACCCAGTATTTGTCTCAGTTCAGAAGGGCTTTTCACTTTCTCAATAGTGAGAACTTTACTGGCGTCTAGCTTAATGCCATCTCCGCTAATAATATGACCAAAGTAGCACAGTTCCATTTTCCCAAAGTGACATCTAACTTGGTTCAGCTTCAGTCCAAATATTAGCCAGCAAATGACTACGTATGAGACCAAAGTAGAAGAACTCGATCATAGGATGGATCAGTTCGCTAAGGCACTTCAGACTGTTATGACTCAACAACCTGCAGTGCCTGAGGCCTCCTACTATAAAAACCCTTCTATAAACCTGATGCCTCCTAAAAGACTCAGTGGTGACCCCCAAGAATGTTGTGGATTCTTGAACCAGATAGAGTACCACTCTGAGGCTTCGCCTAGGTCTTTTCCTTCAGACCGGGCCAAAATAGATTATTCCATGAACCAGTTGACTGGCAAGGCTTTGGCATGAGCTAACCCTTTATGGGAAATCGAGCGTTCTATAGTTTATCACTACAAGGAATTTGTTACTGAGTTTAAGCTATCTTTCGAACCTCTAGGGAAGGAGAAATCAGCTGCTAAAGCCTTGATGCGTATCAAACAGGGTAATCGTTCAGTATCAGATTATGCCATAGAATTGGCTTATGAAGTCGATTGAACCAATAGTGGCTTGGCTACAGCATTTGGTGAGGGCCTGTTTAGGACCTTTATCTATGGAAACCCCTCCCCAATATATGTCCGTTAAGAGGTGTTTAATAAGAGCCATGTTGAATCCTTGCCACCACATAGACCTTACGACTATGCCATCGATTTGTTGCCTCCAAGAGGTCATATGAATCTATTGTCCCCACAAGAAAGCATGATAATGGAGGAATACATACAAGAATCTCTTTCTGAGGGTTTCATACACCGCTCCTCTTCTCCTACTGGTACTGTTTTTTTCTTTGTGTTTAAGAAGAAGGGGGACTTGAGACCCTGTATTGACTATAGAGGCCTTAATAAAATAACCATAAAGAATGCCTATCCCATACCCCTTATATTGGAATTGTTTGATAGACTCAAAGGGGCTACTGTTTTTACTGAATTACATCTCTGTAGTGCTTGTAATTTAGTAAGGATAAAGGAGGGGCATGAATGAAAGACGGCATTTAATACCAGGATTGGGCACTCTGAGAATTTGGTCATGCCCTTTTAGTCTGTGCAATTCCCCCCGCTGTCTTTCAGGACCTTATTAATGATGTCCTGAGAGACTACATACACTCATATGTCCTAGTATATCTTGATGATATATTCATCTTCTCTTCTCCGCTCACATCACATTCATGTGAGGACAGTTCTACAGACATTACTTAAGAATGGTCTTTATTGAAAATTAGAGAAATGTGTATTTGACAAGACTGAAGTTAATTTCTTAGGATACATAATTTCTTCATCTGGTTTTTCTATGGATCCTAAGAAATTAGAAGTCGTACTATATTGTCCATTACCCAAAGGTCTGAAAGCCATCCAGCGATTTGTGGGTTTTGCTAACTACTATCGTAGATTTATCCAAAGGTTCATGTCTGTAATAGCTCCTATCACTTATCTAACTAAGAAGGGGGCCAATACACAATCGTGGCTTATTGAGGAATTGTTAGCATTTAACAGTTTAAAATCCTTGTTTACCCTTGCTCCTGTTCTTCGACATCCTGACACATCCAAACCATTTGTCCCAGAGGTCAATGCATCAGAAGCAGGGGTTGGGGCTGTTCTTTCCCAAAGAAAAATGCCAGATAACCCATTGCATCCCTGTGGTTTCTTCTCTAAGAAATTGTCTTCTGCAGAACAAAACTATGATATAGGTAACCGTGAATTACTAGCCATCGTTCTAGCACTAAAAGAATGGAGACACCTCTTAGAGGAGTCCACAATACCTGTCATAATAATAATCAACCATTAGTGATGTCGCGAACATAAAATTTTCGGTTCCCGAACGGCGAACGCGAACTTCCGCAAACGTTCGCGAACCAGCGAACCGGGCGAACCGCCATAGACTTCAATGGGCAGGCGAATTTTAAAACCCACATGGACTCTTTCTGGCCACAATAGTGATGGAAAAGTTGTTTCAAGGGGACTAACACCTGGAATGTGGCATGCCGGAGAGGGATCCATGGCAAAACTCCCATGGAAAATTACACAGTTGATGCAGAGTCTGGTTTTAATCAATAAAGGGCATAAATCACCTAACATTCCTAAATCACAATGGATATGGATTGACACCTGACATATTGACACCTTGACATATGGATTGACACCTGTCCTCAGAGACCCTGGTACACACTGACACAGAGCAGAATAGGGACTGTTCCCCCTACATAGAGTCACTTGGCAGATATGGATTGACACCTGTCCTCAGAGACCCTGATACACACTGACACGGAGCAGAATAGGGACTGTTCCCCCTACATAGGGTCACTTGGCAGATATGGATTGACACCTATCCTAAGGATCCCTGATATACACTGACACAGAGCAGAATAGGGACTGTTCTCCCTACATAGGGTCACTTGGCAGATATGGATTGACACCTGTCCTCAGGGAACCTGATACACACTGGGGGGGGACCTACTGTCCTCCCCCGGCCCCCACCCCTGCATGGTGGGTGGGGGCCATAAAAATAATGAGGAAGGGACCTACTGTCCTCCCCACCCCGGCCCCCACCCCTGCGCGGTGGGTGGGGGCCATAAAAATAATGAGGGGGGGACCTACTGTCCTCCCCCCGGCCCCCACCCCTGCGCGGTGGGTGGATGGGGCCATAAATCACAATGGGGGAGGACCTACTGTCCTCCCCCGCCCCCACCCCTGCGCGGTGGGTGGGGGCCATAAAAATAATGAGGGGGGGGACCTACTGTCCTCCCCCGGCCCCCACCCCTGCGCGGTGGGTGGGGGCCATAAAAATAATGAGGTGGGGGGCCTACTGTCCTCCACCCCGGCCCACACCCCTGCACGGTGGTTGGGGGCCATAAAGCACAATGGGGGGAGGACCTACTGTCCTCCCCCCGCCCCCACCCCTGTGCGGTGGGAGGGGGCCATAAAAATAATGAGGGGGGGACCTACTGTCCCCCCCCAGCCCCCACCCCCTGAGTGGTGGGTAGGGGCCCTAAATAAAAATTCCCCCCCAATCAAAGGTGACTAGGGGTCCCCAAGCCCCTAGTCACCCACCCCCATCCCAAAAAGGTTACCCCCTACCTACCCCCTCACCCTAAAAAATAGTGAAGGGGGAATAAAATAACTAACCTGTAAAGAAAAATTCAACTTACCATTTGACGTCTTCTTTTTTCTAAAATCTTCTTTTTTCAGCCCCAAAAAAGGCCAAATAAAAAGCCATAAGAACCGACGTAATTAAAAAAAACGAGCGCAAAAAAAAAAAATCCATCTTCACCCATGGAGGGCTCCGCGCAGACTGAGCCCTGCAGGGCGGGGGAAGGCTTATAAAGCCTTGCCACGCCCTGCAATTAGGCTAAGTACACTCTGATTGGCTGGTTTAAGCCAATCAGAGTGCTCTTTGTCATTTTACACAGCGTGGGAAATTTCTTTGGAATTTTCCCACGCTGTGTAAAATGACAAAGAGCACTCTGATTGGTGGGCTTGGAATCTAACCAATCAGAGTGATCTGTGTCATTTTACACAGCATGGGAAAGTTCTTTGGAATTTTCCCACGCTGTGTAAAATGACAAAGAGCAATCTGATTGGTGGGCTTGGAATCTAACCAATCAGAGTGCTCTTTGTCATTTTACACAGCCTGGGAAAGTTCTTTAGAATTTTCCCAGGCTGTGTAAAATGACAAAGAGCACTCTGATTGGCTTAAACCAGCCAATCAGAGTGCTCTGAGCCTAATTGCAGGGCGGGGGAAGGCTTTATAAGCCTTCCCCCGCCCTGCAGAGCTCAGTCTGCGTGGAGCCCTCCATGGGTGAAGGTGGATTCTTTTTTTTTTGAAAATCTCTTTATTAAAGGATTAGTAAGGACGACATGTCAACCTGATAGGACTCGCAGGTCCAGAATTGCGAATGAAACAACAAAATAGAGCAGGTAGATAATGGCAATGAACATTTACTAGGTAATCAATAGCGGTCTAAACAATGAAATATCTACGACGATTGAGCCTGGTCCTTAATAAGCGTAATTTCAACATGTGAAAAGATATAAGCGGAAGTAATCTCGCCAATAAGACACTTTATATACTAAATTCTGGGATGATATGTCTCAACAGGTAATGTCCGGGATCAAACTCTCCATTACGTACAATGCACATTATAAAAATCTATTGTACTATTTGCTCACCTTCGCACTTAGTTTTGAGAGTGATGTATCTGAAAATTAAATGGATAGCGGTGTCGATACCAGGGCAAAAAAACCCTGATGTATGATGAGTGGATTCATGTGCCGTGGTAAAGACCTCAGGCCCCGTGTAAACTAGGGAGACGGGACCTATAACTAATAAAGGACTCGTATGTGACCCATCGACGGTCCCCTCCATCCCAGCTCTGGATCAGGCCAATAGGCCATTTCAATGCGCTTGAAAAAAGAAAAAAGGGGGGGGACGTGAGGAGGTTCACCATCTCAGGTTTCATAAGAGAAGTGAGTTATGTAGCTTGTTGTGTGTGCTATCGGTGCTTAAGCAGGAATTGCGTCGGGAGTGTGTCACATCTATAACCCACAGTTCAGTGGGTGTCATCCCGTCATAAGATAGTTAATCATCAAATCTGATAGTCAGGTAGTTCAGTCCGTGAGCGCTTGCTATATAGTGTTGTTATCGTGTGTGTATCTCGGGTCTCCTCATCGTGTATCAAGATTGAAGTGAGTAGTCATTATCTCACAGTGAGTGTCTAAAGGACTCCTCCGGTCTGAGTCCGGAACCCCGGCCACCGACATGGGTAGAGAAGGGGGTAAGGTGGGAGAGTATGAATGGGACAGAAAAGGTATTGCTCTCTCAGCCTAACTCGGCGCGGTGCGCGCACACGGCGAGCCCCCCGGAGCGCCCCCGGCTCCACGGTATCGAGAAATATACATGAACCACGGCGTCCACATCTCCGTATGCTTCGTTTCCCTGCCAGTTAGGACAGAGTAGGCTGCTTCAGCGCTTTGGATTTCCTCCACCCTAAGAATCCATTCGGATTTGGAAGGTGTATCAGGTTTTTTCCAGTGAGCTGGAACGTTGGCTTTAGCGGCGTTGAGTAAGTGCCGCAAAATCGATTTCTTGTACGATGAAATAGAGGACGACGTGATATGCAGTAGGACGAGTTCCGCTGACCAGTCCGGGACGTCCCCCAGGATTAGTACGATTGTTTCCCTGATCATCTCCCAATACGGGGTTATAGCCATGCAGTCCCACCAGATGTGTAGAACCGTTCCACTCGCCTCCTGACATCTCCAGCACACAGAAGGTATGGAGGGGAATATGCGGTGCAATAAGGTCGGCGTCCTATACCAATGGGAGATGAGTTTATAATTCATCTCTTGGTAATAAGAACTCATGAAGCTCTTATGCTGCCATAATAATGCTGTGTCCCATTGTTGTACCGTGAGAGAAGTTCCAAGTTGTTCTTCCCATTGTCTCTTGAACGTCTGTGGCGTCGTCACTTGACTGGTTTGGAGGTATGTATATAGGACCGATATAGCATGCTCCACAGCCGTGCCCTGGTCGCAGAGGTTCTCGAACCATGTGAGGGGCCTGTGCAGCTTGTCTTTATGAGGTAGTGTTTCATAGAAGTGCTGTAATTGGAAGTATCGGAAGCATATGAGAGGCGTTCGTGGTCTGTCGCCCAGCATCGAAGGCAAGGTCCGCAGTCTCCCGCCCTCAAGAGCTCTGTGGATGGGTATATACGTCCCTGTGTCCTGCAAGGGCCAGGCTACGGGGGGAAGTCCCCCACCTATGGCCTAATTATGCGAGATCGGGAGCATCGGGCTCGGGGATGGGGATATGTGGTCCAACTGTCTCACAGATCTCCATCCCACCAGAGTCTGGAAGGTCAGTCCCTCGACCGGGTGGCGGGTCGGTGATCGCCCTGGGGAGCCCCATATGTGATCTTCCAATGTCGGGCCTATGAGACCTTTATCAAGTGTCACCCATTGCTTGGTGGAGGGTGTTACATGCCAGTCTAGGACGCGTTGCATTATCGTGGCCTGGTAGTATTTCTTGAAGTCGGGCAATGCCAACCCACCCTGGTTTCTAGGTCGACAGATGATTTCGTGCCGGATCCGAGATCGACCGCCTCTCCAGACATACTTAAGCACTGCCGTCTTCAGGGTAGAAAAGAAGACCAGCGGTAGAGCAAGAGGTATGGTTTGCATTAGGTACAGAATCCGCGGAAGGATGTTCATCTTGATTACCGCGACTCTGCCGTGCCATGTGATGTGTGGGTGTGCCCACTTGATGAGGTCCGAAAGTACGGTCTTTAATAAGGGTGCGAAGTTGTGTTGGTACATGCTATTCGGGTCCTCTGACACCCAGACCCCCAGATACTTCATTTTGTCATGACACCAATGAAATGCGAACTCTGTTTCCAATGAGCGGAATTCCTCTGAGGGGAGCGTGATGTTCAAGACCTCGCATTTCGAAACATTGAGCTTAAATCCGGAGATTTGCCCGAATCTATCGAATTCCACGGCAGCGTGATCCTAGGGCTGCGGACAAAGAAAAGAAGATCATCCGCGTATGCTGCCACTTTGTGTTTTGTCCCCTTCCAATCATAACCGTGGATATCTGGATTGTTGCGAATCGCTTGTAAAAGGGGCTCCAGAGAGAGGGCGAACAATAAGGGCGAGAGCGGGCATCCTTGTCGGGTTCCGTTGCTAATTGCGAAGTCCCCGGTTGTGGCCCCGTTCACCCGCACAGACGCTCGTGGACTGCTATATAGCGCGGATATCCACGCAAGGAGTCTCTGCCCACAGCCTTGCAATCGGAGGGTCTCTAGCATATACGTCCAGTTGACACGATCGAATGCCTTTTCGGCATCGGTAGATAACAGGAGCAGCTGTGTCCCCAGTTTTCTAGCGTGGTGCTGGATGGAAAAAAGCCTCAATGTGCTATCTCGAGCCTCCCTACCTGGAATAAAGCCCATCTGGTCAGGATGTATAAGATCGGGAAGCAAATGTTTAAGACGGGTGGCTATGACCTTCGTGAACAGCTTGGCATCGATATTTAGTAAGGAGATCGGCCTGTAGCTACCACATTGTAGGGGGTCTTTCCCCGGTTTCAGTAAGACTGTGATGGTGGCAGCCAAGGACTCCGTCCCCAGGGATCTGCCTTCACCAACCGCATTGACTGCCCTAGAAAGCCAGGGCAACAATGTATTAGTAAAGCTTTTGTAGTATCCCGTGTGGAAACCGTCCGGTCCGGGGGCCTTGCCCGTTTTGGAGGACTTAAGGGCCGCCGACAGTTCTTCTATGGTTATCGGGGCATCCAAACGTGTGGCAGAGTCTTGGTCTATCACTTTGGTGATTGTTTCGGTCAAATAGTCCCGTGACGGGCTGTGTACACTCGGGACTGTAGGGGTTCCATTATGACCATAGAGATTATATAGGCGTTCATAGTACAATCGGAACTCTTCCGCAATTGTTTGCGGGAACTGGGAGACTTCTCCCGAGGTCAGCCGGATCTTGTGGATTTGTCGTTGGGGCTGGGGGCCTTTCAGTAGTCGCGCCAGATATTTGCCCCCTTTGTTGGCGTGTGTGTAGTAGAAACCCTTGGTACGTTGAACCGTGCTAAGATGTCTTTTAAGGATAAGGTCCTTCAGCTTCCTCCTCTGCTCCATCAATTCGCCATATGTAGCGTTGAGTTGGGAGCGTTTATGTTGGCGTTCCAAGGTAGAGATAGCAGTGTAAACTTCGACCATGTTTTGCATGAGGGCCTTGCGCTTCTGGGACGCGATGCGAATGAGCGTGCCCCGAATTACACTCTTGTGAGCCTCCCAGATGGTAATAGGGGAAGAGTCTGGGGTGTTGTTTTCTCTGAAGTATTGTTCCAGTTCTTGTTGGATTTGCATTCTAACGCCCGGGTCCAGTAGTAGAGACGGGTTGAGCCTCCAGGTCCATTTCTTCGGTCTGTAAAGAGGTGAGTTCAGCTCAATCCCGACAGCGCCGTGATCTGACCAGGTGGTCGTTCCAATGTCGGCCCCGCGGAGATGGGAGAGGCCTTCCCTCGCGATAAAGATATAATCGATACGTGAATAACGATTATGGAGTGCGGAGTAATAGGTGTAATCCTTTGTTGAGGGATGAAGGGCCCTCCAGCAATCCACTAATCGTAAGGAGTCGAGCGACTGCCTTATTGACCTAATGTTGCGTTGTGATATGCAGCTATGACCCGTGGAGGAGTCCAGGGTCGGGTCGAGTGGGGCGTTGAAGTCCCCTCCCATCACCAATATCCCATCCGTGAAGTCCTCCAGTTGGAGTAAGACATTGCGTATAAATGATGCTTGCCTTTTGTTGGGGACGTAAATATTCGCTATCGTATATATCTTATCCGCTATGGTGCCTTTGAGGAAGAGATATCTCCCCTGTGAGTCCTGAGCACGTTCCAGCTCTTTAAAGTCCAGTTCCATCGCAATTAATATGGCTACACCAGATTTGTGAGCTGTAGGGTGGTTGCAAAAGTAATTAACCGGGTAGTGTCTACTGCGCAGTCCTGGTGCCGAACCCTCCTTGAAATGCGTTTCTTGTAGCAGGGCAATTGAGGTGCGTTTCTTCCTCAGTTCCCGTAGCAGGTGCGTTCGCCTTTCCGGGATGTTGAGTCCCCTGCAATTCTGGGTGAGGAATCTCAGAGGCGCACTCTGGAATGCCATATTTCCCTGTACGTGTCGGTAGGGTTCCCAAACGAAGGATGACCGGGTGGCAACCCCAAGATGCCGGGAGGCCAAGGGCGACCGCGCACCCGGTGCGCGGGCCAGAAGCCGAGCGGCAAGAAGGGAGAAGGTGGGAAAAAAGGGGGGGGAGGGTGTGTGTAGGGGGGGCGAGGGTAGAGGGGGGAAAGCGGGCGATAGCAGTAGTCGGATGCCGGCGAGCCGGAGTCAGTACAGGAGGGTCAGGCTAACAGTATCTTGTGTATGTGTGGTTAGTCGTGTGACTGTATGTAGGTAGTTTCCTAGTAACCAGTGAGCGTCCCAAGTCAGGATTCCCTAAACAGGTTGAAGGAAAGTCTCGCGCGGCAACCGGTTGCGGCTGAAGTTAGCTCCGGGACCAGCCCAGGAGTCCAAGTTCCTTCCGTCCGGTCACCAAGTGACTTGCGCGAGTATAGGTTGTAGAGAACGTGGGTCAAGCCCCAGCCAAGCGAGGTGTCAGAGAGTCGATGGGTCAAGTACGAGGACATCCACTCCACCACACCCCCCAGTTTGAGCTTTGAGCAAACAGCAACAACATGGGAACATTGCACGTCATAATTGGAGCGAGCCGTCAACAACATTAAACATCATGAATATATATACATTTCCCCCCATGACCCAAGACCCAATATGAGGATCCCCATCGTACCCGTGTCCCTCTAGCCCCCTAGAACCATTGCGCCAGAGGCGTCCCCGGGCTGCAGCAATCGCAGGTGTATCACCAGAAGGGGGGGTGGGGGGGGTGGGTGGGGGGGAGATGCTCAGGTCACACTTGCGTCAGGTGAGTAGAGTTAAGGATAAATGCTGCACCCACTGATGTGAGCCGGTGGGCCTAGGATGTAGCGGGTGGGGAACCATGCAAGTGCTCCCCCTACTAGGGAGGGGGGGGGGGGGAGAGAGGGGGAAATACATCAAGTAACCACGGGTAAGTATAAACTCTCACACGCTTTCATGAGCTAGTAGGTCCGGGGTATGGCGGCGAACCTTTCATGTGTTCCATCAGACGGGGAGGAGGGGGAGGGGGGGGCGCTAGAAATGCTATGGGGGTGAGCCGCAGGCCTTCATAACTTTCCGTGCAATACTGATTAACAGTGTACGTGGATACTAGCCCAAAATGAGGTGCATGTATAAAATCAATAAAACATCACAACGTATGGTAAAAGCATGAGACACAATTCACATTTCCCCCCATCTCCCCTCCCAAAGCCAATCAAGAAGGAACCAGTAGTCCCCTGTATGTCCCCGTAGAAGAGTAGTTCCCCGCAACAATTGAACATATGAATCTAGGCAGTCTACACCCGGGTGAAACCTATAAGAGGTGCCATCCATACGGCAACAAGTGTGAACATCCCGCAACGCCCCCCTTCCCCCCCACCCCAAGGCAAGGCGAACCCGTTTCAACCTGTAAGGAGTTAGCGGTTGGAGATACATACAGGCCAGTGTTGCGACCCCCATGGTACCTCCGCCCGTGTCAGAGGCAGGACTTGGCTCCCTCCCCACACTGTGTGCCCCATTCCCCTCCACCCAAAGCCCATTTCCCCTCTTATTAAGCCCAAAGTGCAAGGTACCTTAAACTGAGTCATAAGTCAAACCTGTTTCCTGTAGATTCTGAGAGGTATTATCAGCCATCCGGCAACATCTTAGGGGCGCATCGTAGTTGGTTAAGGGGGGTGTATGAGGTGTTAAGGGTGCAGTACGGAAAGCAGTCCCGGGGTTGTATCAGGCGTGCCTGGGTTCAGGCTGGCAAACGGTGTCACTCCTCTGGAGACAACGGGTCTCTGCGGCCTCCCATATGTGGAGCAGTGGGTGCTCTCCCGCCCCGATGTCTAGATCCCCTCTGCGGCCTTGGAGGCGGATTCAAAGGGCCAAGGATCCAGTCAGGAACCGGCGGTGAGGGAAGGCCCAATTCCTCCATGAAGCGTGGCACCTCATCAGGCCACTTAAGCGAGAGCCAACGGTTTTGATGTCTGACTTGCAGGGAGAAGGGGAATCCCCATTTATAAGGTATGTTGCGGTCTCTCAATATCGTAGTGACCGGTCGTAAGGCCCTCCTGGCTTCAAGCGTCATTGGGGAGAAGTCATTATAAAGAGAGACCTGGGTCCCCCGGAAGGGCCAGGTCTGCCGTTCCCTGGCCTTCAACATTATAGCATTTTTTATCGGGAACGAGTGTAGGCAGCAAATTAGATCACGCGGGCCCTCCTCTGCCGAGCGGGGTCGCAAGGCTCTGTGTGCCCTTTCAAACTTAATTTCTGCCGGCGGAGATGGCTGCAGGAGGGAGCCAAAGAGGTCAGTAAGTGTAGCCACTGCATCCTCCGGCCCCTCAGCCTCAGGCACCCCGCGGACTCGTATGTTGCACCTTCGTCCCCTATTGTCAATATCCTCCATCTGATGGCGTAGAGAGAGCAGCATCTCGCCCTGACGTGCTACCGCGGTGTCTGTGGCCGTTGCCCTGGCTGTAAGGGCCTCACATGTTTCCTCCACCACTGTAATGCGGCCTGCCTGCGCGGTGAGGTCGTTGCGCATCTCCGCTAATTCGGACCGCATGGTGTCCTGTATTGTGGCGATAATGGCCTGGAGCTATTTGGGGTCCGGTGGAGCGGAGCTCACTCTTCACGCGGCCATCTTGGCTAGAGCCGGAACCACGCCCCCCGGATTCTTTTTTTTTGCGCTCGTTTTTTTTTTTTTTTTTTTAATTGCGTCGGTTCTTATGGCTTTTTATTTGGCCTTTTTTGGGGCTGAAAAAAGAAGATTTTAGAAAAAAGAAGACGTCAAATAGTAAGTTGAATTTTTCTTTACAGGTCAGTTATTTTATTCCCCCCTCACTATTTTTTAGGGTGAGGGGGGTAGGTAGGGGGTAACTTCTTTTGGGGTGGGGGGTGGGTGACTAGGGGCTTGGGGACCCCTAGTCACCTTTGATTGGGGGGGGATTTTTATTTAGGGCCCCCACCCACCACTCAGGGGTGGGGGCTGGGGACAGTAGGTCCCCGCCTTATTGTTTTTTTAGGGCCCCCACCCACCGCTCAGGGGTGGGGGCCAGGGGGGGAGGACAATAGGTCCCCCCTCATTATTTTTATGGCCCCCACCCACCACGCAGGGGTGGGGGGCTGGGGGAGGACAGTAGGTCCCCCCTCATTATTTTTATGGCCCCCACCCACCGCGCAGGGGTGGGGGCCAGGGGGAGGACAGTAGGTCCGCCCTCATTATTTTTATGGCCCCCACCCACCGCGCAGGGGTGGGGGCGGGGGGAGGACAGTAGGTCCCCCCATTGTGATTTATGGCCCCCACCCACCGCGTAGGGGTGGGGCCGGGGGGAGGACAGTAGGTTCCCCCCCCCCAGTGTGTATCAGGGTCCCTGAGGACAGGTGTCAATCCATATCTGCCAAGTGACCCTATGTAGGGGGAACAGTCCCTATTCTGCTCTGTGTCAGTGTGTATCAGGGATCCTAAGGATAGGTGTCAATCCATATCTGCCAAGTGACCCTATGTATGAGGAACAGTCCCTATTCTGCTCTGTGTCAGTGTGTATCAGGGATCCTTAGGATAGGTGTCAATCCATATCTGCCAAGTGACCCTATGTAGGGGGAACAGTCCCTATTCTGCTCTGTGTCAGTGTGTATCAGGGATCCTAAGGATAGGTGTCAATCCATATCTGCCAAGTGACCCTATGTATGAGGAACAGTCCCTATTCTGCTCTGTGTCAGTGTGTATCAGGGATCCTTAGGATAGGTGTCAATCCATATCTGCCAAGTGACCCTATGTAGGGGGAACAGTCCCTATTCTGCTCTGTGTCAGTGTCTGGAGGGAGTATCTGCAGTAACACAGGGTGTCTGGAGGGAGTATCTGCAGTAACACAGGGTGTCTGGAGGGAGTATCTGCAGTAACACAGGGTGTCTGGAGGGAGTATCTGCAGTAACACAGAGTGTCTGGAGGGAGTATCTGCAGTAACACAGGGTGTCTGGAGGGAGTATCTGCAGTAACCCAGGGTGTCTGGAGGGAGTATCTGCAGTAACACAGTGTTTGGAGGGAGTATCTGCAGTAACACGGAGTGTCTGGGGGGAGTATCTGCAGTAATACAGAATGCAGCTTCCGAATGAATCTTAAATGGATGCTGTCCAGGAGGTGGGAGGGTCTGGAAGGGAGGGTCTGGTGCTGATTGGCTGGAATGTGTCTGCTGAATGTGAGGGACAGGGTCAAAGTTTACTCAATGATGACGAATAGGGGGCGGACCGAACATCGCATATGTTCGTCCGCCGCCGCGAATGCGAACACGCTATGTTCGCCAGGAACTATTCGCCAGCGAACCGTCCGGGACATCACTATCAACCATAAGAACTGGGCATACATTAGTTAAGCCAAACAGTTATCATCCAGACAAGCCAGGTGGTCTCTGTTATTATCCAGATGCAACTATATAATAACGTACAGACCAGGTACAAGGTATACTAAGACTGACGCCTTGTCCAGACAGTTTGATACAGAGGATATTGAGGAAAAGGTAATATCTTCTATCATTCCCTCTGAAGGGATTGTAGCTACCACCATTCTGTCCTTGTCATCCTGCTTGATAGAAAAGATACAGGCAGAACAGGCAATAGCTCCTCCTGAAAAGCCTTAAGACGTTTTAGATGTACCTAAATCAGAAAGACCTAGTGTTCTCTCCTTATTTCATGATCACATTACTGCTGGACACCCTGGCTTCCATAAGACTATATCCTCTATCTCCAGAAAATTCTGGTGGCCTACGTTACACGTTAACACCAGAGAGACTATAGCTGCATGCTTAACCTGTGCTAGAGTCAAAACCAATAGAAGTCTAACTTGTGGATTGTTGATACCTTCAGAGGTTCCGGATTCACATTGGTCACATTTATAGTAGACTTACCTAAATCTAAGGGTCATACTACTATCTTGACGGTCATCGATCGATTTTCTAAAATGGTGCATCTAATCCCTCTCACCAAATTGCCGCCCTCTTTTGAGTTGGGTTTGATTTTGGCTAAAGAGGTATTCCGCTTGCATGGACTCCCTCAAAAGTTTGTTTTGGATAGAAGGAGTCGATTCATTTCTACGTTTTGGAGAATTTTTTTTCGTGAATTGGGCATCAAGATGTCTTATTTTTCGGCTTACCACCCACAGTCTAATGGTGCCGCTGAACAAGCTAACAAATCTCTTTAGAATCACTTAAGATGTTTCATTTCTCATAACCATGATAATTGGTCTGAACCCCTTCCCTGGGCTGAATTTGCTTGCAACAACTCCATACAAAATCCTCTAGTTTTACCCCTTTCTGATCCAACATTGTCGTTCAACGCATTGTACTTCCTAATTTATTTTCTGCTGTTGGTATGCCTATTTTGGATCAGCATCTAGTGAAACTACAGAATACTTATGTTCAGGTTAAGTAATTTCTATCCCAATGCGGCCATGCGGTTTAAGTGTTTTGCAGATAGACGCAGGTGTGTTGGACCTACTTACATAGTGGGTTGTCTCTCTACTCGTAATTTGAGTTTGAAGGTCCCATCCATGAAATTGACCTCAAGGTTTGTTGGACACTTCCGTATCTTATGAAGGGTAAATCCTGTATCCTATGCCCTTGACCTGCCTCGTACATTGGGCATTACCAACGTTTTTAATGTTTCTCTGTTTAAGCCGTTGATTTCTAATCATTACACGAGGGCTGTTGTTACCCCTTCTCCTGTTACCGTGAATGGGCAGGAGAAATACAAGGTTCATTCCATTGTCGACTCCACATTTTTCAGGGGTTCCTTACAATATTTGATTCACTGGAAGGGTTATGATGCTGAAGAACAGTCCTGGGTTCCCGACTCTGATGTTCATGCTGATCACCTGATTCGCTTCTTTCATGCCTGGTTTCCGACCAAGCCAGGTCCTGTCTGCCCGGTGGGCGGTCTTCGAGGGGGGTATTGTCGCACGGCCGGCCCAGGATGGCCACATGCCCGGCTGGTGCAACCACCTACCCGTGCCCGGCCGGCGTGACACATATATAGTAAACGTACTTTTTGGTGGGTCTCCCTCCACTCTCCACGCCGCATGCCCAGAAGTCGCGCTGGTATTTCTATGGACACCAGCCGCTTCCATAAGCCGAGAGTTAAAGTAACAGACACCAATTGTGACGCTCGTGCATCATCACCTCATCAACGTGCAAGCACGTTTTGGCGTCACCAGGTCCCAGCAACCAATGGGAACCCTTCTTAGGCTATTCAAACTCACTTTACCAACTGTTTAATTCCCTGTCGTGGTTTCCATTTTGTGGTTATTCCGATAGCTCGTTTATTTCTTGTATTTTCTGGCATTTTGACCTTGGCTTATTTTTGACTATTCTCCTTTCTGATTGTTCTTGACCTTTGGCTTTTCCTTACGTTTATTCTGAATTCTGTATCCCTGACCACGGCTTGTCTTGTACTATTCTTGGTGCGTTTAATCCGGCCATTCTAAGGTCTGGTAATACGCTTGTTGTTCTTTTAGTATTTGCTTTCCTTATATTTGCCTGTTGGATCCAGTCTGTCCTTGACACACACATTGTCATGGATTTTATCATAGAATTGCCTCCATCACATAAACATGAGCCTATTCTAGTTATCGTGGATAGTTTCCTCAAGATCATGCTTTCTTTATACCTTCAGCATTTAAGGCAGCTTCCTTGTTCCAAATGCCTCCGAGGCATTCCACAAACCATCATAACCGACCAGAGATCTCATTCATATCTAATTTCTGTTCCCATTTCTTCCGATATCGAAGAATCCAACACTGTCTGTCTTTGGCACACCACCCCCAGATGAAAGGCCAAACGAATCGAACCAATCCAACCTTAGAAAAAGACCTCCATTGTTTTACCACATACATGTAAGATGATTGGCTGCCTCTGCTCTCCACCACAGAATTTTCATATAACAATCATATACACCACTCCAACAAGTGCTCTCCATTCTTTGCAAACTACGGTAAGTATCCAGTTGGCTTTCCTGATTTACCCTGTGCTACTGATGTGGGATTATTAAAAATCTTTATTGTACTTGTATTGAATTATTGCACTAACTCCATTTTAACTTTATACTGTGACAATCCTCCATTTTGTCCTCCTAACCTGACTTCTTCAATCCTCCATTTTGTCCTCATAACCTAACTTGTTCATTTTAAAACTACCTTACATGACAGAATTTCCCAGCACATCTAATACAATAGACAAAGACTGTATTTTCTATAAAGACATGATTAACACAGGAATTGCTGACTTTTCCTTAACTTGCAACATAGTATAATTTGAAGGCCATGAGAACACAGTAGTAATGAAATGTTCTATTCATAAGAGACCTTGCACCTGGCCACAAGGCCTGAGATCACCGACCATGTAAAATGACGCTCAAGACCCCCTTGTCCCCACCCATGTCCAGAACAATCCCACCTCTTGGTGGGTGGGCACGGGACTAACCACTTAGTTCTTGAGCCAATTAGTAATATTGATAGGAGGACACTAATCCCGACACTTAACAATTAATCCAATTAATGATGTTTATTTGCTGATATTCTAATAATCAATGATGACGCAAAATGCCTCTTAAAAGGGCCTGCACGCCCGCTTTTTAATCACTTGCCAAT
The DNA here is from genome assembly GCF_036172605.1 of Pelobates fuscus. NCBI lineage: Eukaryota > Metazoa > Chordata > Amphibia > Anura > Pelobatidae > Pelobates > Pelobates fuscus. The sequence goes on along the minus strand of NC_086317.1, from coordinate 92,568,066 downwards.
AAATTTTCACGAAGTTATTTTAACCTGAACCTTGTGTGTCAGACTTAATTACTTCAGCGTATATACGCAATTCAATTTTATTGATTTGGACAGGAACAGATAGACATTTAAACATTTTGGTTTACTGCTAAAAAGTACCATAACAACTTGGCGCCCAACATGGGGCATCGGGCTATGTCCGGCCGGTGAGCCGTCCTAAGGAAGACAAGGGTGGACGGAGGAATCCAGGGGGAAGGAAAGGAGATTGATCACCTCCAGGTACACGGTAGAGACTTCTGCAGAGCCACCGGTATGTTCCGGCCCCTTTGATTGACCCGTCCACGTGTCTGTGACTGCTTCCCGGGAGGACATCAAAGACAGGTAATATCTTGCCCGGTGCCTCGTTACTCACTTGTTTACCTGCATTTTAGTCTATCTGTTGCCTGGGTGTGTTTGAATTGTTTGCCTGTTTCCCCATTTTGAGATAAAGGGGGGTGGACCTGCGGGGGATTTGCCTGGGGTTCTCTGTCTTGCTTGTTTTCCCCTTTTTGGGATAAAGGGGGGTGGACCTGAGGGGATTTGCCTGGGTCTTCAGTTTGTTAGTCTATCTGTTTGTATTTTACCCCTTTTGGGATAAAGGGGGGTGGACCTGAGGGGATTTGCCTGGGTCTTCTGTTGCCTGTTTTACAGCCTAGCTAGCGTTTTGGTAACCCACAGCTTCGGCTGAGGGGAGTCCGGTTTTGGTAACCCACAGCTTCGGCTGAGGGGAGTCCGGTTTTGGTAACCCACAGCTTCGGCTGAGGGGAGTCCGGTTTTGGTAACCCACAGCTTCGGCTGAGGGGAGTCCGGTTTTGGTAACCCACAGCCTCGGCTGAGGGGAGTCCGGTTTTGGTAACCCACAGCTTCGGCTGGGGGGAGTCCGGTTTTGGTAACCCACAGCTTCGGCTGGGGGGAGTCCGGTTTTCTTTGGTAACCACAACCCTGAGCGCTGGGGCTGGTGGAATTCCAGTTTTCTGTTTTATTTGTGAGGGGGGCTTAGTCTTGTGGCAGGGGACTCTGTTTCCTGGGGGGATTCAAGTGGGCATTGCTTGTTTTCCGCATCACGTGGTAGTGAGACTTATAAGTGGGTTTTATAGGGGCACTACGGGAGTGAGGATAGAGGTGGCCACATTCTTGTGGACTACTGTGCAGAGGGAGGCTGACGGAACTCGGACCGGTGTCAGTTGTTTTCCGTGGCCGCTGGTAGTGAGACTTATGAAAGTTGTTCTCCGAGCGGAGACACTACGGGGTTGAGGGAGGTGACTTTGGAGTAAGCACACGAGTAAAGGAAAGGAATTACTGTTGATTTCATTTGAACTGTGATGCATGCACTGTATTTCAACTGTATTGTTGTCTTGTTTGTTTAATGAGGAGTCTCATGAACTCCTGTGTCTGTCTCTAAGGATTTTCCTTGCCTTTCATCTTTTCTACACTTCCTATATTGTTATACTATCCACTCCCATTCCTCTTAAAAGAGAAGTGATTGGTCACACACTTCTCACCTCGCTCCAATCCGTGTCTACCACCCCGGGTAGGCGGATTCAGTGACTAGTCTACGTTTTGGGAAGACGCACCTGAGAAAGTCCCACGGTTCTCTGGTGGCAGTTGAGCATTGTAGACGTTCCTGTTCAATTTTCCTTCTCTCTCTCTATATCTAGGACGCTGGTATAGGGGTAAAGGGACTATGGGACAGGATTTAGATAAGCCCAGCAAGGGCTGGTTAGCATGTGATTTAGTAGAGAACAGAGAGGGTGAGGAGATGGTTAAAGGTGTTGAAAGGATTGCAAAAGTATGTAAAATTGCTGTACCGACATGTGGAAGATTGCAACCAGAAAGCTGGCGCAAGTTACTGGCAGAAATGAAAGGCAAGCTTACAGATAATGATTTATTAAAGACTGCTGAAGCATGGTACAGAGTAGCGAAGGCTATTCAGTTAGAAGGTTGGGTTGAGGAAGAGATAAATCACAAAGGTGTGAAATTGTTTGTGTATCATAAGAATTGTGTTGCTGGGGTTTATCCTCAGCCAGCGCCCCAAAATGGCGCCCAGGGGATGTCTATCCCCAAGGTTCAGTCAGCAGTAGGTCATAGCCAGCTGACTATGTTCCCCACTCCCAATCCTCCCGAATCCCATCCCATCACCTCCCCTGTCTGCCCGGTCCTGAATTCTGATGGATCCTTCTTTACCCCTTCCCCGTCTCTAACAGTCCCATCATCCTCATCCATCCCCACGCTACCTTCCATGCCTAATCCTAACATTTCATCTGCCATTTCCTCCCTGCAATCCCTCTCCGTAGCTAATCCCAAGGTAATACCATCTGTTATGCTAATTATGATGGAATTGGTAAATTCTTGGGTAACTTCTCTAAGGGGTATTGTGCTACCTACAGAAATGTCTCTATGAACTTGTTGCAGTTTCACACCAGGTCATTAGGGGATATTTACTGGTTGTGTGGGGATTTACAGTTAAGATCCAGAATGGACAAAGAGTGGTGGGGGGAGTGTACTTTGGCTAAAGCCATCATGCCTATACACATCATTTCTGACACACACCTTGTCACCCATGAGTCCAGACACACTAAGGTTAAGCGTGACGCCCCAGTGAAAGGAAGTTTTGATCCTCATGTGTATATTGATGCCATTGGAGTGCCTAGGGGGGTGCCCAATGAGTTTAAAGCAAGAGATGAAGTTGCTGCAGGATTTGAATCACTTTTTGCCATAGTTACCACAAACAAGAATTTAAATTGGATAAATTACATTTATTATAATCAACAGCGTTTTGTTAATTATACCAGAGACGCCCTCCAGGGGTTGGCCGAACAGTTGCAGGCCACATCCCAAATGGCTTTCCAGAATAGAATGGCCCTAGACATGATCCTAGCCGAAAAAGGAGGGGTTTGTAAAATTTTGCCCGACACCATGACATGTTGTACCTATATCCCAGAAAACACAGGCCCTAATGGTAAAGTTACATTAGCCATAGAAAAATTAAATGACCTGTCTGAAGAGTTAAAAAGGAATTCTGGGATAAAAGATCCCTGGGAAAGATGGTTTGGTTGGATGACAGGATGGCAAAAGGCTTTAATGCATATTGGTATGGCTATACTAATTTTTCTTTTTATCTTTGCTCTTCTCTTTTGTTGTATCCTCCCATGTCTGAGAAAGTCCCTCATGAAGACTGTTGACCAAGCGGCACCCACTTTCACTCATCTCGAAGTTGATGACCAAGATTTCCAAGACATCAACTCACCCTGCCTGCCGCTGCAAACAATCCCTTTTGTTGATAAAGTGCAGGAATTCTAGGAAGGGACTAGCTTAGGGATAGCATCTGTCAGTGAATGGTAAAGGCCCCGTGTGGAGAAGTGGTGGGTTAGCTGCCATGGGACACCCATGGGTGTGAAGTGTTCGAGAGCCATACTGACGGATGAGTTAGCCTATCAGGGTCAGATCTAGGGACAGTCTTGCACTTTGCATTAACACCTAGCTAGCGGCTACGGGGTTTCTGTGCCTTTGGGTTAACACGTCTTCCTGGTACTAACTTAATAAAGTTTTTATCTCTTAGAATCTAACATTTCATAGGGGGGACTGATGTGGGATTATTAAAAATCTTTATTGTACTTGTATTGAATTATTGCACTAACTCCATTTTAACTTTATACTGTGACAATCCTCCATTTTGTCCTCCTAACCTGACTTCTTCAATCCTCCATTTTGTCCTCATAACCTAACTTGTTCATTTTAAAACTACCTTACATGACAGAATTTCCCAGCACATCTAATACAATAGACAAAGACTGTATTTTCTATAAAGACATGATTAACACAGGAATTGCTGACTTTTCCTTAACTTGCAGCATAGTATAATTTGAAGGCCATGAGAACACAGTAGTAATGAAATGTTCTATTCATAAGAGACCTTGCACCTGGCCACGAGGCCTGAGATCACCGACCATGTAAAATGACGCTCAAGACCCCCTTGTCCCCACCCGTGTCCAGAACAATCCCACCTCTTGGTGGGTGGGCACGGGACTAACCACTTAGTTCTTGAGCCAATTAGTAATATTGATAGGAGGACACTAATCCCGACACTTAACAATTAATCCAATTAATGATGTTTATTTGCTGATATTCTAATAATCAATGATGACGCAAAATGCCTCTTAAAAGGGCCTGCGCGCCCGCTTTTTAATCACTTGCCAATAAATTTTCACGAAGTTATTTTAACCTGAACCTTGTGTGTCAGACTTAATTACTTCAGCGTATATACGCAATTCAATTTTATTGATTTGGACAGGAACAGATAGACATTTAAACATTTTGGTTTACTGCTAAAAAGTACCATAACACTACTACTGTACCCAATGTAGCCCAATGTTTGAAAAAATTTAGACACCAATGACACATATTGGAACACACTCTAGTAGCGGCACAACAACAGTACAAGGGACATGCCTACAACAAAAAGTCCCTTCCTATGAGCCTAGAGACAATGGTTGTCCACACAGTATATGCATTTGTTCTGTCCCTCAAAGAAACTAGGACCACGCTACTTGGGCCCCATCATTATAACCAAGGATATAAATCCTGTTACAGTTCACCTGGACCTCCCAGACTCATATCTGTATTCCATGTCTCTCTCCTGAATCCATGGAAAACAAAAGAATTCTCCCATCACAGAGCCTTCTCAACTGGTTTTTGTAAATGGTTCTGAGGAGTTCGAAGTTCAAGTGATCCTTGACTCCAGAAGAAGCACGGGTCATCTTAAATACTTGATCCACTGGATAGCCCGGAGGAGCGATCCTGTGAGCAAGCCAGGAATGTCTACGCCCCTGCCAATATCAAAGCTTTCCATCAAAGATATGAAGTTTGTGATTTCCCGGCTTTTGATCTTTGACTTCCAGCTACCGGGGGGAGGTCCTGTATGTAAGGGTGTGCTGTTCCGCTGCAATTGAGTTCCTCTCTAAACAAGCAAACTGGTAGGTTATCAAACTGTCTTTAATATTGGTATGATAAGTATATTTACTGCTGCTTCCTTATTTTGTTATTCTTAAATCAGCAGCAATGAATTGAATCCATCCACCCACAATGAACAAAAACTGGATATGTCTCTTACATAATGCATTCTAACAGAAACAATGACACTACTCTGGTAACTAGTGCCTTTATACAGCCATAAATAAGTACAATGATATTTATAATATATAAAAACAAATGTTAATGGAACAGAATTATCAAAATCTTAAAGTATAAACTTGTATTAAAACCAGGTACTTATGTCTAGTAAAAAATAAATCAATGCATGCTGAACCATGTCATGCTTCTATTATTTCTAAACTTCCTCTGGAGACACATTTTAATTAAAACAATTGAGCTGAGAGGCCCATTAGAATTTCTGTTCCATTAACATCATTATATATAGAGTGTGGTGTAGGTGTTATCAGAAATCATAAGGCAGGCAGGGGTATAATTTCCCACCAACCACTCATCCCAGGTACTCATTGGGTCATGATAGTCTAATGGCTCTGGCAATAATGATTGAAATTGATAGTGAACCCCCATCCCTCCCGTGCTCCTTCTTATAATAAACCAATATGGCAGAGAATGGCTGAACATGGCAGACACAGCTATACCACTGCCCCCTGCTGGCTGCCCAAGTTCCTTCTTATGTTTAAACCAATACAGCGGGGAAGGGCTGAATATGGTAGATACAGCGCTCTGCATTGCCCCCTGCTGATTGTCCAACGAAGCGAGCGAACTGGAGAAAGGAATAGGGAAAAGGCTAAACAAAGCGAAAAATAATCTTCACCTTCGCCTTACACCTTGCTGATTCGGACTCCTCTCTATCGGCGGCTGCATTAACACAGGGAGGTAAATAAGAAGACTGAAAAAAGACTGAAGGTTTGCCTTGCACATACACCGCTTTATAGAGAGGCATTGGCAGGCTGAGCCCCGGGGACCAGACATGGTGAAAGCCAAAAAATCAGCTGTGAAAGCGGGCTCCCCCCCGGACAGGAGCAGGAGGTCGGCTGGGGCTCCGGGGGAGATGTCCAAGGCTGCGGTGCTGGCTGTGAGCGGCCAGAAGGGACCCAGCAAGAGGGCAGCTGGCAGGAGGCAGGTGGAGGAGGACTCCAAGGGGCAGCAGGATTCACTACTGGAGCTCGGGGGGCAAACGGAGCGCTGGATCAGCTTCGTCAAACAGCAGAAACTGAGCTCCGAGGAAGCAGCCAAACTTCTGCTGGACTCCTTGTAAGTACCATGAGGGCTGGGCACCAGGGGGCAAGGCATGCATTGTGCCAGGGCAGGCTGGGGTCTCCATGCCAGCCACATGGCCTCACAGACTGGCATAGGGCACTCACTGGTATTTACTGCACAGTGGGGAGGACTTAGTGAGACTTATACCTTAGATTTAGGCTAGAACCAAAGAAATCTTTAAAATAATTAAATAATTTGTAGGTCTAAATGCATGAAATGTAAAAATCAATATTCCTACTTAGCTCCCCTAATCTTGTTAAAATGGGGAAAGGGAGACTGTGTGATACTTTTTGTAAAATAAGCTTTACTATGAGTTTGTCAGGATTGATGAATGACATTTACAAGCAGGACTCTATTTAGAAGTATGGAACCCCAGCTCCATGTAGACGTGGTGTGATAATAATTGACCGGTATAGAATGCCCACTGCCATGTTTAAGAAGTCCACATTAAAGATTCCATAATGAAAGCATGTGCTTATTTTCTCTTTCCAAGCTCTGAGCTCTTCGCTGACCTCTAAGATCCATTGAATGCAAAATTCAACACCTTCTCATGTATCATCTTAATAGATTATCCACATGTGGGTGAGATGCCATTAATAATATAATATACCAGAGAACAAAATTTGTGCTGAGCGCAGTTTGTAGGACGTGAGGAGATTATTTGGTGTGAGTTATTTTGACTGATCCATACGAACTATTTCAGTGATGATGGGGTGAGCAATGAAATTTATTTTTTTCTTTCCCGTCATACTAAGACAGTCAGTGGTGGCTGGAGAAATTACCTGTATGTGCTGAAAAGTAAGGATAGACATGTATTGACCCTTTGAGTACAAGATGGGGATGCAAACAGACACGTTTGTTATTCCTTCTGTAAAATTGTACTCCAGTGTTTCAAGAATTGTCATATTTGAATGCATTTTACACATGTAATTTCTACTCCCAATATGAAAAGTGATCACCAATCCACTGTGTGTGTTATTTGCTGTCCAACTGGACAATTTGTGAACCGTTTAATTCATTTTCGAAATTTCATGTTTCTGGTCCGTCATTCAGCCTTATTGGTGCTAAACTCTAGCAGAACTGGCTTCGCTTAAATAATAGTAAATTGTGGTGAGCTTGTAAAACTAATGTGGAAAATTTAGGCCTACAGGTTTCGATTTAATATTGTCGGATAAGCTTTTCTTTTTTTTTTCTTTTTTTAAACTTAGAGTTTATTAACGGATAAGCTTTTCTAATGATTTAATATATTTGGACAAACTTTTACAATGATTTTCGCTAAATATTAAATATAAAAAAAATATATAAATAAAAATCAATCTTAAAATATTTTTAAAAATTCATAATATTAAATAATTGTCAAAGCTTACCCAACAATATTACATTGAGGCTATAATTATGTATATTTGGATAATTCTTTTTCAAGTAGTGTATTTTAACATTAGTTTTCAAAATTAATTTTCAAAATTAATTTTCCGTTTACCACAAGCTAATGCTAATATAATAAATTATCACAAATTTGGTGTGGTGGACAATGGCATGTCCACCTACCCTTGAATACAGGGGCGGCTCTAGACTTTGCGAGTCCTTAGTTGAAACTGAAACATGAGGCCCATTAGCTTGCAGTTTTGGATACAGAGAGGTAGTCTCTGTATTCATCTTTAGATTCTTGGATTGCCATATGTAGATAGTGGAAGTGCACTCAACCCTTCGTCCTGGAATCCTGGGTGCTATACTGGATAAGTCCCAGTACCAGAAAGGACCAAATATAGAATTTGAATATAGAAAAAATCAAAGCACTCCAACGAATTCCAAAGAAAGGCAGTTTTATTGGACCCAAGGACCAACAAGCAATGTTTCAACCCCCTAGGGCCTTTTGTCAAGCTTGAAAAAGGCCCTAAAGGGTCGAAACGTTGCTTGTTGTTTCTTGGGTCCAATAAAACTGCCTTTCTTTGGAATTCGTTGGAGTGCCTCGATTTTTTTCTATATTTAGATTCTTGGATTGTCGCAGCTCCCTATGACACTGTGTTGTGAACTCTTTAACTGTAGTTATGGCATGATATGCAATAAACAAATTTAATTTACAGTTATGCTAATCATTTATACACAATTGCTCGGTATGGTTGTATAGCCTGGCAGCCATGAATACATAAGTGCCAGTGTGAATGGGGTTATTGGAAACAAAAATGAACATTTTGGTTAGGCTTTTTAAAAAAATCATTTACCAAATAATAAAGTTACTGATAAGAAAAAACACATATGTATGCATATAATATATATATGTTGCTTCCAGCTTTACCTTTGCATTACCTATACCATACAACCTTCACATTACAGACAAAGACATACACACTAATACATACACACATATAAACACTAATACACAAATACAGCAGAATATTGCTTTGCTGCAGAGGGATTTGGATAGATTGGGGGACAGGGCACTAAAATGGCAGACAAAATTTAATGTAGAGAAATGCTAAGTTATGCACTCAAGAATGCACAAGCAACTTATATGCTACCTAAATGGTAGTGAACTAGGGATGACCACACACAAGAAGGATTTGGGAATGGTTATAGACAACAAATTAGGCATCAATATGCAATGTCAATCTGCAGTTGCTAAGGCCAGTAAGGTTTTGTCATGTATAAATAGGGGCATAAATTCTCGGGATGAAAATATAATTTTCCTCTTTATAAATCGCTGGTAAGACCACACCTTGAATATGCTGTGCAATTTTGGGCACCTGTTCTAAAGAAAGATATCATGGCACTAGAAAAAGTGCAGAGACGAGCTACAAAATTGATAAAAAGGAATGGAGCATGTTAGTTACGAAGAAAGGTTAAAATTTTTTAAATCTATTCAAAGTGTTGGACTCCTGCTCCTCATTGACTAGTAAATTCTGACGTACACTTTTACAATTACTTAAGGCGAAAGCACAACCAAACAGATTGCCAGTTAAGCTCATATGCGATGTTAGTTTATAAAACAATGCTACTTTAATCATAAGCATGATTTAGCGCTGCTTCTTATTCTTCTGAGCCCCGCAGCCTATGTAGGTACAAAATAACATGTCTATCACTAGCCCAGCAGGTCCTATGCAAGTAAGACTCACGATCACTCTATTGTCACGGAACAGACCCTAGCTTACCTAGTCCTATGCCTATATGCCTAAAGATCCAAACCTAACTGCAGCACTAATACAGATTTGACTTGTATGCCTGAGATAGTTAGGGCAGGCTTGCTTTGCATTTAATAGCGTGGTATGCCAGTATAGCCGACAACCATAACATAATTCATACTATGCTAATGTGTACTCAGGAAATGCACCTTGCCTGCTAAATCTAACCTGCTATAACCATACACGGAGATGTCAATATTATCATATAACACACAATCTTCAAATGTACATCCCACTGTGCACCGATTGCTATCACTCTTGTGGAAGGTTTAATGCATGCCTATATGCCACTTAATACCTGACTACTCTCGCATAGGTTAATCTAACACGTCCTTAAGCAAGCAAGCATACAATTAAGCTATCAGTAAGTTAAATTATTAAGCCTGTTCATCTCTCAACCTGTCACATACTCTGAAAATTAACATAAAATAAGCACTGAATTTCTATGCCATATGACTGTTAAATTACGTCAGTGTGTCGGCCTGCACCAGCTGCTGTGGCGGTGCCGGCTTGTTCGTTCTATTGTTGTGTCCTTGGGCCCAGTGGTATAAATATTCTGAAGTTTATCTATAGTTCTATACCTAAACATGTCTTTTTCTGTCACTCTGCACATAGAACTATGACCCTGAAACATTTCTACTTAATTATAAAAAGTGCAGCAACTCTGACATTTTATGATACTTCTTACTGTTGTTTCTGTCATTTGAAAAATGTCTATGTAACCATGCTTTGTTACTCGATGCACTACAAAAGAATTAAAGAATTAAAAAAAAAAAAATTGAAATCTCTTTAGTTTGGAAAAACGGCGCCTGAGAGGGGATATGATAACTTTATACAAATATATTCATGGGCCAGTACAAACCATTATCTGGAAATCTATTCATAAACAGGGCTATTTATAGGACACAAGGTCACGCATTTAGGCTGGAAGAAAGGAGATTTCATCTAAGGCAAAGAAAAGTTTTTTTTTTACAGCAAGAGCAATAAGGATATGATTACAGTAAGAGCAATAAGGACCTCTTCTGCCTGAAGAGGTGGTTTTATCAGAGTCCATACAGATGTTTAAACTGCAATTGGATATATAATTGCAAAAACATAACATCCAGCGATATCATTTCTAATTAGTGGAGTAATAGCTACTTGATCCAAGGAGACATCTAACTGCTATTTTGGGGTCAAGAATGTTTTTATTTCCTAGTTTGTTGCAAAACTGGAAGCTCTTCATACTAGTTTTTTTGCCTTCTTTTGGATAAACAGCAAAAACATATGTGAGGAAGGCTGAACTTTATGGACACAAGTCTCTTTTCAGCTATGTAACTATGTAACATATAGCTACTGATACATGCACATGCATACACACACACACAAACACACTGATGCACAGAGACACAAATATTGACTAATAAAGACATATAGTCACAATGTGTATTTATTTGGCTGTGTATTTGAGTGTGTCTGGCATTGTCTACCTGTGTATGTGCCTGAGAATGTCTGACAGTGAGTGTTTTGTGTGTATGTGCGGTGTTTTGTTTATATGTTGGTCTGCTTGTGGCCTTTGTGCACTTTGTTTATGGCCAAGCTATGTTTCATGACTTTGTGTGTATGATGATTGTCTTCAGGGGTGGTTGTGACAGGGTGCGTAAAGGGGTAACTGTGGCGGGGTGAGTATGACAGAATGAGGGAGGGCAAGTGTTACAGGTTGAGGGGAGGTAAGCATGACAGGGTGAATGTGGCAGGTGTGTATCACAGGGTTGGGGTGAATTTGGCATTGCTGGATTAGTGAGTGTGATAGGGCAAGGGGAGATGAATGTGACGTGATTAAGGTGAATTAATTGACAGGGTGAGTGTGACAGAGTAAGGGGGTGAGTGTGGCAGGGTTTGAAGTGAGTGTAGCACGGTTGGAGGAGGGAGTGTGACAGGAAAAGGAGTGGTGAACGTGACAGTAAGCGAAAAGATGAGTGTAACAGGATTAGGTGGTAATGTGATAGGGTGAGTGTGGCAAAACGAGGGGTATTGAGTGCGGTTTGGTTGAAGGGGGTGAGTGTGACAGTATCAGGATCAGTGATTTAATGTGTGTATATGTATATACATGTGTATGTGTTCAGTAGATAACTACCTAATTTGGTTTTCTTAAATATTGCAATCCCACATAAGGATAACAAATAGGTGAGTTATCTACTAAACAACTCAAATATCAAAATTAAGAAAATATATAATATAAATTAATTATATATTTTATGTGTGGCCCACATAATGTGGCCCAGGGAAGACAATAGGTTGGACACCCATGTTCTTCTAGAAGGACAATGTGCTGTAACTATCAGAGAGTTTCTAGGACACAGTAGGGATGCAGCTAACTGGCAAAAAGATGATGCCATATGTTTTTAAACCTAAACTTTAATATATTGTATAAATCATATTCTGACACCAAATCTTTGAATGAAGATCACGTTATATTAACCACAAACTTGCAGCATTGAATTTGTGCCAACTTTATTAAAACTCTGCACCCACAGCAACACCCCCACAATGTGTTATATAATCAACTCGAAATATGATGCTTTATACTACAGTACAGATCAGCCCCCAAACAATGCCTCTGGACAGCAATATTCTATAGTTGCCATTACAAATCTGTTAGAGCTGTTTACACTTTAGTAGGGGTTTTCAATAAAGTTAGAATTATTGCAAATTCTAATGTAATTTGAAAAATTAAATAAGTAAAGGGAAACTATAGTGCCAGGAAAACAAATAAGCAAGAATTCAGAGACTATGCAAGACAGATGGCCATATTTTACTATCCAGGCATGTGCCCTTCAGTTTCGTCTCCTGACAGTATCCAGGCATGTGCCCTTTGGTTTCGTACGTAGCCTGACAGTACCCAAACAGGCTTGGCGATCTGAGGATCTCCCACAGAGCAGGCCTTACAGAGACCCCAGTAGGACTTCTTCATATATCTGTGATTGCAGCAGGTGCAATTCGCTCATGGAAGCATAGTGATATCAGATCTTCTCCCGGCACTTGTGATGGAGAACCAGAGGAGAGCAGTCCTCAGAAGCCCTTGCCCTGTACCTGGCTAGTTCTGTTCTTCTGAACCCAATGAAACCATTCTCCTGCTGCTAAATGGCAGTATGCACTGTATATTGAATTGTGTGTATCTGACAGTGTGTATTGGATTGTGTGTATGTGTGTATATTGGGCTGTGGGCATCTGGCAGTGTATATAGGGTTGTGTGTGTCTTGCAGTGTGTATTGGATTGTGTGTGTATTGGGTTGTGTGTTTCTGGCTGTGTGTATAACCCTCACACCTTTCCACAAGCAAACCTCCTATACAGAGCCCACAGTTACACAACCTGATACATGGCCCACAAACATACCCCAATTCCACCTTCGCACAAATACAACTCTACAAAGAATCCGCAGCCCCCCTACATACAAATAATTGGAAGAAAAAAAAACGCCTGCCAATAGACTTCATAGTCTTGTTTTGGCACATTGCTGCTAAAAGGTTGCCTGCCCCTGGTTTATTTTATGTGCAGTGGTATAAGCTGGCTTTCTCTGTTTGACAACATGGCGTTTTAATACATTTAGAGTCAAACTCCAGGCAGTGCTCAATTAACTGACTGTATTCACAGTCACTAGTGGATAAATAATGCATTTGTTTTAGAGAGTAAAATATGGATGCAAACTCTGGCACATTCTCCACATGGAAGAAAACCAAACAAAACACAAGCTATGCAAATAACAGTGTGGTATAATTACAGCGTGCAGACAGGATCCGTGTTCTCACTCTAGGCATATAATAAGAATGGTATTTGGACATGTTGATCCTTAAACACCAAATGTTGCTGCTAAATTTTGTTAATATAGCAATCCAACATCATCTAATTCTGCATGACAGAAAAACATTAGGATTGTGACACTGAGCTGTCTAATATATATAATCTTATCAACTCTTCATGTATAGACGTAGCGGAGAATGTGGTGCAAATAAGAATAACCCCAAATAATCCATCGATAACGACAGATACCGAAAGGCCACAGCATTTATTAAAACATGAGAGTGGAGGACTCATCAAACATTTATTAAACTTTATCATTTAATTATAACCAGAGATAAATACATACATAATCCATAACTTAACATATAATTATTGACACCTATTGCCCTACAGGCTTGAGCTTACATTAACGTCCTTGCCAATGAAAGAGACCACGTGCCTATGCAAATTCCCTTTTCCTTTCAATGCTTACCACCAGCCAACTTCTAGCTCGGTGGGCACGTTCAAGTCAGTAATTTAAAAGTTTACCCCATAGAGCAGCGGAGGTTGAGACCCGACCATGTCCATATCCTGACACTCAATGTAATAGCCCCCCAAAACCTATTGGCAAGGACACGCTCCCAACCACAACCCTGCTGTTTTAGGCCTAAAATCAGCGGGGCGGCCCCACTCAAATCACCCAAAGCCTGTTCCACCGCTTCCTGTATGGCAAGATTAAAAGGGTTGAGCCCGACCTCTGTGAGGTGAACTCCATCACCCGAAAACAAATTAGCTGCCTCTGGTTCGAACACCCTGTGGCAAACCGGAATCCCTTTAACCCAAAAACAAGCTTAGAGGCCCTCCTGTTTAGCTTTATATGGCAGCGTTCCATGGCTCTCTGATTATGGGCCCACTGCCAGAAGTTACGGGAAATGACCTCCGACCAAATGAGGCACACGTCAGGAAACAGAACTAAAATGCGCGCCAAGCCCTTCTTTATGGCAGACGCCAAACTCCATATAGCATAGTCCCCAGATCATTGCCCCCCAGGTGGATAACCAGAACACTTGGAACTCCCAGAAGGCGGGAAAGCTGAACCAACCCTTTTTATACCTCTGGCGCCAAACCAATGAACCTCCGCTTCAGAAGGCGTAAAACCCAATGGCTCCCCTCCCGGACGGACAGCTGCATGCCTCCTGGCCCAGAATACATAAGAGTGCCCCATCACCCAAACCCTGGGGGAAGATGAACCTGCGGAGAGAAACATTAATTCAGGAGAACGGCAGGACGAACATATGAGATAAAACGCCCAGATTCCCACCTCCCGATCCTCTGAACCACCTGCGCCTCATACCCAGCCTAAAAAAAATCTCTGTGGCAGCGTCAATCCAAAAGGAATGCCCACAATATTCCTTGCTGTCAATCCCTAATACCTCCCACCCCAAGCGAAAAACCCGGATAAATTGGAAATGAGAAAGAAAGCTCCCATCCGCATGAACCAAAAGAAGGCCCGTGGATACAGTACTCCCTAAAGGAAGAAACGGGGCAAATAGCTGAACCCGGGACAGCACCGAAGTGAACCCAGTGAGCGTCTGATCTTAAATGAGAAATGATCCGCAGCGCGCTGAAAATCGGCAAACAACACCCTGCCACTGCATTGCCTACTAGGGCTCACTAATTCCCCAATGCGCATGACCCCAAAGAAAGCCAAGGAATAGGCCAAAGTAAATAGACGGGCTTCAAAAACTGAGTAACAGACCCGAGGGAGCACCCCACACAATTTTGTCAGGAGCACAGTGGAGACTGGCGTTCTCGCATCTGCAGAAGCAACACGCCACCTCAAGCCTTTCAGTGCCTTGCACACTACGAACGCCTTGGTAGAATCTTCACACCCACGTAGTTTGAACAGGAAGCTAAGAGCTGAAAAACGTGAGGATATTGCATAGGGGGACTTACCTACGGACTCCCAGTGACCCAAGAGATGCAAAAGGCCTATGAGGTGGGCAGCCAAATCACCAAAACCACCCAGATCATGCTCCCACTTGTCCCATTCACACCACACCTTTCTGTAACGGGTCCATGTGGCCCTGGACACTGATCCACATACCAATTCCATCAATCTGCCAGACCAAGCGACCACATCTCCACCGAGCATGGAGTCCCTTCCAGATCCGCCTGCGGGGCGACTGCCCAAAATTCCGACCACTGCAGAAAACCACTGGAGGGGAGGAGGCCGTCAGCCAATTGATAGCTTGTACCACCCCTACATTGTCACAGTGAAAAACAAACAACCCGTTTATCCCGCAGCTGGGACGCCCAAACCTCCAATGCCACCAGAATGGGGAAGAGCTTGAGGAAAGCCAGATTCCTAGTGAGGCAAGAGACATGCAAACTGTCCGGCCAAGAGGCAGCACACCATCTAGAGCCAAGAATCATCCCAAACACAACCGAGCCCGCTGCATCCATGAAGAGTTGTAGGTCTGTGTTAGAGACCTCAGGCGCCTGCCAGTAGGACCTGCCATTATAGGCAGCCAGGAAGGAGTGCCAGACCGCCAGATCATCCCGCAGAGGCCGAGTCAGCCAAATGAAGTGCCGGAGACCCTGGATGTCGCCGCAGCCAGGCGCCTGTTAAAAACCCGCCCCATGGGCATGATACGACAGGCAAAATTCAGCTTACCTAGCAGAGACTGCAGACTGCGCAGTTGGATCTTACGCAGTCCTGGGGCCAGAAACACTTCCCGCCGTAAGTCTTGAACCTTATCCGAGGGCAAACGGCAGTCCTCTGCCACAGAATCACTCGATGCCCAAGAAGCTGAGACACGTGACCGGACCCACTGTTTTGTCATGGGCCAATGGGACAACAAAAGGTGAAAAACATCCCCCAAAACCCACAGCAACAGCGAACAAACAGGCGAATCAGCAGGACCCACGCAAAGGAATGTGGTCTAGGTAATGCAGCAGGGAGTTGATCCCAGCCTACCTCCTGACCACCCACTCCAGTAAAGTGCTGAAGCACTCGAAGTAGAAACAGGATATGGAACAGCCCATCGGGAGGCACATATCCACGTAGTACATGTCTTCAAAAACACAACCCAGGAAATTATGACAATCTGGATGCACTGGCAGCAAATGGAAGTCCGCATCAGCCTTAGCCAGCAAGACCCCAGGGCCTGCGGCCCTGACCATGCCAACCGCCGCGTCAAAGGACACGTAGGACAATTGGCAGAGTTCTGAAGAGATGTCATCATTCACCAAACCCCAGCGAGGGTACGACAAATGATGAATCAAACTGTATTTTCCTTGCTCCTTTTTGGGCACCACGACCAAGGGGGAGACCCGCAAATCCGTTAAAGGGGGGTCTCTAAAGGATACCGCAATGCGACCCAGAGACATCTCCTTTCCAAGTTTTTCCCGAACCACATGCGGGAATCCCGGACCGACCGATGGTTCCGAACTAGCAGCGAAGGGAGGTGAAACAAGAAAGGAATCCAGAAACCATGCTCAAAGCCTTCCAACAGGACGTTGGCTGCCCGACGATTCCTATAATGGGTGAGTCACGGGCACATCGCGCTTACGACCACTGGTGTCGTCTTGTGCACTCGCTGTTTCCATTATCAAGAGGATTGTGATGTTACTTACTAAATCTTTAAAATACATTTAGAAGAAAACGGGGAACATGGTCGGATTGGCCATAAAGCCACCAAGGCCACAGACGGCAGTCAAGCGAGGGGCAGCACGGCCAGTTGGGAGATCTCCATCACCAGTGAGCCAATTCTCCTGTCGTGGGGCTAGGCAAGCTGGGAGGCCTAGCACTCAATATTGTATCCCAGTGGCAACACTTTGATACAATCCCCTTACCAGAAGGGGAGACAATCCCCTTGCCAGAAGGAGCTGTCTGCACAAATCTCCACCAGCCCACCATGGATCAGGTTCACCGCTCCCTGGCCCAAGGTAAGCAGCTCCCTAGCCCCTGTCCTCCCAATCCCAGTACAGGCCTTTGTCCTCCCACTATAGGCAATCTCAGACCCACCCTCACAACCCTATCTTACCAATGCCCTTTTTGCAAAGGTGGCAACCTATCACCAGTGGCGGATCCAGAGCCTGATCTCGGGAGGGGCCCTTGTAGATTATTTAAATAAATAATCCAGACACAATACCCACTACAGCTCAGTGTAGTGGTTATGGTGCCAATAGTGCCAGGACCCCCTCCCAGAGTAAGTAGTCAAACCGTTTAAGAACAACTTTGACAACTTACCTGAGGTCTGCTGGGAAATGGGGCTGTCATAGGGCATAGGAGCAGTGGTGTGTGTGAGTGGTGCAATGTGTGAGGGGTGCAGTGTGTGTGTGTGAGGGGGACAGTGTGTGAGCAGTGTGTGAGTGAGGGTGTCAGTGTATATCAGGGGTGCAGTGTGTGTGTTAGGGGGGCAGTGTATGTGTGGGTCAATATGTGTGTGTGACAGTTGCAGTGTATGTGTGTATGGGGGGGGCAGTGTATGTGTAGGGCAATGTGTGTATGGGTGGGCAGTGTATGTGTAGGGCAATGTGTGTGTATGTGGGGCAGTGTGTGTATGGGAACAGTGTGTGTGTGTGGGGGGCAGTATGTATGTGCATGGGGGGGCAGTGTGTGTATGGGGGGCAGTGTAGGCACATTGCAGGGCTAGCGCCTGCATGTGCTGGCAGGGGAGAGGGAGACCCTCGGTTTTCGAGGGGGGGGGGGGGGAGGGGGGAATGGGGGAATTGCCCCGTTGCCCCCCCCCCCCCTGGATCCGCCACTGCCTATCAAACATATTTAAATTGACTGAGCTCTCCAGTACAAACCTTATTTTTCCACAAATGTTTGTAAATGCAGACTTCATGGCTAGGTGTTTAAAGTAATACACATATGGCAATGTGTCTAATTGAAACACCTGAATTCAATAATTAAGTGGTGTGTCCCAATATTTTTGTCCCTATAGTGTAGATCAGCTTACTATTTGAAACAGCAATGTTTATCAGATTAATGCTTAGACTGCAGCTTCTATCAAACAGTTACACAGACTATAGTGACCTACTAGTTAATATCCAACAGAGTTGAATGAATCTTATGTGTTATTGTATACAGCCATAGTTTGAAATGATGGGCAAACACAATAATGCTGGAGGATATCCACAATTTTATTTCCATATTTTCAGGAATATGTCAGCTTCTTTAATAATAATAATATAGATAATATTGAATTGTCTATGTGGTAATCTTTACACTATTTAACTAGAAACATAGAATGTGACGGCAGATAAGAACCCTTCGGCCCATCTAGTCTGCCCAGTTTTCTAAATACTTTCATTAGTCCCTGGCATTATCTTATAGTTAGGATAGCCTTATGCCTATCCCACGCATGCTTAAACTCCTTTACTGTGTTAACCTCTACCACTTCAGCTGGAAGGCTATTCCATGCATCCACTACCCTCTCTGTAAAGTAATACTTCCTGATATTATTTTTAAACCTTTGTCCCTCTAATTTAAGACTATGTCCTCTTGTTGTGGTAGTTTTTCTTCTTTTAAATATAGTCTCCTCCTTTACTGTGTTGATTCCCTTTATGTATTTAAATGTTTCTATCATATCCCCCCTGTCTCGTCTTTCCTCCATGCTATACATGTTAAGATCCTTTAACCTTTCCTGGTAAGTTTTATCCTGCAATCCATGAACCAGTTTAGTAGCCCTTCTTTGAACTCTCTCTAAGGTATCAATATCCTTCTGAAGATAGGGTCTCCAGTACTGTGTACAGTACTCCAAGTGGGGTCTCACCCGTGTTCTGTACAATGGCATGAGCACTTCCCTCTTTCTACTGCTAATACCTCTCCCTATACAACCAAGCATTCTGCTAGCATTTCCTGCTGCTCTATTACATTGTCTGCCTACCTTTAAGTCATCAGAAATAATCACCCCTAAATCCCTTTCCTCAGATGTTGAGGTTAGGACTCTATCAAATATTTTGTACTCTACCCTTGGGTTTTTACGTCCAAGATGCATTATCTTGCACTTATCCACATTAAATGTCAGTTGCCACAACTCTGACCATTTTTCTAGTTTACCTAAATCATTTTCCATTTGGCTTATCCCTAACTAATGGAACACTAGAAATATTCACGCCTAATTAAAAGCATGACAGAATCAAAATGAGGGGCTTTAGGCAGAGGTGCAAGCAGAAAGGGGAAAATGTCAGGGGCCCTGCTATTGGTATTATAGATAATCTTTAACATATGACAATGAATACTTTATGGCCATTGCAATAGTAGCTAACATGCTTCCCCTAACTCATCAATCACAATAAGGTATTATACCAGAGCCGTTCCCAAGCCTGCCATGTTTATTCTTTTGTTACCATGGTTGCATCACCATAGCAACTGTTCCGACTTCTAGTCACAGGATGCAAAGATACCACATTTTTCCATACAAGTGTTCCCTTTCTGCTGCCACGTGTCTCATGTGTTCAGATTCCGTGACTGAAGCAGAGCAATGTAAAAATGAACTTTCTAAAAAAAGCGGACTCTAGCTATCTGTAAATATTAAACTTTTAATGATTCCATCCACCTGGCAATCCAGACCAGCCCCCATCCTCTCTGCTTTCCTGGTGTGAACTCTCCCGCATGGCTCTCTCTGGGAGGAAGTGACTCACGGCAGTCACTTCATCCCGTGCCACCAAAAAGCAAAGGGACCCTGTCATGATGTTAAAGGGCCACAGCCCCTGCTTACAAACGCCCACCATGGGACCCTTAGTGCATGGGCCACCCGGTGGGCCTCCTTAGTGTGCGTCCCCAGGATGTTCCAGGGGCCCATGGGTGGGAGAAAGTTGTCGAGGGCAGCAGGGCCCACGGGGCAGCTGCCTTTGGCCGCCTAGAAGTAAAAGGGCCCGGGGCAGCTGACCCATTTGCCCCACGTTAAAGACGGCCCTGCATCCATGCAGTGACTAAACAGATGTAATCAAAATTATTCTAATACTGGTTCTCTTGAAAACTCTAATAGGGTTATTCACTGATGTGGGAATTTAAAGAGCTTCTTTCACCTACCTGGGCCCAGCACCGATGTCCCTCGACGCTGGCTCAGATCCACCTTCTCCATCGGTGGGGGAGACCTAATGAGCATGCGCGGCAATGGCCGTGCTCGCATTAGGATATCACCAAAGGAAAGCATTATACCATGCTTTCCTATATAGTTTTGGGTGACGCTGGACATACCCATGCGTAGCGTTTTGACGTCTAGTTGTCAGTTAAGCGCCTAACAACCTAGAATTTCCTCTAATTTCCTCTTGTAGACAGTCACTAGAGGTGGAGTTAGCAGGTAATTATTGCAGTTTCTTAAAAATATTACTAGACCAAGAAAATATTAAATGGACACTGTAGTCACTATAACTAGACCAATTCACCAAGTCATCTGGCACTGTCTCTCCGTTCAATCTTAGACCATTTCCAAGCAGTTTAACGCTAACCAGCCTCTACTGGAGGAATAGCTAAGGCAGATATTAGACATTTCCTTCTAGCCATATCAATTCATCCCAGCAGTGGGTGATGTGAAAGGGGTCAGCTGACACACTCAGCCAATCACAACCATCTGCACAGGATAATGTTCATCATTATCACAAAGGGGACAGGCTGCTAGGGGCTCTATTTTAGCATTAAAACATTAAAAACTGCCTGAAACGGAATGGAAGGACAGTGTCAGGGGACTCCAGCCACTTCTACATTGTCCCTTTAAATGTATTCCTGTGTGGAATCAGGAAATTTGAGAATTCACCACCTTAGATACAGCACATCAGATATAGCGATCAAGAGTCTAGATTACAGTGACATACAGGTATCGGCTTTCTGCGTGCAAACCAGGAATCGTAGAACATACACACAAATATAAGCCTGTAATGTGCATCTGTCATGTCCTGGGTGTCGCTTTAACGAGAATACATTTTATCTATATATCATGCTACCAAACTCATAATGGTGCATTCATTAAACAGTAATTTTTAATGAATTGAAATTTTATAGAAAATCTTACACAAAAAGAGCTGATGTGGAAAAATAATAAATAAATCTTCAACTCATATATTGTCATAGCCTGTCTGTATGAACTTGAATTTGCAATTTATTTTAAATTCACTGTTTAATAAATAAATCCCATAGAGCACTATAGATTTTTTTGAACTTCATAAACTGATGGCTTAGAAACAGTCTGTAAATGGAGAAGTGGTTTCGAACACACTATATTAATTGAGATTTTAGAGAAAGGTGAAAGATAGACTATCATGCAAAATATGTCCAAAATGACCAATTTCTTCACTTGTGCATGTTGCTTTAAAGCGGGCTTCACAAAAACTCTGGCCCTCCAGATGTTGCTGAACTACAACTCCCATGATTCTCAGCCTATTTTATTCATAGAATCATGGGAGTTGTAGTTCAGCAACATCTGGAGGGCCGGAGTTTGGGGAAGCCTGCAACGGATTTCTTACGTCAAAACAACTTTGTTTTTCAACAGTTTAATGCTCTTCAGTCAGCTGTCCACAATGATTTGCTTGGTCGCCACCCAGAGCCGAAAAGGGAAGCATTGATAAGAATTGGAAGCTTGTGATTGGCTGGGTGTTAGCTGATACTCTCAGCCTATCACTGGCCCCCCAACTTGCGAGTGTACCATGTTCTGTTTTGAGGGTATAAAGGCCCTTTAACACTGTCATGTTAAAAGACACAACTTCACAAACCCAAGTAACATCCTGAGGAGCATATCATTTGAGATGAAATAATATTTAACATAATAGTTTGAGTTCAGATCTCGATTTAGTGTAGCCCTGCTCTTAAGCCTCACTTTCTCCACAGTCTAAAAACTATTACTTGGGAGTAATTTAAAATGCTGCTTTCTTCTAAAATAAAAAATAGGATGTGTGTTAGTGTAATAATTTCCTGCTGTATAACATGTTGGTTTTTTACATGTAACTTATAATAATATTTAAAGCATGCAAAATAAAATTGTGCAATCACTGTTATGGTTTTGGTGCTATACAATACTACTATAACCTAAATCTTTGTTTTTTGTAGTATGTTATAGTTTATAGCCACCTTTCATTCACTTATTGACGTTGAATTCAAATCCAGTGTAAGATCCAGGCCTGAAACTGTTTCTGTTTGTCCACAGTGAACACAAGGGGCTTGTGATGCACAGTGGAGGCTGTCACTGTGGGGCAGTGCGATTCGAAGTCTGGGCATCCGCTGATATCCATGTCTTTGACTGCAAGTAAGACTTACATTTTACACGAAGCTCACACTCTAAAGCTAAAAATTAGCAAAGGCATTATATTAGTTTGAAATCATACTTGAAGTTGTGTTACTTTTTTTATGGTGCTTTCAAATGCAGGTAATGATATCATATATAATATTATATACGTTTTATTTCTATTGTAGTTTTGGCTGAAATGGGTTAATAGGTGTTTATTCACTAAGCACTGAATTGTAGTGAGTTGAAACCCAAAAGGCAAGGTCTTGCATTTAAACATCAACACTACATACAAACACACCCTGCATTCAAATGTCAACATTACATTAAAACATAAATACAACCCAGCAAGGATGGGCAAATGGTAGTTCCCCAGCTAGCAAAGTATTGTGGGAATTGTGGGGCTCTCTACGTTAATTCGGCCACTGCTCTGAATTGAAAAATACATTTTAAAAAATGGAGGCAAAAATTTGGAAAAATTCTTAATGGTTACTAAAACATGCATTCTATCTTTCTCACTGTTATACAGTTGCAGTATTTGTGTAAAGAAACAAAACCGCCATTTCATTGTACCTGCATCACGCTTCAAGTTACTAAAGGTAAGAGGAGGGCTAATATCTTTAAATATTTATCTGACACAATATACTCTGGTGAGTTCTTACTCATCTGTCATGACATCATTATCCTCTAAACAACTGGCCACACATATACACTCATCAGCTACAACTATTAAAACCACAGACAGGCAAAGTGAATAACATTGATTATATCGTTACAATGGCACATGTCAATGGTTGGGATATATTAGGCAGCAAGTGGACAGTCGGTTCTTGAATTTCATGTGTTGGAAGCAGGTAAAATGGATAAGCTAAAAGATCTGAGTGACTTTGACAAGGGCCAAATATTGATGGCTAGTCGACTGTCAAAGCATCTCCAAAACAGCAAGTCTTGAGGGATGTTCCTGGTATGCAGTGGTTAGTAACTATAAAAAGTGGTGCAAGGAAGGACAACCGGTGAACCGGTGACAGGGTCATGGGTGTTTAAGGCTCATTGATGCACATGGGGACGGAGGCTAGCCCATCTAGTCCAATCACACAGAAGAGCTCTTGTACCTCAAATTGCTAAAAAAATAAATTTTAAAAAAAGTGCGTGTGTATCGTTTACGTGGGAAAGAGATGGCAGCAGGATGAACTATGGCAAAAAGGCAGGCTGGCAGAGGCAGTGTAAGGCTCTGGGAAAACCTTGTGTCCACCCTTTCATGGCAATGATGTTCCCTCATGGCAGTGGCCTCTTTCAGCACCCTGCCACTCTGCAAAAATTGTTCAGGAATGATTTGAGGAAATGACAAAAAGTTCAAGTTGTTGCCTTGGCCTCCAAATACCCCATCTCAATCCGATTAAGCATCTGTGGGATGTGCAGGACTTAAAGGATCTGATGCAAAGGTCTTATTGCCAGATACCACAGGACACATTCACGGGTTTTGTGGAGTCCATGCATCGACGCATCCAAGCTTTTTTGGCAGCACAAGTTGGACCTACACAATATTAGGCAAGTGGTTTAAATGTTGCAGTTGATCAGCGTAGTACCCATATGTATGACATGTTGTATATTCATAATTACAATACATATGAGCTCTATTAGTGTTATTCCAGCCAGTGCGTCAATGCATTAAATAGGATCTGTGCCACACAAGCAGCATGGTTCTCCAATGCAGAGTTCTATTAGGACTAATAACGAAGTGTGTTGGGATATATTGTCACACCCCAGCCCTCTGGCATTACAGTACAGCAGGAATGTAAGGGAACATGGCAATAGAGATTTGTACTGGATGAGGCACAGAACTACTGACTCAATGCTGGATAAAATACGCTGGTAAACTAAAACCAAAGTAATGGAAAAAAAAAAGTCTATGGAATTTTGTTTAATCTTCACATTTTCCCACAGTCCCCAGTAAATATATTTCCTAAATATAGTCAAAGTACTGCTTTAACTATTTATTACATTGAAATGATTTCATATTTCTTGTACATGTGACAATATGTTTGTATTTTAGGGGGAAGAAAATCTTACCACTTACAGATTCAACACTAAAAAAGCACAACATACATTCTGCAAGATCTGCGGTGTTCAGAGTTTCTACACACCACGCTCAAACCAAGATGGCTACGGTAAGATGGGGGGTAAAAAAAAAACACTTTTTTTTTTTTTTTGCTGGGTTTAAGTAATAGTGTCTTTATTAATATGCAGTATTTACCAATCACTTTCATGGTTATTCACTAAGGTGAAAATTCTAAGTGAATTTCAAACTGAAGCCAAAATAGCTGAACTGGAAAAATCACCTATTCTTCCAGTTAGGCTACAATGGCCATAAATGTAAAATTGTATGGGGATGCTGCATGTGGTATTGCATGTGTGGAGATGCTGTTTGTGGGGTTGTGTGTGTAGAGTGAGGCTGCTTGTGGGGTTTTCTGTGTGCATGGGGCTGTATTGCAGGGTAGTATAGAAGTGGAGAGGGTTATTTGTGCTGTATTGTATGCGAATAAGTGCTGTAGTGTGTGTGTGTGTGTGTGTGTGTGGTGTATACGGGCTATGGAGGCTGTTGTGTACATGATTGTGTATGTGCATTATATGAGCTCTACTATGTGTTGGAGATATAGAGGTTTCGATATGTGTGTGAGAAACATAGGATCTGTAGTGTTTTTTTGGGGGGAAAGAGGCTCTAGTGTGCACGGAGGGGGGTGATATGGGCTGTAGTGGATCCAAAGGGGTATAGGAGCTGTTGTGGGTGCATCGGAGTCCCATCTCACCCATGCATCCTGCGTGTAATTTTCACCCCCCCAATCCCTGTCTCTCCACCAGTCCCCATGTCCCCTTTCAAAAACAATTTCAATGAGCCTACCTGCTGCTCCTTATCGTCATAATGTTTGCAGCCCACAATAATTCTACAACAATGTAATCACTTAACCACGCGGTTAAAGGGACACTATAGTCACCAGAACGACTAATGTAATGCTTAATGTAGTTGTTCTGGTGAGTACAATCATTCCCTGCAGGCATTTTCATGCAAGCACAGTGTGCAGCACTTCCATTCAGCATCTGCATGGAGATGTTGAATTTTCCCCATAGATTCAATGCATCTCTATGAGGAGGTGCCGATAAGCCAAGCCGGCATTTGGCCCCGCCTCGACCCTGTGCCGATTTAATAAATTCTGAAATCAGCAAGGAGGTGGGGTGGGGGCGGAGCCAGTGCCAGCAGACCCACACAGCGCTGGAAATAAGATAAGTTTTATTAACTTTTATGGGGGGGCAAGTTACTTAAATAGTGGTTTTAACACTATAGGGTCAGGAATACATGTTTGTGTTCCTGACCCTATAATGTTCCTTTAAGTTCAAGATAAAACAATTATTAAAGTAATACTATAGGGTCAGGAACACAAACATGTATTCCTGACCCTATAGTGTTTACCCACCATTTAGGTGGCTTGCCCACCCTTAGCCCCGTTAAAAGCAATTAAAACTCACCTTATTTCCAGCGCCCCCAGGTCTGCTGCGCTAGCTCCGCTCCCTTGGTGACATCATCAGAATGTCTGATGTTTAGAAATCAGCAATAGGGCGGGCCCAAACAACATTTTAGCCAAACAGCACCTCCTCATAGAGATGCATTGAATCAGTGCATCTCTATGAGGAAAATTTAGTGTCCCCATGTAGAGCATGCAGACGCTGAAGGGCAGTGCTGCCTACTGTGCAGCATTGAGCCAGGAAGCACGTCCAGTGGCCATCTGAGGAGTGGCCACTCAGAGGTGTCCCTAGGGGCAATAAAAATGTTTGCATATAATTATACTCACCAGAACAACTACATTAAACTGTATAAATTTACACAAATCTTTATTTTACCCCTGGACTGCGCTCTGCCCCCGGTTTGGGGTCGTACAACAGTTTGGCTTCACTTGCGGGCACCCCGCGGCAGGGTGATGCATCTTAAGTACGCTTCTCCCCCCCAATCCCCCACCCCCCCACCCCCCCAATAGCAAAAACCAAAGGAAAAAAAGTCACCTGTGCTCTCTCCTCACCCCTTTGCATATTTAGACAAATGGAGGCCATTTAGTTACTCCAATGGCCATTAGAGGGAATGACCGTCTGCCAACGTCAAGGCAGACCCCCCCCTAAGTGGGT
The DNA here is from genome assembly GCF_036172605.1 of Pelobates fuscus. Classification (NCBI taxonomy): domain Eukaryota; kingdom Metazoa; phylum Chordata; class Amphibia; order Anura; family Pelobatidae; genus Pelobates; species Pelobates fuscus. Next base: position 92,541,454 of record NC_086317.1, on the reverse strand, counting down.
CCTACACTGACCCTTCACCTTGCTTCCTTGAGCTTCTGGCAAAGAGATCTCTAATGAGACAGAGAGGGGTATTTTTTATATACACCCCTATATACTTATTAACCCTTAATAGGGAACACATAGGATGGGCGGCAGTATTGTAACAAAGCTGTGTGATACAAAAAGTGAATACAAATACAAAAAGATAAGTCCTGCGCTCACTCCCATCACTCCTAGGCTGCAGCAACGACCACAGTACACATCAGCCCCAATATATAGTAAAAACCCAAAAAAAATCCCTAGGGATTAAGGAGAGAGCGCAGGTAACTTTATTTTCCACCGATGAGTATAGCCCTCCGCAATAGACAGAGCACGAGCCTGTTAAAAAAGTAACAGGTGCGCACTGCATCTAGGTTATGCAGTCAGTGAAGCAAGGAGCTGTGGTGGAGTTTACAATTTACAACAAGGTGCTCAACCATTGTGTCCCAATAATTTGTAAAGAAAAAGGTATTGTATTTCATCGCACTGGTACAAGGGTGCAGTGAATTTATAATTATGAAACCAAGATTTTTGCATAAAACGTTAAAGGCCTTGTTCACAAAAGTTAAAAATCAAAACGTAAGAATGACTGAAGTATTTTTGTTCAGTGCCATATCAGAGTATGCCTAAAATCAGCATCCTCATTAACCATGTTTGCCATCTTGTGGTCTTTCTAGGAATTGCCCCACACTGTTTGGATGAAGGGACTGTGCGCAGTGTCCATGTGGAGCAGATCAACGGAAAAGAGTGGGAGAAGGCAATTAAAGAACACAAGACCATCAGCAGTATGTCGAAGTCCTGAGATCCAGTGGTTCTGCTATAATTTTGTTAGTCCCCATCAACTACTCATTTTATACATCTATGACACTGTGGCCTATCTTCTTAACATTTATGGAAATAAATCTTTTTTCTATACATTTATTAGCATTATACTGTGCTGTGTGTTCTTGGTTTATTCAGCTTTGTGTTTGCTAGTAGAGGGAATGTCAGCCAAAGGTTATCCTATTGTCTGCACTTTACTTGGACTAGATCTGATGTAATGGATCATCCTGGCTGCTGTTATGATGGGCGTACAAAGAACTCCGGCATGAAGAAGCCCAGCAAAGGATGTTTATTATGAGAGTGTCTTAGGGTTATTCACGAAAGTGAGAATTACAGGGAATCCAAAGGAATTTCAAATTGAAGGCCAAAGTTGTCAAACTAGAAGCACAGCTGACTTGGAGAATTAATTCCAGTTGAGCCACTTTGGCCTTACGTTTGTAATTCAATATTGTCACTTTAGTAAATAACCCTGTCTATTTTCTAATGTGGAACTGCCATTTCCGAAACCCTTTGGTTTTTGATGGCTTGTGTTTTGTATGTTATACGCCGAAATCTCGGAACATGGACGGGTTTAAATTATCAACCCCACTCAATAAGTCCCTGAGTCATCTGTTATTTGGGGGTCCTGTTGTGAACAGTTCCTTCCACAGCAATGCTATATCCTTGATGGTATTGTGGTTACATAAGCATTGCACAGGGTGCCTTTTAGTGACTGGTACCATCTACAAGGGTGTTTGTTAGAACTATTGAGCATTCTAGACATGGGTAAAAATATTCTACATAGACCGTTAGCTAACACTCACAAACCCCTACTAGAAACTACTAAACTATACTGATTTCTAGGTGGATTATTTTAGCTGATGTTTTATTAAATTGGTTATTAAGTCTTTCTCTTCCATATTTCAAGATATAGTGGTTTTATTTAGTTACTTTCCACCTTGTTTTTCCAGGATCCAATACAGTTACCTATATAATTTTACTGGCATATTTGCATATGACAGAATTCTGGCACATTGCCTTGATTAAAGTGGATATGTGATATGAAAGATAATCTTCCATATACATGTGTTCTGTCCTCCTCCCATATTCCTCTAGTCTGATCGACCCCAAAATTAAAACTGTTCTGCTAAATCTGGGATTTGTTAGAGGTATATTATGAGATTTCTTACATGCATGCAGACACACTCATGGACATACATTCATATACAGCCAGCATTCACCACATGCAAAATACACACAATTGTCCTTATACATATGTGCATAAAAACGGTTACACCCTTATACAAAGATACATACACAAAGATCTTCATACAGGTAATTACTAAATTGCGTTCATAGCAGACTTGAAAATAAAACTGCTTTTTCTGTAGCCTGGCTATTATAAATAACATTTTGGAATTAGTTTTTAAATAACAAAACATTGTTTTACAATGATAATTATCTCGCATACTTAATTAGTGGTTAAACCTGGAAAAGAAAGTCGAAATATTATGCCATGGGCCATAGGTTTTGCTTTTGTGATAATACCTATGAATGAACCACTCTTTTGTGGACAAATCAAATCATTGTTCATTTAAGTTTTATAAAATATGAGAATGTACTAGGAGCATATTCTATTCAATTATTTATTTTATGCAAAAAAACATGACTTATAGCACAATGCAGGCATGTTGCCCATTGAAGATGGTAAAACTATATTAAAAGTACAGAAAGGTCAATCACAGTATCAAAAGATAAGACAGGCAAGTTATATGACATTTTGAGGACAGGCTCGCTGCACAGTTGGCTTAAAGCAAAACACAGGCTTTTAGAATTTCAAATACGGTAAGTGATAAAAGAGCAAACAGAAGTCTAGTCACTGAGAATGCCTGAATAACTCCATGCACGTGGACAGAAATCTGTCTAAAACAATGTAAAAGTGCACTGGAGGTTGAAACACGGGATGTGCCAAATGCAGATTATGCATAAAGTAGCACATGTAAGGGGAAGCTTTATCAAGACAAAAATAGCTGCAATTCTGGGGCAAGGAGCTAAATATGGACCATTCACCATAGAAATCAATATAGAATGTGACAACATTTAGCGCTCAAAATAGTACCAGTTTGTCTTGATAAATATCCCCCTTATTCTCCAGTGCAAGGTCACAATGGAATCATACAGATCAAATATTGGATTTAGTGACAAGAATCACTCATGTAGCTAAAATGATATGGTGATATGATATGGTTCAGAATTAAACATGATTTTCAGAAACTGGAAATTGCTTGCAATCTAGAATATTGTTAGATCTCATCCACGATGAGATACATGATTCCGCGTTATCTCATCACTAGTGAAATTGCAATTCCTTCAGATGCAATTAACCATCATCAAATCCTTTAGCAATGGTACACATACAGCCAGCATTTGTGGTCCTTGATAGTTTAGGAATGATCTTTACTAAACAATAACATTTAAATACCATATAGTTAATAATGCTTTTAACCTAAGCACTAGCTGGAGATAACCAGTTGCTCACTTCTGATCCATTGGAAGAAGGATCGACAGTTTCGACACCAAATAATCAATAACTTATCAGTGCTGTTGTATGAGATTCAATCAAGATCATTATCCATCTGGTAAGACGAGATGTGAGGGGAAAAAAATAAACCGCACACACTGCTTTCCCAGCATCTTAGAGTGAGGAATCAATATGGTTAGCTGTCTTTTAATGTGGATTTTTCTTTACAAACATGCAAGCTCAGCGAGTTGATCATCATGTAACGAGAAAACAGCAGGTAAACATGTCTAAACCACAGAAGCTGACTTTGATGACATTTCATAGCCTCCTGGAAATAAAAAAATAAAAATTAATACGCACAGGATAATCTACTATATTATAATATTATTTGCAATTATTTTGTTCATATTATTTCCATGGAAAAGTATATGTTTCTAATATCTAAAATAATTTATCTGCGTTCTTCCGTGGCGTCCACGTGGCCTATGAAATATATTTGATTTGAGATATTTTGTACTTGCAGACAGTTTCATACAAGTGTAATTTAGATGTGATAAAAACTATTCCCACCTTGGCTTGCTGGTACTGTACTCCTGACAAAGCAATACACACATCATGACCGTAGAGCCAGCTGATTGGCAAATCCAGGACGGAAAGATACTTCCTAAAAATGTTCACTGTCTCCAGCACAAAAACAGCACATCCTGCATGAAGAGATATTTAATCACTGTTAGAAAGCCTTAATAGAGGTGTATGGCATTTGCTTTAACATAAAACGGAACTTCAAGCACTCTTGGAATGCTTAAAACAGTAAACTAGATAGAAAGAAAACAATATTGCACTATGAGCAGTCTACGAAATCTCATCTCATCAAAAATTAAATAAAATTGATTAAAATGATTTCCCAGCAGGCATCTAACTAAAGTGCTTGCTAATTTGACATCTTTTTTTTAGATCTTTGTAACATGTTTCAGTGAACAATATGTGAGTGTCACATAGATCTGATAAATTAAATAATACATAGTTGTAAAAAAATATTACACTTTTGATGGTCATTAATGTCAAATATAGCTTGAAACACAATGTTTGTTGAACATCTGTAAGGGTTAAAAAAAAAAAAAAATAAGAGTAGACATTTGGGAGATTTTCCTACTACACATCAAATCTGTCTGTTACCCATTCAGTGAAAAGCTTTGAAAGGGTTACAGGTCGGTATGTTTACAGTCAGCACATTGACTTCTGTGAAAACATCACAGTGAATATACAAATAGGTGGAAAAGGACATAGAAATAAATGTACATAGTCTGAAATTATCCAAAAGATGGAGCTCTAGACAAAGGAAACTGCTGGTATACTGAAACATTTCAAAATCTTACATGAGATATTTTATAATTTGAATTCCAACCGGCATTTTCGCTAATAGATCCCATAACCTATATTTTAAAACAGGGATTCTGAGCAATTGATCACAACAAAAATCGGAAATGTATTCACATGTAAGACAATATAAGTTCCATAATAACTATGTAGAATGACAACGGTCTGCTATGTTTTGTCTTGTCGCTACATCACAATTAAGTAAATATGTCAAAAAGGGAGACGCCTGCATTTAGATTCTCTTATATTCCTATATCAAACTATCACTTAATTTAATATTTATAATTTACATTGGAGTACAGAAGGTGAAACTGTATTTTTCCCCGCATTGCATATTTCCGTTGTTCAATTAATTACAAACCTTCATATTAAACTGCCGTCAAAGTTATTCATTACTAAGGAAGAAATATTGGCATAGAAAATCATTGCACGTTTCAGCTTTGATACTTAAGTAACAAATTAATATGACATATAAAAGTCTACCTTTTGGAATCTTTCCGGAACACTGTAAAGATCTGTGGAGAAGAAAATAATTTGATTCAATTAAACTATATATAACGTGCAAAGTGAAGGTGGACCAATTACAACTGTGGTGTCAAATTGCGGCCTACCACCACACAATTGAGTTTAACACTGAATTATATTACCCAGCATTTCACTAATCTCATTAGCTTGATTTGTAGTTTTATATACTTTAAAGGGACTCTCTATGCATCAAATCTATTGCACATTTGTAGAGAAACAAAGTTATCTGCTAGAAGAGGACTGTAAAGTTGCTGAAAATGTCGACATTACAGGAAGTTTCACTGGGTGATAACATTCCTACAGTCAGGGAGAGTGAAGGAGCAAATGGACTAAATTTTACGTTCAAAGTTACATTAGCATTCCAGAGATTGATAATGTATGCTTTAGCAGTTACAAGTACCTTTATTTTAGAAATATATAATTTAACTGTATTTCTATATGTGGGCATTATGCTCAAATGCAGACACTCATTTTACATTCTATTGCAATTTTAGCAAGTGGCACTGCTGACACTGCTGATAATGACTTTGGGTTTCTTACAAATACCTATAAGCAAGGTATTTGACCATTTTTATAATTTTGCCACACCTACAAAATTAGCATTTTTGCTTTTATACTAACATTGCAGACTCTGTGAAATATTGTGAACATAAAGGGGATACAAAGTAAGAAATTTAAGTTGAGAGAGAGCATGAAATAAGTGCCTAGCTCTATAATGTTATCTTACGTTGGAGAAAGATGATTGAAAATGGATTCTTAAATCCCAGTCTTTATATGACATGCAGGTCAAAGCAGTCTATGAGGGAGTGCCAGTTTTGGAGGGGTTTTAATCTTCCATCAGCAAGCAGATTCTCTAGTTTCAGTGATCTGTGACTACAGTGGCAGCATGCACAACCCCTTTAATATGGCACACATGTTGGATAGCAGCTCTCCATCATTATAACTTATTTCTCTGTGTGTGCTAATAGAAATGAGGTGCACTTACCTTTCCTCTGTTCTGTGCTAATACAGGATTACTACTGTTGGCAGTCTTCACTGAATCCATCACCAGTAAAAATAGAAGCTACAGGCACTAAGCACTGTGGCATATATGTATGGTGGCAATGAAGAAGTTAATCCTCCTTGTATGGGATTTGAATGAGAGAAAGTTTTACATTTTCTTATAGTTGGTCGGTTAGACAGGTATTAGTAAAAGTAGTAAAAGAGCGGGAAACTGGGACAGTATAAGAAACAGCAGCACAATTTTAATCCTGTCAGAGTGTACGGAAGCAGGAACGATGCGTACAGACCCCGCCCTCCATCTCTTTAATTTTATTTAATTGTTTTGTCGTGGTGTTATGACGCATTGGGGCAAAAGTCATCCTTAGGGTCAAGTTCTGAGGAAGGATATGGTGGTAAATGGTTTTAAATAAAAGGTGGTCAGGTTAGTTATGACTGACTGGCAATTTGGTAGGGTAAATAAAGTTAAACGTTTTGAGAGGTTAAAGTTTATGTTATATGGTTATGGTTACAAAATTATGGTTGTAAGCCCAATGAGCTTTGAATGAACACCACGGTGATGTGTTTGTGTGTGTGTTAGGGTGCTGTGTGAGGGTGATGTGTGTGTTAGGGAGCTGTGTGAGGGTGATGTGTGTGTGTGTGTGTCTTAGGGTGGTGTGTGTGTGTTAGTGTGCTGTGTGAAGCTGATATGTGTGTGTGTGTTAAGGTGCTGTGTGAGGGTGATGTGTGTGTTAGGGAGCTGTGTGAGGGTGATATGTGTGTGTGTGTGTGTGTTAGGGTGCTGTGTGTCTTAGGGTGGTGTGTGTGTAAGTGTGCTGTGTGAAGCTGATATGTGTGTGTGTTAAGGTGCTGTGTGAGGGTGATGTGTATGTGTGTGTGTGCGAGGGTGTTAGGGTGCTGTGTGAGGGTGATGTGTGTGTGTGTTTTAGGGTGCTGTTTGAGGGTGATGTGAGTGTTTGGGGGGAGGCAGGTTAATGCCAGGATTTATGTATAATTTTTTTTATAATAAAAAAACAACAAAAAACAAGCATTATATATCCCCCCTCCCTTCTCACCTGTAGCCTGGCAGGGGGTACCGTGCTGCCATCCCTGGTGGTCCTAGTGGTGAGTGAACTCTAGCCTGTGTGGTTAGAGTTCACTCTTGCGAGACCCGGAGCAATCTTGCAAGAGGAACTCGGCGGAGCTGCGAGATAGAGCTCCTCCGGGTCCTCTCCAGTCTTTCTCCCTGTCGGCAGGCGCAATACACTGCATGTGGGCTGGTGAGAGTGATCTTTGATCTCCCCACCGGCCCGTCATGGAACACAGCGGGCCTGGCGCTCAGATAGCGCCGGCTTTGCATCGGGGTGGGCCGAGACGGGGGAAGGGAGGCAACTGCCCCCCAGGCCACCCAAAATCCAGGGTCGTGTGCATCCAGCAAAAAAAAAGGCAAAATCTGAATCCCCTGCCTCTGGCTAGGGACTCTGATTTTTTTTAACTTACCTCTCTCCCGTCAGCCTGCAGCCAGTGGAGTGGGCCGGCCTCTCCTGATGACGTCAGGAGGAGGGGGTGTGACTTCCAATGCTCTTCTCACAGGACCGCTGGGGAGCCTGGGAGAAGAGCAGAGGAAGTCACGCCCCCTCCACTTGACATCATCAGGAGAGGCTGGCCGACTCCACTGACTTCTGATCCTGTTGGCTCCTGCCCACCCCTCCCTGGCCTAAGGTAAGACTCAGGGAGGCGGGGAATACACTTAAGGTTTTTTTTATACAACTCCTCAGCCCCTGCTCCTGCCCACCCCTCCCTGGACTCAGGGAGGGTGGGGTGTGTCAAATCAGCAAGTGTGTGTGTGTGTGTGCCGGTCAGTTAATGTGTCTGTTTAGGTGACTGTGCCCCCCCCCCCCCCCCCCCGTTTCAATCACATGGGATAGGGGTTTTTACTCTCCTCTTGGTGCAATGGTCCACTTGCCTGGATTTGCCCCTCAGGCCTTAGGCTGCCAGCCCTTCCCTGCTCTGCATGGACCGGGCAGGGAGATCCTGCGATCTCCCCGGCCAGCCTCTGCCCATGGCCATCGCCGCCTGGTTTGCCCAATGGCCAGTCCGGGCCTGCATGTGATGTTTGGCACAGCAGGGGTTGACTAACTTGCTAATTTGCTTGGCAGAGGATATACATTTTTAAAAATAGGTATTAAGATTTGTGTTTATTTGGTTATCACAACCGATACATAAGCTTTAGTTACCCATTTGGTTGTGCCAAAATGTATTAAGTGACAGTTCTTCTTTAAGCCTTGAAAAATGTGCTTTATTGTTTTTTTCTTTTCAACTCGTAGTGTTAGAAGTGTAGAGAAGGTCATTGATATAAGTCACAGGCAAGGCTTGTGTAACATGTATTTTTCATTTAGAAAATCAGAAATGTACTTTTATGGATTCAAAGATAATGTGCTGGTGGTGGATGGTAAATAATTAACTCACAACTAAGTTGGCTGCTAGGAGCATGTTATCTTTCGTAGCTATTCCAATAACTCAGCTTCTCATGGGTCGGCACACTGGTATTTCTTTACACACTTTGGCACAGTTACTAATGAAAACTGATGATTAAGCAGGTAAAATAACTTGCTTTGAAAAGTGAAGCTTTATCTTTGTATTATAAGCCCTACACCCCAAGTATCTATCCACTGTCTATAGCACAAAATGTATCATAGTATGCACTGCATAATTATTTTATACAGAAAATGAATATTTAATGAGTTAGTACGGTACTTATTGTTGCATGGTCACAAGGTGGCTTCTTTATTCCAAAAGCAATATGCTTAGAAATGTACAAACATGATCACATTAGGGATAGCTAAATTGATAATAAAACACAAACACTGTATAATGTATGCTGGCCACAAAATGCATGCAGTCTTCCAGTACAAACATAACTTCAGATCATATATCAACTAATTAATCCTAAAATACTGATGCAAAACAGCCTTAATGATTTGTAACTACTCCCACCCATATACATCTTAAAATATCACAACACAATCTACCGATTATATATCATTTACTATTGTATTTATTTATATTTTATATAAACCAAAAATATGTTATATTTTGGTGCTCATCACAATTATGCAAAGAAATGCATTGTCACACACAAAAAAAAAAAACATTAGGGAAACATAAAGTTATAAAGAATACAGAATTCAAGACATTGAAGCCAAGCATCTTGTTTTTTGCTAGCTGATAACTTACAGTAATGCTATCCAGCACCTAGGAGACAAACGTTAGAGTTTAATAGCATCTACAGAGCTACCAATCAGCAAAATCTTGTTTAATAATGAAAACGGCACGCAGTTGGCTGCTGGATATTATCGCTATAAGCCTGGTATCTGGGGCCACAGAAAACAGCTGCCACTGTATTCTTGATACCCATCTGTTGATGGGTTAATGAATGGCCTTTTCTATAACCATGTAACCATGGAGACCTGTATTGCTGCAGTCACAAACGCAGGGGAGCATTTCATACACACAACTGAAAGGCCAGCAGAACAGCCTGAAAGAAACATTGAACAGTTCTGAGCCTTTTATTTCAAAGCCATCACCTGAACCAAATATCCATTTCAAAGCATATGTGACACCCCAATAAAGCAGGAGAGCTGTATCTGATTTGAGAACAAACAGTACGTTAGAAAGCTATCAGCTTACAGAATCCAGCCTATCCGTATTTTTTGAGGAAAAGGCCATGGGCTAGAACTCTCTTAAGTAAATACATATTTTTTTTTTAAAAGGGTTCTTAAGCTAACCCCTTGAAAAAAATAATTCCATTCTGCGTGTGCCTTTAAATCAATAGAAAATAATGCATCTCTTACATTTTATACACGTATAGGATTGAGCAAATCATATTTGCTCATTTTAATATAGGTTTCTATTTGGGTTTTATATTTTCGCCTACGGTGTGCACTATACATTTTTTTCTTGTCGTTCCATATTCATATGGAGAGGACCTGCATCACCTATATATCCCAGAGTGGGGACCATACTACTCCATGTTACAAAGGATTCTGGGTGGGCATATCCAAATTAGTTCAACAAAGAATCACATTTTTGCCTCATTATTGCATTTTAAACATGGATTCCTTGGAGTTTGTGTTTGCTGAATACAACAGCTTTAAAATGCAACTCAGGAAGAGATGAAAAGCCAATGAACCACTCATGGACAGCTGTTTCATTGTTAATACAAATCATCAGCATGAGGTTGGTTGCTGGCTTGGTAGTGCTTGGGAAGCAAAAAACAAGAACATTATGGTGGGGAAAAAGTGATTGAAAACCCCTTCAATCACATATATACGCTACACACTATATATATATATATATAGAGAGAGAGAGAGAGAGAGAGAATAGGACTTCCTCAGGGACTTGTGTGGTGTACAATGAACAGATACAAATGAACAAAAAATGAACAATAAGCCATAACACCTGCAAATGGTTTCTGAGCCTTTAAATGGTCTCTCAGTCTGGTTCAGTAGGAATCACAATCATGGGGAAGACTGCTGAACTGACAGTTGTGCAGAAAACCATCATTGGCACCCTCCATAAGAAGGGAAAGCCTCAAAAGGTAATTGCGAAGGAAGTTGGATGTTCCCAAAGTGCTGTATCAAAGCACATTAATAGAAAGTTATGTGGAAGGGAAAAGTGTGGAAGAAAAAGGTGCACAAGCAGCAGGGATGACCACAGCCTGGAGAGGATTGTCAGGAAAAGGCCATTCAAAAGTGTTGGGGACTTTCACAAGGAGTGGACTGAGGCTGGAGTCAGTGCATCAAGAGCCACCACACACAGACGGATCCTGGACATGGGCTTCAGATGTCGTATTCCTCTTGTCAAGCCTCTCCTGAACAACAAACAAACAATGTCAGAAGCGTCTTACCTGGTCTAAAGAAAAACAGACCTGGTCTGATGCTCAGTGGCCCAAAGTCCTCTTTTCTGATGAGAGCAACTTTTACATCTCATTTGGAAACCAAGGACCCAGAGTCTGGAGGAAGAATGGAGAGGCACACACTGCAAGATGCTTGAAGTCCAGTGTAACGTTTCCACAGTCTGTGTTGATTTGGGGAGCCATGTCATCTGCGGGTGTTGGTCCACTTTGCTTCATTAAATTCAGGGTCAACACAGCCGTCTACCAGGATATTTTGGAGCACTTCATGCTTCCTTCCGCAGACGAACTTTATGGGGAGGCTGACTTCATTTTCCAGCAGGACCCACACTGCCAAAAGCACCAAAGCCTGGTTCAATGACTGTGCTTGATTGGCCAGCAAACTCGCCTGACCTGAACCCCATAGAGAATCTATGACTTGAGACCGAACAATGCAGAAGAGCTGAACGCCACAATTGAAGCATCCTGGTCTTCCATAACACCTCAGCAGTGCCACAGGCTGATAACTTCCATGCCACACCGCATTGAGGCAGTAATTGCTGCAAAAGGGGCCCAAACAAAGTACTGAGTCCATGTGCATGCTTATACTTTTCAGGGGGTCTGATATTGTTCTATGTACACTCCTTGTTTTATTGATTGCATGTAATATTCTAATTTACGGAGATTGTGGATTTGGGGTTTTCATGAGCTGTAAGCCATAATCATCGCACTTATGACAAATCACGGCTTGAACTATCTTGCTTTGCATGTAATGCGTCTCTCTCATATATTAGTTTCCCCTTTTATGTTGCATTACTGAAATAAATGAACTTTTGCACAATATTCTAATTTTTCGAGTATCACCTGTAGATAGTTTAGTAATTGGTTAGAGTGTTTTTTTATATGCAGCCACACACCCCTGGATCTATTGTTTTAGGTTCCCTTACTGCACACATTATAATGTTGCTGTTACCAATTAAAGAGATAATCTGTCACATACAATATGTAAATGCTTATAAATATACACATTGTCTTTATTGGATAGGTGTGGCTGCTGAAACAATCATCCGGGGTTGCTGTATTTCTCACCCAGAAGGAACTTGCCAGCATTCCGGTTCTGGACTACCATTATGGGTGGAATCAGTCTGATATGTAAATGGTATAGGTTTCCTTTGTAATAAAGTGAGCAAACATCTGTTGACTAACTGAAGGGCAAGCTACTGAGTTTCTCCAAGCTTTTGCTGTTTTCATATTCTCTGTTTTTTTTTTTTATATAAGTGATGAGGTGAAATCAAACAAAGGTACCCAAAACATCATTAGGACTTCGCTATTATGTTTTTTTACTGTGCTGTAATAAACTACCAAACCTTGGATGAAAGGATCCAGTTTCTTTAGCTTGCATTTTTAAGTTCAACCAAATCCTGCCTGATTCTACCAGAAATACAAGTATTTTTTCATACTAATGTATGATTTCTACTCCCACTAACTCCCACTTAATAAATGGTAAGGAAAAATAGACCACCTGATAGTTACCTGGATACCTGAGAATATAAAACAATTGTATCTCTTTAAATCCTCAAAACAACTGACGTTACTTGATTCATAGAAGATGGTGACGCATGTAACACAATGATCAGTCTTCGATATTACCATGTGATTCAGACAATCATTACCAGGAATATTGCTTCACAGAGTATTATGAGGGTAAAGTTAATGATTTAATCAGATACAGAGTTCAGAACGAGGGCATGGTAAAACTAGTGGTTATATAAGAATGTCAGAAACAAACAAAAAAAAGATTTGTACTTCCACACGGTCAGATTTATAAAGATAAGATGCAGAATCACTAAATTTAACTCCATGTTAAACGGGATACATTGATATTTTGATTGGGAATGGCGTGTACCGTTGTGCAAACACTCTAAAGGTGATGACCAATAAGTATTTTTTTCATATATGTGTAAACTGGAGTGTGTTCTTTAAATAACACTGATTTTGTCACTGCAGTATATAGTCTGGAGAGAAGGATGAGCGCTAGACTACTAGATTGTGTAGACATAATTTTGGCTTAATGGACAGAAGGGGCGTGCTAGCAAATCAGGCATGTCTTCATATTACTGTTAAGCCAGTAACAAAAATATGTTACAAAGATGGGAAAACTCTTACAAATGTTCTAGAATTTAACCTATATCATGAATTGATACAAACTGTAAGTGTACAATTTTAGGAACGGATTGTAAGCAGACTGCAGTCTCTGCAAATGTCTGTCATCTAAAGTTCCAAGGTTAACCATTATTGATCTAAAATATTTAACATAGTCAGAGATTCAAGATACGTGACACATGACATGTGCTGTACCTTAAAGCGTTGTATAGAGCGATGTGATTGGGATGGCCACTCACTCCTCCCTCATCAAATGTGACCACCTGCAGAAAAAAAGGAGAAAGAAAATAAAAGTGTGTATGCTTGTACCAGAAAGTAAAAAAAAATAACATTTTAATCTCAGTAGTATGTAAATGATGATGGGGGTCTTTAATAGCACATCTTATAGCCACAAATTTATTTTTTACAATTTAGTAGATATACCCACCATGAAATTATTTCTATTGAAATCTGCACTTTTTTGTAAAAAAAACAAACAAAAAAAACACTCTTCATACATAAAACATTTCAGCAATATAAAGTGTTTAAGTTGCGTAGAGTGTTCCTCTAAGTAGGTTAGTTGTAGTTGCCAGAGAGCATTTTTCACCATTTGTCGATATATTGTAAGAACGCTGTTCCATCTTGTGGCCTGGTTCGTGTAAAGTTCAAAATGTTTTAAGGCTCATTTATACTTTTTATTATATTCATATTTTCAATGCCAAATTAGTTTTTTTTTTTTTTTTAATCAGTCTTTTTTGTCCCCTACATGTGTATAGTGGAAACCGCCTTTGTTGAGTGAGAGTGAGACATGATAACTAGTAATAATTTAAAGTAGCTATCCATGTGAGTGTTACTGTTACATAACTTTTGACATCTGCATCTTTCGTGTTTTGTTTTTTTTGTTAGTTTTTTTACTTAAGGAGATAAACATGATCAAAGAGGATATTTATCTATTTTCAAATCAAGTATTGGGTGTTCTGTTTGTTTTTGTACCTTTCCCCCATTTTAAATACTGTACTACATTTTACACATTAAAATATAGGCAACATATTTGAACATTTTTACTTAGTCACCACCATTCATGCAATGATCTTCCAAGTGCCTGTCACTAGAGGGAGCAATAACTGCATTAATCAACATGTGAGGTTGGCAGACATTGATGGTTAATCTGTATTTGTAGGTAGATAGTAGACTTGTCTTTTGCATTCAGTTTGGCTGAATTGCAAATCGTGTTGCCAAATTCCCTATCACTGAAGCGCAACAAGGATGTATAACTGAGTATTAGGAGCAGTAAATAAATAAATAAATCCTAAAAGCTAAGAAAACAGCTTATTTACACTCTGTCGGCGCTGGCTCTGCCCCATTCCGTCTACTTGGCTGACATCATCATAATTGATGATCTCAGCCATTCCAATGCTTTCCCATAGGAAAAGCATTGGATTAGCTCAGATTGTTAAGCATGGAGGACCAAACGCCAGCTTAGCCAATCAGCATCTCCTTATAGAGATGCATTGAATCAATGCATCTCTATGGGGAAAGTTCAGCATCTCCATGCAGAGTGTGGAGATGCTGAGGAGTGGCCACTGTAGGTGTCCCTAGGGAGCAATGTAAACACTGCCTGAAAAGGCAGTGTTTATAGCAAACAGGCTGCAGGGACTGACTATACGCACCAGTTTGGTGACTATAGTGTCATTTTAAGAAAAGGACACAAAAGAAGGTCAGAAATCGAGTCATAAATATTATGCTTATTCTATGTGATGTTCCCCTTGCAGGGAAGAATAAAAAATATATATAAAAAAAAAGGATCAAGACCTAAGTAGTGAAATTAAATAGAGACAAGCAGCAGGTAACTGAAAGGGTAAGAGGGAAGAGAGGAATAGAAAACTAGAAGAGGATAGAATGTGAAGGAGAAGATAATCAGGAACTTCTCTATAAACATGAAGATAAGCAGTGCATTATCATTTAGTTTGACTGCAAGAATTCTGGTCCACTGAGAGATAGCATCACACCCTCTCAAACAGCCTCTTTAGGAAAGACAAAAATAATTCAAAGGCAAAAAGTCAGCATGGTGAGGGCCATTTTTCTCACAGCAAAATAAATATATAGGGACATAAGTCCCATAGCAAAAGAAATATATAGGGACATAATGTATTAAGACAGGTAAAAAGGAGAAATTAGAAAAAAACGAAAAAAAAAAAACTACCAGTGTGTGTCTCCTAATGCAATGTTATAGCAGTCTAGTAAATAGTAGTCACAAATAGGAGAGATATAAAACCTAACTTTTAATGGATATTAGTTAAAATAATAGTAAATACAAAAAATAATAATATGTAAACTAAAAAATAATAACAAGCAAAGACCGAGATATTCAGCCCATATACGATTGGTAAATATTGCTGAAACAGCACAAAAGAAGTTAATGAAAAAACTTTTCTCTGATTGCTTAAATAGCAGAAGGAGATATAGTATAAAAAAAAAAAGAAGGACTAAATAGTAAAAAAAAATATCAATTCCACAAATATACAGAGCTGGAAGGCAGTTGTCTTCTCAGTTAGCTAGACTCTCCTGCAGAAAGAGTCTAATATGCAAAGTAGGACTGCCTCTATTAGGCAGAGTCTATTAAGATATAGGTCGCCTAATCGCTTAAAGTCCCCAAGTAGATTATCAGAAAAAAGTGCTGTGGGAAGAGGCAACTAGTGGAAGTTGATCACTAGGATCGGTTATAGTATCGTAGCAGGAAGGGGTAAAGCATGTTCCTATGGCTAAACTTAGCAGATAAATCTAACGTGCCTTCGTGGGCACCCCTTATCAAATGTCTGCTCTATCACTTTGTCTCATTAGGCTCTAATTTTTTTTCCCGCTTGACTTGTCTTAAGGGGGGGAGGTAACAGTAATAAGGTTACGAAATGACTAATTCATATTTATAAGAAGGATCTCAAACCTGTTTAGCAAAGGAGGATATATGGAGAAAAAACAAAAGGGTAATAATTGCACATAATATGAGTGCAATCACTCTAGCAGTAATGTCAATGTTTATATTAAATTGGTAAATTATGTTTTGATTTTTTTAACTTGCAAATTATATCTTAATATTTAGTTTATTCTTTTAACGTTTCTTTACTTAAACAGGTTTGGAACTTATGAATCGCATTTTTTTTTTTGTTGCCATTTTTGTTAATTAGTTTAACTAGTGTCATTGCAATGTTAGTAGAATGATTATTTACATTTTGTACAAATCTGTAAATGCACAAAAAATAAATTGAAAACTAAGAAGAAATTAAAATGCAAAAGTAGTTCAGAGCAGGGTGTTACAGTTCTGTGCACATTACTGTCAAATATTGTATTTTAATGAATTAAATGCTGAAAGAATAATACACACTTTGTTGTGTTCATAATTAGAACTTACTGCATCAATCTTCTTGTCTTTAATGTGTTTCATAATTAAATCAGATAGGAGATTGGTGTCCCACTGTACATTGGGATCATCAGGAAGGTCCCTAAAATGAAAGAAATGCACATTGATTTAGCTGTATGAAACATAATCAACTATACCCACCATGATAGTAGTAGCATTTATAGTATTAACCTTTAAACCAGGGGTGTTGTATAGTTTTAAAATAGTCAGTTGTCATTCACTCCAAACCAAGCATGTTAAACTATAAAATATTTAGAGATAACTTTCTGCAACCAATCTGAGCTGCCTTTTATGTATATATATATATATATATCTATATCCACATTGTATTTATACACAGATTCCAGTTTACATTATTTTACCACCAAACACTGGACAAAGAGAGTGTAATGAAAAGTGTATCACTACCGACACACAATAGGGGGCATGACCACATCAGCAAGGTACCCATGAGAGATGTTCTGACATGCAAGATTGTCAGCCAACCAACCATGCCTTAAACTCCTTAAGGACACATGACATGTGTGACATGTCATGATTCCCTTTTATTACAGAAGCTTGGTCCGTAAGGGGTTAAATACTTAGTCAAAACTGCCGTGGAAGCACTTTTGCATGGGCAAACATGCAGGACAATGGTCTGGAATAAATGTGCCCGAGCTATGCTTTTTTTTAGGGGCTCCCTCCGGCATCACCTGAAGCAGGTCACCAGAGAAAACAAAATGGGACGGTGCAACCAAATCAGATTGTCTGAACAGATCCAGGACTTTTAAGAAGTTTGAATTACATATTATCCCAGATGTTCTAATTCAGGCATGTCAAACTCGCGGCCCACAAGGACCATCTTTGCGGCCTAGCGAGCAGCTAGTACATGCTGGTGTTATAGCAGAGTAAGCACCTGCTTTCCCCATATTGCAGGTGCCTACTCTGCTAAAACTTACCCGGCTGGGGAGGAGAGCCAGCGAGGGAGTTCAGTGTTCCTGTTCCTCACGCGCGTCATCTGTAGTGAAGCCGGGCGCCGGAATAGGACGTCATATTCTGGCACCCGGCGTCACTAAATCGCGCGAGGGAGCAGTGAGGAGCAGATAAAAGATCCCCACTGGACCCCAGGGAGAGGCCCCACATTGGCTCCAAAAGGTAGGGAGCAATAAAGAAAAGTATGTGTGTGCAAGAATGTGTAAGTGTGTGAGTGTGTGTGTGAGTGTGTCAGTGAGCATGTGTGTGTCTTTCAGTCAGTGAGTGTGTGTTTGTCAGCAAGTATGTGTGTGTCTGTCAGTGAGTATGTGTGTGTGTCTGTCTGTCGGTCAGCGAGTGTGTGTGTGTCAGCAAGTATGTGTGTGTCTGTCAGTGAGTATGTGTGTGTGCCTGTCAGTGTGTGTGTCTGCGTCTGCCAGTGTGCCTGTGTGTGCCTGTCAGTGAGTATGTATATGCGTGTGTCTGTCGGTCAGTGAGAAGGAGTGTATGTCTGTCAGTGAGTGTCTGTCAGCAAGTATGTGTCTGTCAGTGAGTATGTGTGTGTGTCAGTGGGAGGATCAGATCTGGCACAGGGTGGTAGAGGGGGGTGCTGTGGTTTAGTAGATGGGGGTACTGGGATTAAGTAGAGGGGGGTGGGGTGCTTTGTTTTTTTTTCTGTACTTTTTAAAATAAACCTACGTTTCAATGAAAACTTAAGGTATTTTTTTTTTTGCAGCCCACATAAACTTAAACCTTGTTTATGTGGCCTGTGCCAGACTTTGAGTTTAAAATGCTTGTTTTAATTGCATGTGCTTAGTCATGGTCTGTATAACAATGATACCCAGCAGGGCCATGTCCTCTAGCATTCTGGAATATTTGGGATATAGCAAACGGTACAGTTTTGCAGGTAAGCTTCTAACTCCGTTCCAAATCACAGTAGGGGCATGATATTTGGAAATACAGTGAAGAGGGATTTTAATTGTAAGGTAGTGGTGTTTTATGGCAAGCCATGGAGTAATTTAAAAGAAGGTATACGAACTGCCCAAATGGAGAGGAGGAATATTTGAATTGTGCTGAGAACAGATTGATGACAATATGTATCCAAATTTGGTAAATCAATATGTAAGAGGTTTCATTTGGCTAGACCAGTGGTTCCTAAACCAGTACTCATGACCCAGCCAGCAACAGTTCAGGTTTTGTCATAATCTCCATTGGAACAGAAAACAGAAAAACATAAATCCTGGACTAATGTTAGATTTTGAGTACTAGTTTGGGAACAACTGGTGTATACAGTATTGAATTATTGATTACAGAAGAGTTTTATTGTAGTGTGAGAGGGAAGTTAGGCCCATCCAAATTACTGGCCGTTCCCTGGTATCCCAAATTAGGACACCAGGAAACTAAGTTGGAATGATGGGACAAGACCTAAAAATCAGGACTGTCCCCCAGAAATCGGAACAGTTGGGAGGCCTATATTGTAAGTAGTCAAAACATTTAACAATTTGGCTTCTTAACAAGGGTCCACCGGGCACCCTCCCAGCCTTTCCTGTTACAGTCCTATCTGAGGCTAGGAGTAATTAGCTCTCCTGAGCTAAGCCTTAAAGTGCAGAACCAGCTTATTGGCTGAGAACGTCAGTTGATCACTCTCAGTCAATGAATTAAGTACTTCAACTTGACTTCGTTTAAAGCAGAGAGCTTCTGGCTGCAGAGAGGGGAGCCCGGAACACCCCAGGTAATTTGTCAAATAATCAACAAATGGCTTGAGTGATGGTGCCAGGGCACAATCTCTATAGTGGTTATGAAACTTGGAACATTACCATAACTTGTGTTAACCTTTTTTATGTGGATTGTCAATGTTTAATTCAATTATGTAATTTCTAGAAGTCATGGCTCTCTTTTAATATGTATTTTTCTTTTTGGCAGGGATAAGCTGGGAAGATAAAAACTACAACATCTCTACTAAAGAAAAAAAAAAACAGAAAGAAATCACATGACACAAAATCCCAGAGATCTGCTTGTTCCCTGGCAGCAAGAGGACTGTTTATCCATTTGAAGGAAAACAAGGCATAAAACTCTATCAGACGCCTCAACAAAGACAAATCAATTGAAATGAAAAGAGTATGTTTATGGCTTATCCGGTTGTTTTGGTGACAGGAATAAAACTTGGAATCTTTAACAAAGATCTTTAGCAACCCGAAGCATAAAACATGTAATTATCATACAAGAACATTGACATTTTTAAAATAAACTTTTAAAAAATAGAAGCAGCTAAAAAAACATAAATTGGCAGAATTAAGAATGCAGCAAGTCACTTGACCATGTCTCCTGCAAAGAAAAAAAAACAAACCAAAAAAAAAAAAAAAAACCAACGTAAGATTTATTTTGGGAAAAATACCAAGAGAAAAACATTAAGGCATCTGTGAATAAAATGGGGTCAAAAAGGCTACATTAATATTGGGAGTGACAAGTTGCAAAAGAAAAGATAGAGGTTCCTTGCCCCTTCGTGGAGTCTGAGGGGCCTGATTAATCCCTCAGATGGGGTTACATGCAGTAAGAGGTTACTGCAGATCATTAGAAATTCACAGCTGCAGGGGAAACTGTTTGAAACCACCTTTAACCCTTTACTGTTAGGGCCAACCACATCGGAAAATAGCTGACAGGTTTTGGAATTCAAGTGATAGGTTGAAACTTTTCACGATTCATAGGAATTCCGGGCTGGTTTTAGGTCATGTTGTAGTAGTTTGCGAATGTAAATGTATTATCTATAGTGTGACTGTTTACCAGAATAACAGTTATAAACGAATGTCAAGTTTGCTAAACGATTAGCGAAGCTTTCCATTGACACAGACTGTAACGCATGCAATGTTATTCACTCTTAATTGTGAAAACGGAGGATAAAAAAGCCAAGATGAGAAAAGTCTTCAAATCAGTTTTGTCATTACAATTTTAATTTGGAGTTTAGTGAATAACCTAGAAAACTTTTTTTTTAGGCCAATATAACCATATGGAAAATCTAGCTTTTTAAAGGACCACTCTAGTGCCAGGAAAACATACCCGTTTTCCTGGCACTAGAGTGCCCTGAGGGTGCCCACACCCTCAGGGTCCCCCTCCCGCCCGGCTCTGGAAAGGGGAAAAGGAGTAAAACTTACCTTTTTCCAGCGCTGGGCGGGGAGCTCTCCTCCTCCTCCTCCTCCTCTCCGCCCCGTCGGCTGAATGCGCACGCGCGGCAAGAGCTGCGCGCGCATTCAGCCGGTCGCATAGGAAAGCATTATCAATGCTTTCCTATGGACGCTTGCGTGCGCTCACTGTGATTTTCACAGTGAGAATCACACAAGCGCCTCTAGCGGCTGTCAATGAGACAGCCACTAGAGGATTAGGGGGAAGGCTTAACCAATTTATAAACATAGCAGTTTCTCTGAAACTGCTATGTTTATAAAAAAAATGGGTTAACCCTAGCTGGACCTGACACCCAGACCACTTCATTAAGCTGAAGTGGTCTGGGTGCCTAGAGTGGTCCTTTAAGGGAACACTGTAATCTGTATTCCCAACACTGTAATCATCCAAAACCTCCTCTCATAGAGGAGCATTTGGAACCCAATGAGCATGTGTGGTTAGTGGATCAATGCTTTCCTATTGGGCATTCGCATCACGTGACCAGGTCTTACTCGGTCAGTGCCGTGTAAGTGCCTCTAGTAGTTGTCGTACAGACCTAGCCCTGCGATGTAAACTTTAGTTTCTAAAGACAATTGATATATATCGTAGGATTAAAAGGACAGGGACACTGCACCAAGTCCACTTCATTGAGATGAAGTGGTCTGGGTGACTATAGTGTCACTTTAATTTCGACTATTTTGGAATAAAAATGTAATTTAATTTAGAATTCTCAACAATTTACTCTCTAGTAAATAAGCATGATAAGGTTTTAAAAAAGCAATATTTTTTAAATGTCCAAGTGTTTTGGACAGCTGCAGCTGCAATATTTTCGTCATGATTGTTTATTAGTGATGTCTCCTTTTGGGCCCCTCCACTTAGATTAGTATTTCCTGGAAGCTTCTGCTAGTCAGGAGACCTTGTTATAGAGAACTGATGGAGCACAACACTGCATATACAAACTCCAGGCACCATGACCACTTGAAAACATATTCGGCTACGCTAAAGTGAGTAGCTGATAGGAAAGCGTAACCAACAGAATTTGGCCAGTTTGACCTTAAATTTGCTATTCACTTTGAATTCACCTTGACTTCTCACTTTAGTGAATAACTGGGATAATGTTACATATCTTCCTAATCAAGCAGTGCACATGAGCAAAGTACTCAAAACATGGTGTATGTGGCATGCAAGCCAGGCAGACATTACATATCTTCCACCAGCGTTGGCCATCTACATCCCAATTTAACAAATTCAAATATGTGAAGTGTGAAAATCCCATGTGCCACTAGGTAAGTAGATAATCATTTTTTCTTGAACTGGGCGTCTCAACAATTCCTAAACTGCTCGGGAATGCCCCTAGGGTGCGAAGCTTAGCCATCCCTTTGTAGAATTACGTTTTTTTGTGAAAAGCTAAAGCTTCTTCCTTCAGTCCTCAGAAACACAGTTCGGCCAATTTGAAAATCATTATTTCTATCAAAGGATGGAAAATAATTCTGTAGGTCGGATCAGGGTAAGGAAATTAATTCCTTATCTGCATGTGATTTGCGAATGTTACAATATGCAATTCAGTGTAACAGAAACATGTGTTTAAGCTGCACGTTTGATTTCAAGCATTGTATATTAATTCCAGATTTAATAACTGCAATATCAGAAAAGCTGGAACGAGTTAGAAAAATAAAGCCACAAAGGATGTATGTGAACAGAACTGTGCCTGAGGCTGTGAAAGTCTAAAAGAAACAAGGTTGGACCTATCAAACTAGCTGTGGAGCCAGCTCTATATAACATTAGGTTAGATCAGTGAGCGCAAGGTCACAGTGTTGAGATAAAGATCTGTGATGGACTGCAGCTGAGCACATTTTGTCTGTGTCAATGGATCCAGCCTCCTTTCCATCCCCCTAATCTTTTGTCCATTTTGGTTGTTGGTGTTTTTGCTGCCAAGTTCCATAATGAATCAAGATATAAATCACATGCTGTACAAGGGATAAGCCACTGGTTCATCCCACCGCTCACCCCATTTAAAGGGGGAAAGGACAATACTTTAACTCCATCTCCACCAAAGCCTTTTGAGCTGTTACTGAATTAATGACAGCAATGATAATGTAAATGATAGGCTATTAGTGGCTATTATCGTCATCAACCAATTCACATCTACAATAGGAGGACAAAATAATGGAAACCGAGGGTGAAAAATAAAAGTAAATCACAATTACAAAGGCAGCTGCAAATATCATAATCTTGACTGCTAATTAGAAGCATGGGTCAGCTCTAATAGAGTGCCAATAATTAAAACTGCAAATATGAACTTTTAAGGCAGAAGCAGCAGAAGTCCAAAGAGACCAAATAATCGGCAACTGGTGTCACAGTCACAAAAATGCTCTGTTATTAAAAAATATTAACAGCTTAAATATTGCTAACATTGGCACTCTAGCTGGACTGGCACAGCATCTAGGGCAGTGTTTCCCAATTGGTGTTCCGCAGAACACTAATTGGGGATCCGCCAAAAATTTTTTAAAATAAAATGGCCGCGGACGGCGAGGGAGCAGTGGGTAGGGGCCGAGGGGAGGACAAGAGGTACCCCCCCCATTTTCATTTAGGGCCCCCTCCCGCCGCTCATGGGTGGGGGCCAGCGGGGAGGACAAAAGGTTCCCCCCCTCAATATTGTAATTCAGAGCCCCCACCCGCCGCTCACTGTTTAGTAGACATGCCCCATACGCGCTGCATAGCGGTTTTAATCTCCCATATGCTATTTTTGGGGTCATATTTACCCCCATAGAGTGAGGGAGGACATGGGGGGCTTAGGAAGTGGCAGGGAGCACGGCTCTCTGAAGCGTCTATTTTTACATATTACAAGGAGGGAGATGTGCGCTGGTAGTCCCCTCCTTGTAATAAGCCAAACGAACATAGAGGTCTTCGTTCATTTGTTTGAAATTTCTATTCATTTATTCGTCTTTCTGCCGAATGACTAAATAGATGAAATTCCCATAGCGAATGCCCGAGTGTAACTGGGCACGCGCGGGAATTTCAGAGTGCTATCTAGTGTGGGCAGATGAGGTGTCCCACAGCGACTTCCTCTATCCACACAAAGATGGCGGCTCCCAGGACCTAGGTCCCGGCAGAATTTTTTTTTTTTTTTTACAAAGAGGTAATATGGGGGGCTTAGGGGAATTTGGTGGTGACTAGGGGGACAATTAGATGTAGTGGAGTCGGGAGGGGCGATAAAAAAAAAAAACTGGATTCGGCCATGACAGTGCTGCTTTAATAAAGAAGAATATATATATTTTTTTTTTAAGAATACCTTTAAGTGCTGGCTGATATTGGGATTGTATGGATAGTGTGGCCGAGCACTGGATTTGTCCATGTAGTTAGAGTGCAGGGTTAGTGGGACACATATATAAATTTATTTTACAATTCCAGTGTTTCTTTAAATACGCACAAGCACTTATATGGGAAAAATATCATAATCACATGAACATTTTATGAATAGCAATAACAATTGAATAAAATTGGCTAAGCAATCAATCCCCCAATCTGAGAGCACAGTGAGGAAGGATCTTTACATGTAATTAATGAATTAATATGAAAGAAGTACAGGATGTACACTAGAAGTAACTTATTCATAATTCTAAGAGATTCTGGCTAAATTTTAATTCACATTATATGAAACAAAATGTTCTAAATTAAATTAAAAACCAAAATTTTAAAAATGATTTCTATGTAAGTCTGAATTGTAAGCAATCTCTATACCTGACATGGAAATAACATCCAAGACTTAAAGGGACTCTCCAGTGCCAGGAAAACCAACTTGTTTACCTGGCACTAGAGAATCCTGGGGTGCACCCATCCCATGTTGCTGAAGGGGTTAAAACCCCTTCAGCTGCTTACCTGAATCCAGCGCCGATGTCCCTCGGCGCTGGGTCAGGCTCCGCACAAGCTCCTCCCCCGCCGACGGGAGAGACCTAATGCGCATGCGCAGCAATGCTTTCCTATGGGGAAAATCTGATGCTGGAAGTCCGTGAGGATTCCGGAAGCCCTCTAGTGGCTGACTGTTAGAGAGCCACCGAGGGCAGACTTAGAGCTGCAATGTAAACATTGTAATTTATCTGGAACTGCAATGTTTTACATTGCAGCACTAAGTGCAAAAGGGTTACAGCACCCAGACTACTTTAATTAGCTGAAGTGGTCTGGGTGCCTTGAGTGTCCCTTTAAATGAACACTCCAAACATTATAACAGTGCGCTGTAGTGGTTATGGTGCCAGGAGTAGTGTCACTGTAGTGATTATTGTATTATTTTATGTAGTCAAACCTCTTTTAAAAAAAAATAGACTTTTGGGTTTCCAAGGTGCCCCTCCCATTCTCCTCTTAGCAGCCAGAAGAGCTGGAGTTTCCATTAGCACTCGTGAGCTAAGCCCTGCTGTGAGCACTAACTGATTGCGCATAGCCAATGAGCTAAGCTCTGCACCACCATGCTTAACCCCTTAAGGACCAAACTTCTGGAATAAAAGGGAATTATGACGTGTCACACATGTCATGTGTCCTTAAGGGGTTAACTTAGACATAGAATTTCCAATTTTTCTGTTGGATGTAGCACCCGCACAGTGAATCCCAGGTAAGAGGTCAAATGGTTTGCCTACTATTAACAAAGTGTAGTATTGATCTTGTCTGGGAGAACATATGCATCTATTTTTTTGTGTATAACCTCTGCCTGGTAATAAATAAAGGAGAGCAATGCAAATTTAGGCTACTGCTTAGTGTAGCATTCCAAAACAGTAACAATGTCTTGTTTTTCTTGAGGCAGGACAATCTCCATCTGGGTAGGAACTCTATGGAAAACTTTGCATGACAAGCGAATAACATCTTAGGCGTAAACAATGTGGCAAATATAAGGCACACCTGGTATTTACATATTTTTTATTCTACTATTTGTATAAACCTAACCTTGTAAGATTTCCAGTGCGCCACTTTAAACAATAAACACAACACTACAAATAACCAGAGAAAAGGAAAATTGGAAAATATATATTTTAAACAGACATGCAAATGACTGTGAAATGCAGGGAAGTATACTGAGGATTGTGCAAGATTGTCAATCAGGGAGTTGTAAAGACACAGTGCCAGGTTGCCTGTGTCTATTTCGTCCATATTGTGCATGTGGTGTATGCACAATTGAGAAGGCTCTCTCCTAACTGGAAAAATCTGAGCGCCCGGCTAAGTCAATTCTAAAACACAGCTTCATTAACAGTGAATGTGAAAAATGCTAGTAGCAGTGGAAGGCCAATATCAGTTTAAAGAGCTATAAGAAATAAAATACTTGCTCCAAGGTCTGACCTCCCCACTTCCCCTTGCCTTCCACCTTCTCCCTCTTGACTCATACCTTAAATTCCTCTTGCACTTTCCCCGCTCTTACCCCCTCTCTGTACTTGTTTTCCTCCCCTCACCCCTCTTTCCCTCACCCCTCTTTCCCTCTCCTCTCCTCTCCCCCGCTCTCTCTCCTAGAGGACCTATGTGTCCTACCTTCCACCTCATACACCACCTACATATCTAGAATGTGACACACACTCTCTGAGACGCCCACATACACGGACCCTCTCCCAAACGAGAGTGAACTACCAAACACCATTACATCTAAACACACACCCTGGGCTGCCTATGAGCAAAGGGAATGACTAACTAACCTAAGGGTCTCCAATGGCAACACAATTGTCCGTCAGGATATTGACCATACCCTTCCATGAATGGAACTCAGACTTCGAGACACGATAACTAGGTTTCCTTACACAACCTTACGCTGCCCCATGGGTGCAACGCACAACTGGCATACATGCCAACCTTAAGCAGTGCAATACCACACCCAACCTTTATGCCACAGGGGTGCCCAGACCTCAATTTAACCTACTCATCCGACTTCTTACCATTGTCCGGTAGGTCTGAAAACAACAAGCCTAGCGTTACTCTGGTAGATGTTACTAATTGTAACGGATCGCCTGGCACCCCGACTTGGTACCTCCGTTAAAGGATGCTCCTAGCGCTTCCTGAGGACTCCAAGCACTCTGGCAGACACCACAATCACCGAATCCGAGAAACCTTTTAAATTCTCCCAAGCATATGAATGCTGTAGACCATTGAATAGGAACCATACGAATAGGCTTGTACTCCTAGCAGTCAACTGGAACAGCATGCAATAAATCCTTCCCCCCAATAATGAGACGACACATCACTTTGAGGGTAAAACAGGAACTCTGGACTGGCTCATCCAGCCTGGCTTTTATTACACTAATCCACATACAGGCCACACCCAGGGGGAGGCATAAAATAACCAATCACATACATGGTTCAGCCCACATATCCCCTCCCCTCAGATAACATTAAACTCAATTATCCGGTACACTTTTTCAGCCAAGTTCTGGATGTACCCCAAAACCCGGGGGTACACCTTTAAATCCAGCATCGCTGGATAGCCCTTATTCAGGGGGACAACATATCCAAAATTCAAGTAATTCGGATGAATGGTTCGTGAGATATGGGGTTCCAAAGATTTGACCGACCGCATGGGTAAAGTATCCGAAAACAGTTCCATGCATTTTGGCCCTGCGGTCGGTCACAAACAAGGGAATGAAAACAGGCGAATTGCCTGTGTTATAGAGCCTGGAGAGGGTTTGAATGAATTCCCTTGTTTATGGGGTTCTTTCTACCGAACGGCGGTTCATTCGGTAGTTTCCATACGAATTTCTGGAAGTATGGAGGTCTCAGCGGTGTTTGCCTAGTCAAGTGTCCGATTTTAGTTCCAGACACTCGACGGCAAAACACCGCTGTTCGGTAGTTTAAGATGGCCGCCGCCACGTGTTTGTTTCCCGAATGGCGGCCACCCAGAGGACAAGGAATACATTACACTGATTGCCAATTACCCGTTTGCAACATTGTTGCAAACTGTAATTGGAGGCACACTTATTCCTGGGTGGTCTGGTTGTTCGGTAGTTTCACTCAATATAATAAATGGAGTGATTCTACCGAACAATCAGATGAATGCTGCATACATATCACCCAGGCTAAACTTAACACATGAATACATATACAATATTACAGGCAGCACACTAGAACATGCTTCACAGTCTTAAAGGGACAGTAGTCCCAAAAGTCCCAATGTGTCCATAGATGCTGTTAAAAGGGCCAGTAGCAGCAATATACAGTACAATATGCCCAAATATAAATCTTTAAGTGTACCAATTTTCCAGGGGCCATAGTCAGCAGGTAAGAGGCAGGCAGCCAGGCCCCTCCAATGTCCAGTGGCGAGGTGGGTTCCGCCACACTGATATAATGTAATACAATACTAGCTATATGACTGTCTCTCTTCGATGTTGCTGTAATTTCTCTTTTAATGCGCCACCCTTTGGCTATACTGCTTTCAGATAACTAGTTAAAATGCATCCTTCTTATAGTATGTATCTCTCAACTTAATAAACTTTGAATTAAAAAAAAAAATAAAAAATAAAAATACTTGCTCCATAAATTTCTGCTGGCATGGTATCAGTCCTGATATATCAGAATGAGACACTCCTGACTCATCTCACCCTGGTGTGGGAGAGGCCTGCCAACACCTACAGCATTTTAAACTTTTTTTTTTTTTTGGCCAATATTTTTAAGGCATTTAACAGGATTGCGACCGCTTGCGGGGGATCGGCAGGCACCCGGTAAGTACATCTGCCGTCCCCTTAAGGGTTTAATTACTGAATTCGCGTGTCTTAATCAGACCCATTGCACGGGTGTATAAAATCAAGCACCTAGCCAAGCAGTCTGCATTTACAAACATTTGTGAATGTTTATGAATGGACTTTTTCTGCTATTTTTATATATTTTAATAAACATACATTTTTGCCATATGCCTGCTGGAGTCTTCATGCATCACTGGTGAAAGTGTCCAGAACGGGCAATGTATTTTAGACCCCATATAATCAGTAGAGGAACCTCTAACACGCAGATAGCCTTATACTTCCTGTAAGTGCGATCCTATACAAAGTCAGATTCTTTAAACTGTATACTATTGTTTGTTGTGGGGTTTTTTTCCCCCCTTTCTTCTAGCTGTATCCCCACACTACTGGTTTTATATACATTTAAAGGAGACTACTGGGAGTAATCTATCACCCACAAACCAGAATCATCAGTTAAATACAACTACACGTTATGGGTGTGATACTATATCTGTATGCATAATACATAATTGTGTTTTCTTGGAATATACTTAAAAAGAGAAATTGCAATAGTTTTATACTTACTACTAGTAACTTTCTATGTGATTTAAATTACAATTAAACACAGTATGTGTGATCAGTGCTGCAAATTATAATTTGTTTCTATTCCTTACCATTTTTATTTTGCATTTCTGAGGAATCAAACAAAACACTGAACCTGGAATATGTGGTGTGTGCGACCTCAAATGCACATGTAATACAGGAAAGAAGAAGAGAGCTTGGCATATAAGCTTACTCAATATTAAGATGTTTTGTTTAAGATGTTTAAGATGTTTTGTATGTAGCAAAGAGAAAAGGAATGGGTGATATTAGCAGTGGCTGTAGGAGGATGCAGAGAAGCAAAAGGAGGTGGTCACGTAAACAATGCATAGGTAAAGTTTGCAAAGACTCTTTGAAACCATAACAATATTGATGAAGCATACATTTTTACCTATGCAATGCTTGGTAAATATTCCCCTAGACCTAAAAAGCTATAAAGAAATATATACATTAACCTATGAGTGTATTGCATAACGAGACGTGGAGTTAACATAAATTATCCTGTACCTACAGATATCTGGAGAAGCATCCCTTGATGGTGAGAAATGGCGAGGAAATCGAGGTAAATAATTAATCAAAAGTCCCACAGGTATAATTAGTATAACTGGATATCCCTTGTCTAAGAACTCTCACCTGGGGCGCCAGAAAAGGGTAATTGTCATAGATACAGGTAAATAAAGGGTTTAAAAAGCCTTGTTTCTTAGTTAAGTCTTACAATGTCTGCAGGGATTGAAAGCAAGAATTTTCTCTCTCCTGTTTGCAATCTGTTACAGTTTCACACATACTCCCTTTTCTTTTGAGAGGTCAAGATAACCTTCGCATAGTTTAGAGAAGACATGCTAGACATGCGCAGTAGATTTCCTGTGATACGTAATGTTATATGAATAATTATACTTTTTGCACTGAACGCCTATGATTGGTTGAGTTTGTCTTCTGTTCGATACACCACCTGTGAAAACTGTGTTTTATATATACGCTGGCTGTACTCGTCATTGAACTTCATAATGACTGGTGTACATTAATTCTTCTCTGCAGTGAACATACATAGAGACAAAGGAAAGCAGAATGGGTTAATGCATAAGTCCATGGCAGCGTAAGGGTTTGAGACCATGTCAAATTTGCAGCCTAACAAATATATAAAAATGTTAAATATTGTAATGGATTAAGATAAATAGTGTACATATCCCCCTCTCTTATGATACAGAAAAGAATGCCTACATGTCACTTCTGCATTAATTTGAAATGATAATGATCAGTAAAATCACCAATAAAAACATATAATCACATATTTTTCCCCTTATTGCTTTCTGCTCTATTTCACACTTCGCCAGAGGGCAACCATAAAATTACCAACAATCCTACAAATAAGAAATTATGAGTGTGTTTTGCAATCCGGTGGAACATCCCAGTTAGAACCTTAAATTCTGAAATACAGGACAGTTTTCTGCGAGGCCTATGCAAAATAAATAAAGCTTGGTTTCTGGTTCATTCACGAGGTCTCCGAGCAGAGTGACAGTGACGTATCATCAGAATTTGCTGCTTCGAAGTTGGTAACAAGACAAACATTCTGATGGTAACTCTAGATAGACTAATGTCTTGAGGAAATAGTAGGCCTTCATTAAACATATTAGCCACGCTTTCTTTTCAATTAGCAGACACGCAAATCTAAAAAAGGCTGCAACCAGCCAGAGGGTTTCTTTTACAATTTTAATATATCATACAACATGGTAATTCCTTCTGCAACAAGGTAGACTGATCATTTTAAATCACTGGGTGAGTATACTGAAGCGGCAAGGTTGCTAAAGGGAACAAATTAATTTGTATGTGACCTGGCCTGCTAGTTAAAGGATGCACTGCAGTGGTTATGGTGACAGAAGCGCACTGCTGCCCCTGTCCCCCATTTAAAGGGGCTCAAGGTGCACCCAGATCACTTCATCTCTTTGAAGTGATTTGAGTGCACTGTCGCTGTCATTTTAGCCCTGCAGTTACAAACATTGCAGTTTCTCCCAGACACCCACTAGAGGCGCTTCCTGCTGTCTCATGGAGTTTGCCTTGCATGAGGACGTCTAGCATCTTCAAATCCCAAACAGGAAAACATTGAGTAAATTCTTTCCTATGGGTTAGACCTAATGAGCAAGCAGCACTTGCCACACAAACAACACTATACTAACACAACTCTAACCTTTGGTCCACCATATGCCACATCCTGCCTCCTAACAGTGGCTGAGTGTAACTAGCTGATGCTCTCAGCCAATGAGCTGACCTTGCTTTAGCTCAAGACAATTAACTGAAGCTCGTGGCTCTTACCTTCAGCTGTGAGGAGGTAGAGAGCAGCCCAAAGTAAGAAGTCAAGCTGTTACCAAATGGGAGGAGACCATGCCACTCATAACCACAACATCGCACTGTAGTGGTTATGGTGCTTTGAGAGTTCCTTTTCAATGAAACTTTAAAGGGACTGTCTGTAAATAATGACCTAAATTTTTTAATTTATCTATATTATGCATTTAAAAAAAACACACTGCCAAAAAATTCAATTACAAAAACAATATATATATTTTTTGAATATTATAATTATAGCACTGGGAACTGTCGGCTCTGCAGGACCGGAGGGGAGATCAGACATCTCTCTCACTGGCCCACTAGCAGTGTAATGCTGACGGCCGGCGAGGGAGAGAGGACCTGGGGGATCTAACCTGCAGCTCCGCCGGGTTCTCCTCTTGCGAGCTCGGAGAGTTGCCGCGGTTACAATGGCAACGCTCCGAATCTCGTGAGAGTGAACTCTAGCCTCAGGAGCTGCTAGAGTTCACTCTCGCCACTTGGACTACCAGGGTGTCTCCTCCTGACCACCAGGGATTGTTTTGTACTGTCCCCCTTCACAGGCAAAAGTAAGAAGGGAGGGGGATATGAATTTTCTTTTTTTTTTTTTATATATAATTTAATTATTAATCTGCCCTCCCCCCATGCACACATATTGCATCCTATACACACACATTGCCCCTCCATATACACACACACACACACACACACTGTACACCTCACACATACTACCCCTGATAAACATACATTGCCCATCCATACACACACTGCACCCAATACACACACGGTCCACAATACAATACATTGCCTCTGCATGTGCATGTTTTCAGTTTGTCTAATTTGGCCTAAAATAAGAAAATCAGTTTAATTTCACTTTCACTTCCTCACAATTGACAGCTAAGTAATAACCCTGAATTTATTACTAGGTCAAAGAGGTAGCTGTTGTAAAATTGCAACTCCCATGATGCTCTGTGAGCCTAAAGGGTGAGAAAGCATGATAATAGTTGTAGTTCTCCAGCACCTTTCCATTATGCCCACACATGCATTTTCTAGAACTGCTTTCTCTTTGTGACAAATTCGTCTCTACTTTGTCTTATGTTTTAAAGAAAACTAGAGCAGACAGGAAGAAATGAAGAACAGATCCTGACAGAGGGAGTGAAGAGGAAGGAGAGGCAAGTTCAGCATGACAGTGCCGCTTTAAATCAGAAACACTGCACTTCGATTAATGACTTCCTGCGTAAAGCTAGCATGCAGATGAGTTATGATACATATGGCGAAAATCTATGATGGATCCTTGTTTACTAACACAACCAAACCATCAATCCTATAATATTAAATGTCTAGAACTTATTACCATAAGAGGGGCCTGACCTGGTGGACTTATAGTTAAAGAGGAAACTGGCATTCATTAATACATATACATGCCAGGAAAGAAGGGCAATACTATTTGCACTTAAAAGGGTAATACAAATAAAGGATATGCTGCTTAGCCTTTCAGTCATCGACCCTTCATTTCCCTGTTGGTCTAACTAGGTTGTCCTTTTCAGAATATTTCCGCTGCCAAGATTAAACTTCGATGTCATGTGGAGAAGGAGAACAATACAGAAAGAACAAGACATTGGGGAGGACAAAAAAGAATGACAAGGGAGTGGGAGTTAGAGGACATTGCTGGTTCTCGAATACATGTCCCTAATATACCTGAATATTACTTTTCTGAACAAAATCGCACTTAAGGATTCTGTAGGACCTTTGGTAAATTTGTATCAGCAAGCCATTATTACTAATGTATCTATGATCATAATTTTGTACATTCTGTTTCGCTAAAAGGAATTTAGCCCCTTCCCAAAGCATCTGGTGAATGGAACTGTAGAGCTAAAAGGCACTTAGCACCAAATTGTACTGTACTGTTACGTATTAAAGGTAATGGATTTTTATATAATTATTTTGCACCCTGTAGTCAAGATTAAGGAATTATTATTATTGTCTGTATTTTGTGGATTTTAATCCACTTTGCTACAAACTGGTCACTTCCATACTGACTGTACTTGATAGCTATACATTTATTTACATTGAATTGGCCATGGTTTGGCCGCCTAAAAGTGCAATATGGAACATCAGTAAAGGTAATTCAGATGCCAAATTGAAGAAATGGTAAAAAAGTTATGGTTTGTTGAGATATGGTCCTACTAAGAAAAATAGCTGCAAAAAAAAAAAAAAGTTTGCATGTTGTACTTCGCAAGGTTAACCCCTTAAGGACACATGGCGTGTGTGACACGTCATGATTCCATTTTATTCCAGAAGTTTGGTCCTTAAGGGGTTAAAGGGACACTATAGTCACCAGAACAACTACAGCTTATTGAATTTGTTCTGGTGAGTAGAATCATTACCTTCAAGCTTTTTGCTGTAAACACTGTCTTTTCAGAGAAAATGCAGTGTTTACATTACAGCCTAGTGATAACTTCACTGGCCACTCCTCAGATGGCTGTTAGAGATCCTTCCTGGGTCATTGCTGCCTAAAATGCATCAAAACATTCAGTGTCTCCCCCCTCTGCATGCAGACACTGAACCTTCATCATATAGATTCATTTATTAAATTCATCTTTATGAGGAGATGCTGATTGGCCAGGGCTGTGTTTGAATTGTGCTGGCTCTGCTCCTGATCTGCATCTTTCTTTTATTAAGGCATGTGCAAAAGGGTACAGAATAAAGAGAGGGAATTGCGTGAGTGATGTACAGGTTAGGGTTGATACATTGGTTGTTACATTTCCCGGATAATTATGCCTAATTTTTATTTTTATGTCAGTTAGCAAAAACAACTTGTGTAGTCAAATTGTCGAGTAGTAACCATAGCTTAAGGTTAATATTAATGTTGAGTTCCGTCACTTCAATATCTATGCATTGAATAAACATTAGCTTAGAGTTAACTGTGATGTCATGTATCGTCGCTTCAATATCTATGCATTAATAAACATTAGCTTAAAGTTAACATTGATGTTGAGTATCGTCGTTTCAATATCCATGCATTGATATACATTAGCTTAAAGTTAACATCAATGTCGGGTATCGTCGCTTCGATATCTATACCTTGATAAGGTTTTGTTTAACTACGCTTATGTGGGGGGCATTCATTTTATGCGGTTACATCTGGTCAGAGTAGTCGTGGCACGCAGTGTGTGAGGCAGTATGATAGGCCATGTTGTTCTGACTAGTGGGTTTCCGCTGTTATATCCTCGTTGGTATGTCTATCATATCCCGCTTGCTACTACCCGCTGTCCAGAAAAATAGGCCCGCTGCGCCCCGGTGTGAGCTGGTCCTGTCCGCTAATCCCTGGAGTGTGTGCGGCCCGTGGACCGGGTATGCGGAAGCATCCTACAGACATGCGTCGGCTGATAGAGTCAGGGTAGTCGGCCCAAGTCCAGTAATAATGTAGTTAAGTCCGTATGGTAGTAGCTAGTGTGTCCATAGTTGCCTTCGTACTCCATCGGGTATATAGTGGTGTAAGGTGTCCCGGTGTTGTGGTTGTGGTGGTTCTGTGTCCGTGGGCCACCAGCCTTCAGCCCGGGGCCTTAGCAGGCGCCCGTGCCCTTTAGCCATTGATCCTATCAGCAGGATCGTGGGTCCTGGGTTCTGCCGGGTCTCTGTGTTCTCCCAGGAGGTATGGCAGGCTACAGAGGGGTTCCTCGGGGTGGGCACCCAGCCCAGAAGAAGTGCGGGCGGTTTCACAGGCAGCTCCATCCACATGAGTAGTGTGTCACATAGGGGGGCTTTAACACTCAGCATTCTTTATGTCACCAGACTTTGGAGCCGCTGCATGTTTGCAGCCTTGTGTACCTCGCTAGGTGGAATCAGCAGTCTGTTTCAGGTTCCGCATCTCATTCCCCGCACACGTGGCCTCCGCCATCTTGGCCGCGGGTCTTGGGCCTGCAAGGTGGGCTGAGATCGCCTCCTCGTGTGGTTTGAAGCACGGACCGGGATCACCCCCCCGGTCCAGAGGGGGGGGGGGGGGACAGGGCCGGGCCCGCCGATGTGCCCTGCGGGTTCCGGGCTCCGTTGGGCAGGATAGTGGAGCGGCGGCCGTTCGCTCCACTCACCGCCAGGCAGGTACCTGCTAGTTGCTGCAAGGGACCCGTCCTCCAGGGGACTGGAACTACGGGAGCGAGCCTCTCCCCGGCCCCGGTAGCCCGTGTAGGTTGCAGGTCGTGTTAGAGGGTTGCTGGTTCAAGCTAAATTCACGGTTTATCGTGGAGAATAGGTATGTTGAGTGGGAGCTGTGCTTCCTTGCGACCGCTCGGCTCGGCGGCCCGGCCCCGCCCCCCTGATCTGCCTCTTTGTCAGTCTCAGTCAATCCTATGGGGAAGCATTGTGATTGGATCAGGCTACCACTTCTGCTGGGTCAGCAGGCAGTGGGCAGGTCTAAAGGAAACAGGGACAATGTAAGCATCTGCAGACTTGAATACTAGTAGGATTTTACTATAATTAGGGAGGCATGAGGGGACCAGGGTGGCTAGATGGTGGTTTTAACCCTATAGGGTCAGGAATATATGTTTGTGTTCCTGACCCTATAGTGCTCCTTTAACTGAATTGCGTTTCAATTGCCATTTTCACAAAATTCAGAAAACCATCAAAGATCTGTTATACGTGCTAATTGTACGCAAGTATAAAGTGTCAATGCCTTAACTGCTCTAGCCTGTAGTAACAGCATTCTGAGTGTTTTACATAAGATATGGTTTCTGCTTCCCACTAAAGCAAGCATGTCAAACTCGCGACCCACAATGGACATCTTTGCGGCCCGACAAGCCGCAAGTAGATGCTTAGTGTTAAAGCAGAGTAGGCACTTGCTTTCTCCACATTGCAGGTGCCTACTCTTCTAAAATTTACCCGGCTAAGGAGGAAGCAGGACGCTGGTGGCAGCGAGGGAGTTCAGTTTTCCTGCTCCTCGCTGCTCCCTCACGCGCTCAATCTGTAGTGATGCCAGGTGCCGGAATATACATCATATTCCGGCACCACTAAACTGAGCACGAGGGAGCAGAAAGGAGATCTCCAGATAGAAGATCCCCACTGGACCCCAGGGAATGATGTGAGTGTGTGCAAGAATGTGTAAGTGTGTGAGTGAGTGTGTGTCAGTGAGTATGTGTGTGTGTCTGTCAGTGAGTGAGTGTGTGTGTCGGTCTGTGTGTGTGTGTGTGTGTCGGTCTGTGTGTGTGTGTGTCGGTCTGTGTTGCGATGGCCGCAGCTGGACAGTGGAGTACCTATGGGTGCACGTAGGCACGCAACGCCACGTCACATTCCGAAGTGACGTCGACATGCTCCACCTTTACTGGGTTTCAAGAAGTAGCGGGAGGATCCGCTTTGACACAGGGTGCGGACGGCGCCATTTGGGGTATACCAGAGGCCGGACTCTGGAGTTGCATACTGGCAGCAGCAATGTGAGTGGAGTCTGCTTGTTGGCTAGAGGGGGGAGCTGGGATTTAGTATAGGGGTTGGACTGGGATTTAGTAGAGGGAGGGGGGACTGGGATTTAGTAGAGGGGGATGCTTTTTCTTTTATACTGTACTTCTCAAAATAAACCAACGTTTCTATGAAAATTTAAGTTTGTTTTTTTTTGCAGCCCACAAACTTAAACCAGGTTTATTTGGCCCGTGTTAGACTTTGAGTTTGACATGCTTGCACTAAAGGGACACTATAAGCACCAAAACAACTTTAGCTTAATGGAGTTGTTTTGGTGTATGGATCATGCCTCTGCAGTCTCACTACTCAAATCTCTACCATTTAAAAGTTGAATCACTTTGCTTACACAGCCCTAGCCACAGTACCCCTACACAGTCTCCATACACATTTCGTGCAAATAAATATCTAACGTTTAAAGGAACACTACAGTGTAATGAATGCAAAACTGTATTCCTAACACTACAGTGTCTCAGTGGCTCCGTGACCCCCTCCCCACCCCCCTCTGGATCAGGCCCCTTGACTTGCACCATCACAGTGATTTGTGAGCTTCATTACATTACATTGCAGGGTTTAGGGAACAGGGACACTGCACCTAGACAACTTCAATGAGATTACGTAATTTGAATGCCTATAGTGTCCCTGTAAACTTCCTTTATTTTCAGTCTGATTAATGTAGAATTTATTATCTCCTACTCTGTTAATTTCAAACTCGTTTTCCTGGCACTATAGTGCCCTGAGGGTGCCCCCACCCTCAGGGCCCCACTCCCGCTGTGCTGAAGGGGTTGAAGGGGGTTAATTCCTTACCTTTTTTCCAGCACCGGGCTCCCTCCGCAATAGGACTCTCCTCCCCCTTCTGATGTCGTCGGCTGAATGCGCATGCACGGCAAGAGCCGCGCGCGCATTCAGCCAGTCCATAGGAAAGCATTCTCAATGCTTTCCTATGGACGCTGGCGTCTTCTCACTATGAAAATCACAGTGAGAAGCGCAGAAGCGCCTCTAGCGGCTGTCAATGAGACAGCCACTAGAGGCAGGATTAACCCATAGGTAAACATAGCAGTTTCTCTGAAACTGCTATGTTTACAGCAGAAAGGGTTAATTCTAGATGGACCTGGCACCCAGACCAATTCATTGAGCTGAAGTGGTCTGGGTGCCTATAGTGGTCCTTCAACAGAAACAAAAGTGATTTAAATCCTAAATGGCAGAAAATTAAGCATGGACTGCAGGGGCATGATCTATATACCAAAACTACTTAATTAAGGTACAGTTGATTTTGTGCTCAGAGTATCCCTTTAAGCTCAGCCAGAAGCAGTAAGTCAGCCAGGGTAGCAAACATTTTCTATTGTTTGTCTACAGAAGTCACTGCAAGCAAAGTATAGGTGCATTGTCCAAGCACCATGACCACTTCAGTGGTTTGACATGTTCATTTTTCTTGGAGTCTGTATGTGCAGAATTCTGTGCTAATTTGGTGTCTGAAGCTAGCAATCGCAATATGCTTGCCTGACACCAAACAGCCATAGTTGGCACCCTTTCCCACCCTCCCTGACATCATTCTCTCTCTTTAGCTCTTTTATTTTTTTTGGAGGGGGGTGGGCTGTATAGGAAGAATTACTCTGAGAAAAAACTGTTTTCATAAAACTCTTTTTTTGGTGAGAGTAACCCTTTAAATAATTACAGAAGGATGTAGCACACAGGACCCATGCATGCGCATATTTAGCTGAATGCAGGTGTCAGGCTAGGATTACAAAACTACTTTGCCATAGCAACAGCTAGAATGACCTGCAGTAACCTCTGCTGCTGCCACCCTCCAATGCTGCTGAACAAGTTTGATTGCTGTACAGGGTTTGGCAAGCATGTGTTGAACTTTGGCCTACTACAGACCCTCCTGTTTTGATTGGCATTGCTTTGGAATGTTTTTTGCAATCACATGATGCTGGGTGTTTAAAGTAAAAGAGTACCTAGAGGTTTTATTCAGTTTTTTTGTAATTAAAAAAAAAAAAAAATGTAATCCTAAACCCGTTGACCTCTTATCGGTCATTTAATTAACCCTTTCCTAAATCAGTTCACAGGGTACATTGTGCAATTGTGCAGCTAATTTTCTCATGAATAGTTACACACATATGAAAGGCACAGATCTACAAAAATAATCATCAAAAAGTGCAGAATGATTCTAAAAATGCAATAAAAAATTTAAATAAAAAAATATATATAATTTAGGGGGGCGGGGCCGGACCACCATGCCGAGAGGTCGCACACAAGGCGAGCTCCTGCAGAAAATCGTCTTTAAAGCCTGTAAAAAACTCAAAACGACCTACCTGCAGTCTGGCAGAAGCGGTCCTGCGGGCAAAGAGGCGCTGGTGCTGAGGCCAATCTAAATACAAGCGATCGGACACTGGAAAAGGCACATCGGCACAGCCACATCTGAGGCCTACACGGGCGGTGAGTGAGGTGGACGGCCGCCGCCTTGCTATCCTGCCCGATGGGTTCCACTCGGACCTCTGAAGCCACGTGGTAGAGGCCTCGTTCCCCCCCCTTTGGACCGGTGGGGGTCATCCCGGTCCCAGGGGACTGGTCCCGCGGCCCGAAGAACCCAGAGTGAGGAGGAACCTCCGCTGCCAACATGGCGGTTTATGGAGCAAAACTATAATGGCGGCAAAGAAAGGAACCACCAGAGCAAAGCAGATCAGCACCGTTAGGAAACCAAGGATGACGGACAGGCAGAGGGGCTCCCTTAGACAGCTACACCCGACCTGCAAACATGCGGGAACCCGGAACCCAGCGGTGACATACAGCCGGTATCTGCTACCCGACCGCACACCACACAGCGCCGACAACCCTGCTGCCATATCGGACACCCCAGTGCTCTAAATCACCCCCTGGGGAGGATTGGGCAGCTGCAAGGGACTACAACCGAAAGGCACACTAACCCCTCTCACCACCTTCCATGCTGGTCAAATTATGCTGAACACATCCCTACCACACTGAAGGCCCAGCAGATCGGGACTCGGGTAAGCCTGTACCATCTGGGGGTACCCCTGAGGAACTGGGCCGCGGGACTGACTCCTGACCCCCCTACCATCTACACAAGCGGTGAAGTCCTCCCTACACCCCAAGCGGTTAACACACATAAGCTGAGCTTCAAAGCTATACCTAACCTGAACTATCAAAGGCCAGGTTCGTTGCTGGTACATAAAATGCACACCTCGCGCCTGGGCACATTTAACCCTCATAGTGCTGCTTTGTCTAGTGTAACCTGACATGTTTAAGCTCTCTGTTATTTTATTTTTTTCTAAGGATCCAAAGCGACATTGAAGTATACTGGCGCAAATGCTTATTATTAACCTCATGTATGCTTGTATTACCAGAATCAATAGCTTAAACTCATATCTTTAATATAAAAATGTGCTGTCATATCGCATGCCATGCTAAATCTAATGTTCCTAATATACTTGCTAATGCTGTTGTGGCATCGCAAGAAAATGTAACCTGTCTCTCCATGCACAAGAAAAATAAAGAATTTAAAAAAAAAATATATATATATAATTTAAACGCATCAAAAATGTGTGAAACAGTGTAGCTACAAATCGGGAAAAAAGCTCAACGTGCACAAACAAAACAGTGAAGCTCATTTAAAGCAGCACTGTCGTCGTCTGTGGACTTTGCAGACTTTATAAAGAGTAACGACAGTGACATCGTCGCTGGGAGTCTGGTGGCGGCAGGCAAAGGTGAGTTTTACGTACATGAAACTGTCCCTTGCAGGTGTTGCCACCTTCTCCCAGCGGGTCCTCTTAATCTCCTGGCGCTTCAGTGTCAGGAGCCGATGTCACTGTTTAACTGTTGAGCATACGCAAGAGCATGTCGGGGTCCTTCATAGACAGTCATTTCCCTGCAGTCATCACTGGTGACAGCTGGGGGGATTGCCACTTCTAGACGGTGGTATCTCTGCCCAGTGTCTAGAACTGTCAGGCGTAGGAAATATACAGAGACAAAGTCCTGCCTAATAAGTCTCCGTGTATCTCGACTGGGTTGTAATTTCAGCAAAATTCCAACACCGTCACCAAAGATTTAAGGGGCAGGGGTGTGACAGTGCTGCTTTAACCCCTTAACGCCGTTACGATGTTCTATGCCGTCACGCTTTAAGTGGGCTTTAAAGCCGTTGCGACAGCATAGAACGCCGTAACGGCTTTGAGCCCTGGAGCGCCCAGGATACTTACCTTCCCGGCGCTCCGCTTCGGGAGGACTGCCTCACAGCCCAGGCAGCCCCCCCACTGCAAATCAGGCCCCCGGGGGCCATGTAATCGTTCTCAAAGAGCGAACACATGGCCCCCTATAGCTGGCTGTGGATCTGCCAGCAGGGGGACTGTCTAAAATATTAGACAGTCCCCCTGCTGGTAGGTAGTGTAAAAAAAAAAATATTAAACATGTTTAAAAATAAAATAAATATATTTATATATATATTATATATATAATATATATGTATATTATATATATTCAACGTCATACATAGTGTATTTTAATACTAATATAAGTACATATATTAGTATTAAAATACACTTAGAATGACGTTACATATATATAATATACATATATTATATATATATAATAGATATATACACATTATATATATAAATACGTATAATTACAATAATAAATAAAATAATAAAATTAATAAATAAAATATTGAAACAAAATGTAATATAAATTATATATACATATGTAATTTCATTCTAACTGTATTTTGTTATTAATATATATATATATATATATATAGGCAACAAAATACACTTAGAATTACATTCTCTCTCTCTCTCTCTCTCTCTCTCTCTCTCTCTATATATATATATATATATATCTCTATCTATCTATCTATATATAAAATGCAAATAACCGCAAATATATATATATATAGATAAATACATATAATTACATAAAAGATTACATTAGTATACACGTAGAATTTAAATACCTATAAATGCATATATATTGAAATTCTACGTGTATATTTAAGTAATCTTTTAACATAATTAGGTGATTTGATTAATTAAAATTTGATTGGCATACCTGACAACACAGGGAGAAAGTGCTGAGAATTTAATTCGCAAGCACTATATTTGACCCTGTAACTCTCCAAGACAACATAAAACCTGTACATAGGGGGTACTGTTTTACTCGGGAGACTTCGCTGAACTCAAATATTAGTGTTTCAAATTGGTAAATTGTATTACAACGATGATATTTTAAGTAAAAGTGACGTTTTTTGCATTTTTTACAAACAAACTGCACTTTTATGGACTATATTATTGTTGTAATATATTTTTTTTTTTTTTTTTTTTTTTTATTTAGAAAAAAATAATCATTCATACAAAGACATTATCATTTTTACAAAGAGTTGTGGCACAAAAATTACATATTAAAGTTCTTTCGATTGCAGTACAAATTCTATTATTCAGAACCAGTCTTTTTGTATTTTCCCCTTCTTTTCTAACAATAATTCCATATCATGCAACAAACAGATACAAAAAATCAATACATATATTCTCCAATGTTGACATTACATATGGATTTCTGGGTATCCGGTTCCGTTTTCTACCATCATTCCCCCTCCCCAAATGTCAAATTTACAAGAATACTCCAATTCTTTTCTATTAAATTGCACTACCTATCTTAATGAGGTGCTCATACTTTATCTGCCTATACTAAAAAGCACCAAGCTCTCTATGTCAAATTTTTCCCTTATAAAACAACAATACACACACACACACCTTTCGCTGTACCAAGATTCGAGGGGGAGAGGGTTAGGGGAAACAATCTTTTTCAAACGCTATGAAGTACAATAACCAGGGTTCAAAAGGTGCTTGTCTCCATGGAGAAAAGGACTGGGGAAGACTCTATGAAACATATTGCGTTTTAGTCATAATTTGGCAATTTTCGTTCTAAAGAAGATGGAGTTGAGTATCTATAATAAATTGTTAGGGCCCTTTCCTTTTCTAATTCCCCTTTCCTCCTTCCTCTTAGTTATAAGTCCCTTTCTTAAATGTTTCTACATTGCCCTAAATTTCCCAATTGCCCTGACCCTCTATTAACAAAACTTAAGAGAAAAAAAAAAAAAAAAAAGGTCCCGCACCCGCCGAGGGTCAGTCCCGAGTCGGTCTTAAGAACCCGAAAGGCAACACTCATCCTTATAACTACTGATCAGGTTACTCATAAACACAGATATCTTGAGAGTGGACGCACAGGGTTCACCCCCAACCACAGATCCATAGCATATACATCTTATTATGAATTAAGAATCGTTTCTTCTACCTAATTTTATAGTCCATTTCTGCCATTGTTCGATTCGCGGGTTAAAGTAGTGTTCTTGTCTTAATATCCCTATTTCCATTTTACAGTTATTCAAGACCTGCTGTTTTATCAGCTCCCAAGTCGGGGAGTCTGGGTTTTTCCAGAATCTTGCAAGAGTAGCTTTAGTTTCAATGAGAATGTGAATTATTAACTCTTTTTTATCCTTTGGAATTATAGGCCAGCCCAGATGTAATATCATAGAACTACAGGTGTAATCAAGATCTACCTCTATTGCTTCCCTGCAGAATTTCGCTACCTTTTGCCACAATGGAGATATGATCGGGCATGACCACCATATATGGACATAGTCTGCTCTCAATGAAGCGCAGCGCCAGCAGAGATATTGAGATCCTGGATATATTTTTGTTAATTTAGTTGGAACATAATGCCATCTATTGATGACTTTATAATGGCTTTCCGTTAGGTTTAGACAGTGTGAAGCTTTCAGTACCGCTTTATTGGCCTTAAGCCATTCCTTTCTTGTGATTGTAATTTGTAAGTCTCTTTCCCATGCTTTTAGGGCTGGGAATTCAGGGATTACCTTATATTTACTAAAAAGTTTTGAGCTTTTAGA
Source organism: Pelobates fuscus (assembly GCF_036172605.1). Classification (NCBI taxonomy): domain Eukaryota; kingdom Metazoa; phylum Chordata; class Amphibia; order Anura; family Pelobatidae; genus Pelobates; species Pelobates fuscus. The sequence continues at coordinate 92,497,723 of NC_086317.1, read as the reverse complement.
AACTAAATTTTTATTATGTCTGATGTTTATCAAATCCAAAAAAGGTTGTAATTCCTCAGAAATCTCAGTTATTCTATGTCTCATTAGGAAATGTTTTATCCTTAGATACGCAAAACTTTCTCTATAAGAAAGCAGAAAAATTTGTTTAATCTCCTCAAAGGGTCTGATTTGTTGCTGTTGGAATAGCTGGTCTATTCTATTAATACCTTTGCTTAACCATGGCTCTAGATTTAGATCCTCAATATTATTGGCCAATACATGCAGTGGTAAGTCAATGATAATTTTATCTTCAATCTTAAGTCTTTTTTTCCAGATTCTCCATTGGGCCAATAGGTTAGCTAGGATTAGACCCATATCATCTTTCTCAAACTTATCTATACTCCAGAATAAAGTCGTTAAGTCCGGAGCTGCCGCTTTCCTAGCCTCAATTTTTTCCCATGGTTCACCACTAGAACTCTCTTTCATAGAGGAAATAACATGCGCCAATGAACAAGCTTCATATATATCCGTAATATCAGGGATTCCCATCCCTCCCAAATTAGGCTTTAAATTCAAATTTTTTTTATTAACTCTGGGTTTTTTCCCCAGCCATATATATTTGTCTAAAGCAGCTTGAATCATCATGAGCCATGGTTTAGGCATTTTCAATGGTAACATACGGAATATATAACTCCATCTAGGGACCAAATAAGACTTTACGATGTTGATTCTACCTGTCCATGATATCTCTGCTGTTCTCAAATCCTTTAGTTGTTTATTAATTTGCATCATTAGAGGTAGAACATTATATTCCATAATCCTAAAAGGATTACTGGAAATCTTAATGCCTAGATAGGTAATACATTTTTTTGCCCATTCGAAACTATATTTCGCTTTAATATATATTTTCTCTTCCTTCTTTATATTTTTGGCAAGAATAGTTGTCTTATCTACATTTAACTTGAAATTGGAATAATGCCCAAATTCATAAATCACCTTTAACAGTTCGTCTATTGATATTATAGGGTCTGATATAGTGATTAGGACATCATCTGCATAAAGTAAAGTTTTAAGTTTCTCTTGTCCTATTATTATTCCCTTTATTTTCTCATTAGACCTGATGTCACAGTGTAAAATGGCGGCAAACTCAACGCTGAACACTCATACCCAGAGGCATGTGGACTCTCCCTCTTGACTGGCCACACTCCCCACAGAGCCCTGGTGGAGACAGACACCGGGGTCGGAGAGACTGGATCGGAGGGGGCTCTGATCTGTGCCCACTCGATACCCGCCGGAACGTAACCGCTAAAAGCCCGGGCGAGTGGAATGGAGATAGCGACAGACCTGCGAACGAGGCTCAGAGGTATCCCATGCCGCTCCCCACCAAAGAACCTACCTTCGGGCCGACCCGACAAGAGGCGACACTCCGCGGAGGGACTCCAGCCTGATCTGCCTTCACACACGAACGCCAGCCCTAAGGCACACGACCAAACCACTTCAGGACCGACGGCGGGGCCGTTTACAGCTGGACATCTCCACACCAGGCGACGATATTGCACTATGGCAAGCCACCCACATAATGGACAGCCCTATATACCCGGTGGGCATCGGCTAAACTGAGCTAACCCGAGTGGCGAGTGGAGATGGAGTCCTGTATCTACAGCCTACACCATGCAGGACATTGCAATGCTCACCTTCAGCAGATGTCTAGTTAATATCCCCACCAATACTCATAATCTTGCCTAGCCGTTTAATCTGACATACACAAGCCTGTACACGTTATATGTTTTCACCCGGTGATGACCCTTAAGGCGACGCACCCCTGCCTGCATTATATAAACAGGCATGATCTGTCTTAAGCGGTAAATCTCTACATGTAACATGATTTTACTTAAGTGCAATTTAAGCCGGTTCCTGCAATAGCAGCCCATGAGACACTAACGGGGGACATAGACACACAGACCTATTAGCAGAACCAGGCTGTGTCCTAATGCAGGGAAAGGGGAGCTTAACCCAGTGCCACAGGGTAAAGATCTAGCCAAATGATATCCTTCATGTGACTAACAAGCGAACTTGCTACATTAGTTAACTGTACTTAGCTAGAACGCAGCCCAGCAAGTCTACACCTATCCTACTACTGCTATTCTTGAAAATGCTTGTAACTAAACTCTTAAGGCGAATAAGTATATGTGGTTACTTGTCGACCAGCTAAAAATCCCTGATACCCCCACACACCCAGCCTGTTTAACATAAGACGTTATCTTGCATTACAATACTGTTACATGTTTATTCTAGAATACTTAATTGACACTCATCAGTTATACTAAGCCTGTTTTTTTTGTTTTTTTTAAAAAGAAAAAAAAATGTGCACCTACTCATGCCACAGTTTAATCGGTCTAATTTCACCCTATTATTGTTCTCTTACAAAACTAAAAATGTGCTGTATACTCATATGCCACTTTATGTTTCAACTGTTTGTTACATTACTGCTTGTGACTGCTATTGTGGCTGAACAAGCCTATTGTTATATCATGCACAACAAAAAGAAAGAATTTAAAAAAAAAAATAAAAAATTAAAAGAAACTAGGGGGAGCATTTCATTTATTGGTCTTTTATGTGACCATTTTTATGGTTTGCCTTTGGGTAGCACAAAGGCTCCTCTCAGATGACTGTCACTCACTTCCAACTTCAATCAGACGCTGCACAATGTTGCAGGACATTTAAGGAGTTAAGACCTAACCTGGTCCCTTGACTGGCTGAGCTCTCTCTGAGATGTAAAAACAGATACTCTGCCTCTTCTATAGACAAAGATCTTAAAGGGTTACTCCAAGCACCATGACTACTTCAGCGATTTGAAGTGGACATGGTGCTGGAGTCTGTATGTGCAGAATTTTGCTGTAAAATGCTGCACATACTGAGTTTAACCCATTTGCTGCGAGAGATGCAACGCCACCTCCAGCAGTGTCACAAGGCTCCATCAGCCAGCATGGAACAAGAGTTTAAGGCTAATGTCAGTTCTGTGACATAAATTTTGATGCACAGACACTCTCATTCATTCCCTGAGAGTAGTCAGCTGACGCTCTCAGGTAATGAATGAGCGGCAGGAATGGCAGATTGTAAAGTTGCCTACAGAGGAGACCCGAGGCCTGGCATTATCAAATTGTAAAAGTTTGCCCCATTACCAGTGAATGGCGCCAGGGTGCACTGGTCATCAAAACCACTACAGCAGGCTGAGCTGTATGGCTGGAGTAATCCTCTAAAGGAACACTATAGTCACCTAAATTACTTTAGCTAAATAAAGCAGTTTTAGTGTATAGATCATTCCCCTGCAATTTCACTGCTCAATTCACTGTAATTTAGGAGTTAAATTGTGGTGGAATCTCGGTGAAAATAAATTTAGTAGGCCGAGATTACCACGTGGCATGTGTACGTGCGTATACTGGCGTATCGGTCGGTTGGTTGCACGTGGCAAAGATACAATCAGTAGTGTACGGAGCATGTGCGAGAATACAGGATGTAGTATTCCCCTCCTCCATTGTGCTGGGCAAGCCATGTGGTCAAACAGGAAGTTAGTTCTTATTCGGTTGATTGGGTAAGAGTATGTGTGGGTGGAGCTTATTATGGGAGGAGTTACATGCCTATATAAGGAGCCTACACTATTGTTCGGGGCTCAGATCTTGTTGTATTTTGGTGACATTAGTCTCTCTGAGTCCCGTTCGGTGAACCGAATAAAGAATCTCTTCCTTCCTGAAGAAACTAGTGTCCATCTCTCTGTGCTTGGCTTCCGTCAGTTTCTCCGGTATCATTTGGTGCATTGGCCGGGAAGCTCATCGTTCAACGGTAGCTGAGAAGCAGAGGCGTGAGACGGTCTATCTTTGCCCACGTTCTCTACGGCTGCACCCCTGAACTTCTGCGTGGACCTCCCTTCGTCTCGGTGCCACTGGTCTGTTGTCCAGGAGATCATCGGCCTCTACGTAGTAAGTGCTGGGGTGTCCCCGTCGATGAGTGTGAACTCAGGTTCAGGAACGAGGAGGTAAGACGACCGCTGTTTTAGACGGTGGACCCACTACGGGTATTGGATACCGATTGTGCAGTAGGCCCATAAGGGGTTATTTGGAATCTGCCCCCTCCAGTGGAGGGAAGGAGCGAAGGCGCACCGCTCAATTAAACGCCCTGTAGTCAGCCCGTTTAATTTTGGTTTGGAGTCAGGCGGGGTTCTGGTGTAAATAGCCCTAGCCGGACACCGGTGTCTTGTCTAGACTAGCGTGCTAGGGTGTATATTTCATTCGCTAGGTCGGAGGGACCGGGAGACTAAGCGGCGTCTGTGTAAATTCGGTCCGCTAGATCTCAACCTATCTTGGCTAAGTGGGAAGGCGTGTAAATTTGGAACCCACTAGATTTTTGATAGAGTAAATAGACTAAAAGGGTGCTGTTGTAAATTCCGCCCTCTAGTTCGCTATATGTGGTGCTTGGGCAGTGTGGCTAACCAAAACGTATGTAGATAGTTTTAGGTAGTCCATCGAGGTACTGGCCAATAGATTAGTTGGGAATTGTAAATGTGTTAAAGATTGTTGTAGTAGCGTGTATATCTTGCTAGATAGCGTGAGCTCTGCCATCTAGCGAGAGTGTGAATAGTGTGTAACTGTACTATAGCGCACGGTACCATAACCAGGTATAATTACTGATACTGTAAATAAGTACTAATAATTGTCGTCTATGTTGTATGTTTAACACCATAACCACTACTAATTGAACTGTGACTTTAAATTGTACTCTAACCAATGCTAACCGTACTATAACTAATGTTTGTAAAGACGATGTTACTGGGGTATGTTATAGACGGGTAATTCAGATATAGGGAATTATAGCGTGGGTGACCGTATAGTTTTGCCAAAGGGCACAGTATTAGTTACTTAGTGACTGGTGTAACAGCTGTGTGTTTACGGGAATTCCCTCAGTGTTTTGTTGTGTGCGTTTCGCTTAGTAACTGTACCACGTGGTGCTGTTGCCGAGGGAACGGGTGTGACCGTTGGAAGAGTGTTTGTTTAGTTTCTGTTGGAGACGACGCTTCATTGTTAAGTATGGGCGCGTCAGATTCAACGGTTTTGGATCCCTTAGGATGTATGTTAAAGAACTTTAAAAAGGGATATACTGTATGTGATTTTGGGGTAAAGATGTCTCCAGCACGCCTGACTACTTTATGTGGTAGGGAATGGTCTACTTTGGTTGCCGCATGGCCACCACCTGGCAGTTTGGATCCTAATCTGGTACAGCGTGTACACGTGGCTGTATCAGGTAGGCCTGAACTTTACGGTCAGTTTCCATTTATTGATTGTTGGAGGCAGGCGGTAAATGACTCGCCAAAATGGATCCGAGTATGCCACGAGGAACAATGTCGTCTCATGGTGGCCAGGACTCGCTTGTCCACCAAGGCCGTAATCACGCCCATTTTGGATACGCCCCCTGAGTCTGAGATCCCCATGCCGCCCCCTTACTCCTCTTCCACCGGAAGAGGAAGAGGAGGTGCTGTTGGAAACGCTACTCCCCTTGCCCCGTTGTCCCCACCTACTCCCTCCTCTAGCTCAGAGCCCAGCCCTCTTGTTTCAAACCCTCCCCTTCCGATACCTACCTCCGTTAACTCCACCTACCCAGATTTGGCGCCATATCTAGTTTCCGGTCAGGCTCCTCCTAGCCCGGCCCGGAATATTTTACTTACCAACCTTCCCCTTAGTAAAGCGTCCCCATCCCCTTGTCTTACTACCCCTCGACCGGAACCCCTAACTGACTTATCTCAACAAAGCCCCATACTAACCCGACAAATGACTGGTACCCTACAACCCCGACATTATCAGATGCCTCTTCGATTGACTCCTGGCCCGACACATATTAACGGTGACGGCCAGATACAATATGCTGATCCAGTCTTCGTCTATGTCCCTTTTACAACCACTGATCTATTTAATTGGAAGACCCATAACTCCTCTTACACCGTAAAAGCCTCAAGCCATGACGGATTTGTTTACCTCTATAGTCCAGACACATAATCCCACTTGGGCTGATTGCCAGCAATTGTAGATGACATTGTTTAATAATGAGGAAAGGACAAGGATAAATCAAGCGGCAATTAAAGCGCTGGAAGAAGTGGCCCGTACACAAAATCAGGCCAACACAGCAGCATGGGCCGCAGCCCATTATCCAAACACCGATCCAAATTGGAATGTCAATGGCGCAGACATGGTCCATTTAAAAGCATATAGAGACGCTTTTATTGCTGGCATGAAAGCTGGAGGAAAGAAGGCGATTAACATGTCTAAGACGGCTGAGGTATTACAGAAATGTGATGAATCGCCCAGTGTCTTTTATGACCGATTATTGGAGGCATACCATTTGTATACCCCCTTTAATCCGGAGGCAACTGAGAATTCCCGGATGGTTAACTCCGCCTTTGTCAGCCAAGCCTACGGAGATTTAAAGCGCAAGCTACAAAAGTTAGAGGGGTTCGTAGGGATGTCTATAACCCAACTCATGGAGATAGCCAATAAAGTATATATGAATAGGGAGACAGAGACAAAGAAGGAGGAAGAGCGTAAAATGCGTAGGAAAGCAGATATGCTAGCGGTAGCTATCGCAGGCGTAGATAGAAGGGAAAAAGAAGTGTATAGGGGAACGGATAAAGGCGAGAGTAAATGGAATGGGGAACCTTTGAGTAGGAATCAATGCGCGTACTGTAGGGAAGAAGGGCATTGGAGAAGTGAGTGTCCGCGAAGAGAACAGTATGAGAGAGACAGACCTAGGGCAGGATATAGTAATTATAGAGGCAGAGCGAGAGGTAGAGGAGGTCCTGGAGGGAATAGTGGTAATAATAGAGGAAGTGTTAGTGGAGACAGGTACTATCCAGCAGCGCAGAGACCCCGCGATAGAGGAGATAGGGACTTTGTAGGTTTGGCGGACACAGTCATGGAGGACTATTGATACCGACCGGGCTCCATCCCCCTTGGTCGAGCGGAGCCTATAGTCGATGTAGCAATAGGGGGAAAAAGGAGTGCTTTCATGATTGATACTGGTGCTGAACATTCGGTGGTGACTGACCTAGTTGCTCCTCCATCTGGAAGAACTATGACCATAATAGGAGCAACTGGAAGGAGTGCTGCTAAACCGGTTCTTAAAAGTCGACTCTGTACATTGGGAGGCCACGTAGTGAAACATCAATTCCTTTATATGCCTGAATGTCCGGTCCAACTGCTAGGACGTGATTTGTTGTCAAAATTACAAGCACAGATAACGTTTCTACCTAATGGAACAACATCTTTAACCCCTTAAGGACACATGACATGTGTGACATGTCATGATTCCCTTTTATTCCAGAAGTTTGGTCCTTAAGGGGTTAAAGTTCAATGGAACTTCAGGTATAATGACAATATCTGTACCAAAGGAAGAAGAGTGGCGACTTTATACAGTGTTGACTAGCCAAAACCCTAAGAGTGATGAATCCTTGTTCAATATACCAGGAGTGTGGGCAGAGAACAACCCACCAGGACTTGCTCGCAATATTCCACCAATTCGAATTGAACTAAAACTTGGGGTCTATCCAGTGAGCTTAAGACAATATCACATCCCACAAAAGGCCAAGAAGAATATACAATCCTATTTGGATAAGTTCATATGGTATGGTATCCTAAAATTCTGTACTTCCCCCTGGAACACCCCATTGTTGCCTGTTCAAAAGCCCGGTACAGATGAGTATCGCCCTGTGCAGGACTTGAGAGCAGTCAATGATGCGGTCGTAAGTATACACCCAGTTGTGCCCAATCCATATAACCTGCTTGCTTTAATTCTGGGCGGGGCTACCTATTTTACTGTCCTAGATCTCAAAGATGCCTTCTTTTGCCTTTGAATTGCTGCGGAAAGCCAGTGTATCTTCGCATTCCAATGGGAAAATGCTGTAACGGGCTCGAAACGCCAGATGACTTGGACAAGACTGCCCCAAGGGTTTAAAAACTCACCTACCCTATTTGGATCAGCTTTAAGTCAAGACTTACTGGATTTCAAGTCCATCCCAGGAGAGTGTGTACTATTGCAATACGTAGATGATTTGTTGATAGCGGCAGTTACAAGAGAAATATGTCAGCAAGCAACACATGATTTACTACACATTCTCAGGAAGGCAGGATACAAGGTGTCCAGGAAGAAAGCTCAGTTGTGTCAGCCAACTGTCAAGTATCTTGGATTCCATATCTCTGAAGGTCAAAGAATAATGGGGCCAGAGAGAAAAGAAGCTGTATGCCAAATACCCCAAGAATAGAAGACAAGTGCGGGAATTCTTGGGGCAGCAGGCTTCTGTAGGATATGGATTCCCAGTTATGCGATATTGGCGAAACCTCTTTATGCGGCTATAAAAGGTACAGAGCACAATCCCTTCCTGTGGACCCCTGAACAGCAAAAGGAATTTGAAGATGTGAAGAAGGCTTTGATGAGTGCCCCAGCATTAGGTCTACCTGATCATACACGCCCATTCTACTTATATGTACATGAGCAAAGAAGAATGGCTGTGGGAGTATTGAAACAGTACTTGGGATCATGGCAACGACCTGTTGCATATATGTACAAACAACTGGATGCAGTGGCCAGTGGTCTTCCACCTTGTCTAAGAGCCGTAGCTGCTGCCGCCTTGCTGGTAGCCGAAGCTGCCAAGCTCTCTCTGGGTCAGGAACTCTACGTGGGAGTCCCGCACGCAGTACAGACGTTGCTAGACTATAAAGGCAATCATTGGTTTAGTAACAGCCGCATGACTAAGTATCAAGCTATGTTGTGTGAGAACCCGAGAGTGCACCTAGAGACTGTTAACACCTTAAATCCAGCTACCCTTTTGCCACAACCTACTGAGAGTCAACATTGCCTGGAGGTGATGGATGAAGTGTTCTCAAGTAGACCCGACCTTTGTGACTTTCCCATTCAGAACCCTGATGTCCAGTACTATACGGACGGCAGTAGTTATGTGAAAGAAGGGATTCGCTATGCAGGATATGCAGTAACAACCATAGACAAGGTGATAGAAGCTCGGTCATTGTCAAAAGGAACATCGGCACAGAAGGCAGAACTAATTGCACTCACACGAGCGTTACAATTGGCTGAAGGTCTAAGAGTGAACATCTACACGGATTCCAAGTATGCGTTTTTAACCACTCATGCCCACGGAGCTTTGTATAAAGAAAGAGGATTATTGAACTCAGAGGGTAAAGAAATCAAGTACGCAGCTGAGATATTACAACTACTGGAAGCCGTATGGGAACCGAAAGAAGTTGGTATCATACATTGTCGGGCGCATCTGAAAGGTGATGGTGATGTAACCAAAGGAAATCGGATGGCAGATAATGCAGCTAAGCGTGCCGCTGAATCAGGAAAACAGGAGTATGTGGAACATATAGCTGCTCTTATACCGACCCCACTGTCTCAATGGACTCCAGTTTATACAGCTCAAGAAGAAGAGTGGTTAAAGACTGAAGCTGGGAAGTACCTGGAGAACAATTGGTATCAGTTAGAAGATGGAAGAATAGTTATTCCGGCATCACTAGCTGTAGAAATTGTCCAGAACTATCATAACGGGACACATTCTGGAAGAGATAGTATGGAAGAATCTCTCAAGAAACATTTCTATATACCAAGATTGTCCAACTTGACTCAAGCCATTGTACGAAGATGTGTGATATGTTCCAAGAATAACGCAAGGCAAGGACCAGTGAAACCACCGGGAGTCCAGTATATGGGGGGACTCCCTATGTCCGATCTTCAAATAGATTATACAGTAATGCCTAAATCCGGTGGACATCGCTACCTACTAGTAGTTGTGTGTACCTACTCAGGTTGGGTAGAAGCATGTCCTACTCGTACAGAGAAAGCAAGAGAAGTTGTGCGATTCCTGTTGCGAGAAATAATACCCCGATATGGACTACCATGCTCTATAGGATCGGATAATGGTCCAGCCTTTGTTCACCAGTGCCTACAACAACTGACTCATATGCTTGGTATTAAGTGGAAGCTTCATACGGCATATAGACCTCAGAGCTCTGGGAAAGTAGAAAGGATGAACAGAACTATTAAGAACCAATTGGCAAAGATGTGTCAAGAGACTCAGCTTAAGTGGAATGTTCTTTTGCCCATAGCTCTGTTGCGTATTCGTAGTACACCTACCAGAAGGATGGGTCTCTCACCTTTTGAAATCATGTATGGGCGTCCACCTCCCGTACTTGGTAACTTAAGGGGGGATTTGAGTCAGTTGGGAGAAGGAATTACCCGGCAGCAGGTTGTAGAGTTGGGTAAAACTATGGAGGAGGTATAGAAGTGGGTACAAGATAGATTACCTGTGAATATTTATCCCCCTGTTCATAGTTATCATCCAGGAGATCAAGTATGGATAAAAGAGTGGAACAGTGTACCGTTGGGGCCTAAGTGGAGGGGTCCTTATGTTGTTCTTTTGTCTACCCCTACAGCTATAAAGGTGGCCGAAGTGACTCCGTGGATTCATCACTCCAGGGTTAAACCAGCATCAGTAGATTCTTGGCAAGCTACACCAGATCCAGAGAATCCCTGCAAGATCCGGTTAAAGCGCACAACTCAGTCGGAGTGACTAGGAGATATCGGGATTCCAAGTGTGATTAAAGAGATCAGCAAGTAAGTGTTTTGACGGCCATAATAAAGCCTGACCACTTACCCACGTGACATAGCCAGAGTGTCTTGAAGGGACCTCTGTGAAGGGAAGAGAGGACTTGAAGAACTCCATTCCTTGCAGCCCTTACATCCTGGAAGCTGAGGTGCCATCGCACGGACGAAGAATGAGGATGAGGACGTCAAGAGAAACGCACCTGATAATGTATATATTTGTGTTTTTAATTATTCAGGAAGGCAGAGGTACCGACACACCTAGCTGTGAGGTTTGAATTAAGACTACTATAACAGGTAATCATATTTCCCAGACCCTTATTTGGCATTCAGAATATGAGTGTAAAGGATATGTATCTAGGTGTAGATACTTAGGTATAGATTATAGTGTATGCCATTTAGGAGTAGGAGAACCTAAGTGCTTCAATCCAGAGTATCAACCCCGTACAATTTGGTTGACCCTCCAGAATGGAGACTTACAGGGGACCCTAATAAATAAGACAGTATTAGAAACCGTACATTCTTCGGGTGTTCTGCTATTTGATGCATGTAAGGCGATATCAAGTGGTAGAAAACCATGGAATGTATGTGGGGATCTTAAGTGGGAGAGAACGTATGGGTCTAATGATAAGTATATTTGTCCCAGTAGTAAAAACAAGTATGTAAATCCAAAATGCCCAGATAAGGATTATAATTATTGTCCATATTGGTCTTGTGTGGGGTGGGCAACTTGGGGACAGACAGTAGATAGGGATATGATTGTTACTAAGTTGCCTACCAAACCATATTGTAAGTCTATGGAATGTAATCCATATACTTATCAATAATCCTGAACAATTTATAGATAGGTTCGGAAACATATTTGGGTTTCAGATATATGGGACGGGTTTGGATCCTGGGACAATATTATTTATAGGGATAGAGACCGATACCGTAGCATCCCAAACTTATCAGGTTTTCCATTCTTTTGATGAAGAGATGAGTGAAGAAAATAAGATCCCCCATAATGCTAAAAACCTGTTTATTGATCTAGCTGAGAGTATTGCTGGTAGTCTTAATGTGACCAACTGCTATGTGTGTGGAGGTACTAATATGGGAGACCAATGGCCCTGGGAAGCAAAGGAGGTAATGTATTCTGGTTCTGAGACAATTGAACAAATATCTTCTCAAGCCGATTATCAAATGAGTGTTAGAGGTAAATCTGAGTGGCGATTAAAGACCTCCATTATAGGTTATGTTTGCATAGCAAGGAAAGGAATAATGTTTAATACATCTGTAGGAGAATTGACTTGTCTAGGGCAAAAAGCTTATGATGATAATACAAAGAATACAACTTGGTGGTCAGCTTCAAATGTCTCAGAACCACCTAACCCGTTTGCAAATTATACCAATTTAAAGGACGTGTGGTTTGATCTATTACATCTAGTTGGAAAGCCCCAGCAAATTTGTACTGGATCTGTGGTAAGAAAGCCTATTCGGAGTTACCACAGGACTGGGAAGGGGCATGTGTGTTAGGTATGCTCAAACCATCCTTCTTCTTGTTGCCTATTGAAACAGGAGAGACTTTGGGAGTTAAGGTATATGATGTGAATCATAGGAAGAAAAGAGGACCCTTAGAGATAGGTACCTGGGAAGATAATGAATGGCCTCCCCAACGTATTATAGATTATTATGGGCCAGCTACATGGGCAGAGGATGGTACTTTTGGATATAGAACCCCAATATATATGCTCAATCGTATTATAAGGTTACAGGCAGTGGTTGAGATAATTACCAATGAGACATCGCAAGCGCTCAATCTCTTAGCGAAGCATAATACTAGGATGAGGACAGCCGTTTACCAAAATAGATTAGCTTTGGATTACCTATTGGCAGTAGAGGGAGGTGTATGTGGGAAGTTTAACCTAAGCAATTGCTGTCTTCAAATAGAAGACGAAGGGCAAGCAATAGCTGAGCTTACTAGCCATATGGTTAAACTAGCGCATGTGCCTACTCAGGTATGGAAAGGGTATAATCCAAGTAGTTGGTTTGGTAACTGGTATGAGCAGTTTGGATGACTTAAGGCATTGGTAGGTGGAGTCATGCTAATCTTGATGCTGTGTCTTCTCCTGCCATGTCTTATTCCTTTGGTAGTTAGGTCTGTGCAGGGCATTATAGAAAATATAGCAGAGAGAAAGGCTGCTGCACAGATAATGGCTATATATAGATATGAGGCTCTAAATCAGGGAGAACTAGTACAGGAAGAGGAATGTTGAGGGATTCATGTCTTTTAGGGAGTCGCAAAGTCTGGTCTGGTTCATGGCAACCTGAGGTATATGCAAACTATGGTTAAGTGATGCCTCTGGAATTGTGAAAATATCAGAAGCATCAAAGGGGGGAATGTGGTGGAATCTCGGTGAAAATAAATTTAGTAGGCCGAAATTACCACGTGGCATGTGTACGTGCGTATACTGGTGTATCGGTCGGTTGGTTGCACGTGGCAAAGATATAATCAGTAGTGTACGGAGCATGTGCGAGAATACAGGATGTAGTATTCCCCTCCTCCATTGTGCTGGGCAAGCCATGTGGTCAAACAGGAAGTTAGTTCTTATTCGGTTGATTGGGTAAGAGTATGTGTGGGTGGAGCTTATTATGGGAGGAGTTACATGCCTATATAAGGAGCCTACACTATTGTTAGGGGCTCAGATCTTGTTGTATTTTGGTGACATTAGTCCCTCTGAGTCCCATTCGGTGAATCGAATAAAGAATCTCTTCCTTCCTGAAGAAACCTGTGTCCCTCTCTCTGTGCTTGGCTTCCGTCAGTTTCTCCGGTATCAAAATCACTTTGTTTCTGTTTATGCAGCCCTAGCCACACCTCCCCTGGCTATGTTTGACAGAGCCTGCATGCAAAAAAAAACTGTTTCACTTTCAAACAGATGTAATTTACCTTAAATAATTGTATCTCAATCTCTAAATTGAACTTTAACCAGATACAGGAGGCTCTTGCAGGGTCTAGCAAGCTATTAACATAGCAAGGGATAAGAAAATCTTAATTAAACAGAACTTGCAATAAAGAAAGCCTAAATATGGCTCTCTTTACAGGAAGTGTTTATTGAAGGCTGTGCAAGTCACATGCAGGGAGGTGTGACTAGGGTTCATAAACAAAGGGATTTAACTAATAAATTGCAGAGGATTGAGCAGTGAGGCTGCAGGGGCATGTTCTATACACCAAAACTGCTTCATTAAGCTAAGGTTGTTCAGGCGACTATAGTGTCCCTTTAAAGGGACACTATAGTCACCAGAACAACTATAGCTTATTGAATTTGTTCTGGTGAGTAGAATCATTACCTTCAGGCTTTTTGCTGTAAACACTGTCTTTTCAGAGAAAATGCAGTGTTTACATTACAGCCTAGTGATAACGTCACTGGCCACTCCTTAGATAGCTGTTAGAGATCCTTCCTGGGTCATGGCTGCCTAAAATGCATCCAAACATTCAGTATCTCCTCCCTCTGCATGCAGACACTGAACTTTCCTCATAGAGATTCATTGATGCAATTCACCTCTATGAGGAGATGCTGATTGGCCAGGGCTGTGTGTTTGAATCATGCTGGCTCTGCCCCTGATCTGCCTCATTGTCAGTCTCAACAATCCTATGGGGAAGCATTGTGATTGGATCAGGCTACCACTTCTAATGATGTCAGACTGCTTGTTTTTTTTAGGCAAACAGCATGCAGAGTTACAGCTTCTGGCTTGAATACTGTAAGATTTTGCTATATTTATGGAGGCATGAGGGACCCAGAGGGGCTAGATGGTGGTGTTAACAATATAGGGTCAGGAATACATGTTTGTGTTCCCGACCCTATAGTGATCCTTAAAGTTTTTACTAGCACAGAAAATCTCTACAGAAATAAAGTTTGTTTTAGGAAAACATGCCAACTTTCTCAAAATAATATTGGTATTAAAAAAACTAAATAAAAAAACTGTTACATAAAGGAAAATTAAACCTCACTGCTTTTTTTGTAACTGGAATAGTCCAAGGCCTATTACACTAGCCAATTTACAAATAAACTAATAATTAGTGGAACCCAAGTTGCCTTGGTGGCAGTGTTTGTTTCAACACTCGCCACATTTATATTTATGCTTGTCGGGCTACTTCTGGACACAGCATGCAAAATTATGGCTTTAAAAATTCTATGCATTTGCAGCCTGACAAGGGATCCGGAATGCCACAGATGATGACAACGCAAACATATCTGTCATTTTATTTTTACCAGTAAAAAATAATTTTTTTGAATAATATTTATTCATTTTTCTAGATTTACTAACATGCAGATACTATCTCTCCCACACTAGATCTTCAAGGAAAAGAAATCAAATAAACAATTCAGCATTATGACATTGAATTATATCTCTGAATGATGCACTTTTAGTTGAAACTCCACACACATTTAAATTAAATTTGTACACCAGCTGCAGAACACAAGCCTGAAGCTACATTACATCTATCCTAGTTCACATTATCTATAATCAAATGGTTTGTGATTTCACAAGAAGCAGATACAAACAAAACAAAGTGAATAACCCCTATATAATTGAAGATTATACTAGCTTTAGTGTACTAATAATCTTAATTTTAGTAATGACAGGAGGCAAATATTTGCATATCTTTCTTTACTGAAAACTCCAGCAGCATAGAAACATAACAACCAATCAGAAAAAAGTTATGATGCCCATAAAAGGCCCTGTTCTATGACATCACTTCCTCTTTCTTTGAAGCGAAACAATAAATAACAACAAGAGACATAATCATATTACGTCAACAGTTCAACAACATATTAGAATATCCAATTCCAGTAGTTCCGCGATGCAGAGGAATGGAAGGTGAATCTTTGTCTCGATGAGAAGACGTTCACGCTGCAAGAAAAAGAAAAAGGTGAAAGGTCTCTGGCTTGATAACTTGTCCGCATACAATAAGCATTAAGCATCTGATATACCAACGAACCTTAGAATGTGAAACATATCAATATATATTAATTCTAAAGCAATGATATTTAAGAATCTATAAACACAACATAATGCAAGGTTCATGTCTAATATTCAACCTATACAAGACCCACAAGATACAGGTCTAAGTAGCAAACATACAAACCATACGTACTCACCTTCCTGAACATAAAGGACATATTCTGTTCAACACGAGAAACATGGGAGGGATCCTATAGGGTGGGAAATATTCGCCTCCTGTCATTACTAAAATTAAGATTATTAGTACACTAAAGCTAGTATAATCTTCAATTTTACCACATGACAGGAGGCTTCATATTTGCATTTTTAAAGCTTTGAATTGACCAATGTGAAGGAAGCATGAGATGTTTGCCGAAAATAGAACGTTCTAAACGTACTCTCTCGCGCTCAGTCCGCGCAGCGTATAATGTCGGCTAGGGAATAGTCGTCTGAAAAGGCTTGTGAGGCCGCCGCTCCCCTGACCGAGTGGGCTCCGAAACAAGGTTCGAAGCCCGCTAAAGACAATAGCCAGCGGACACCGGTCCATGAGGGTTCACGTAAGGAGTCAGAAGGTGACCCGTCGAATGAGTTCGAAGGGGTAGAGGTATCGGTGTACCCCATTAGCATTCCGACCACGCATAGTGTGGCGTCTGACACTGAAGACGAATCGGACTTAGTCCGTCCCGACATGGTAAAGGCAACCCCGTCTGGTGTGAGAGAGAAACCATCCATATCGCAAGCCCCAACATCTGCCACCCGTCTAAATGAGGCGAGGCATAATAAGAGGGCTGGTTTGGCTGAAAGTTGTTTCAGTGACAAAAAAATGATTGTCCGGCCATTCCCTAAGGAATCTCAGCACCACATCCACCTGCCAGAGGCGTGAATACTTGGGTGCCGGGGTCTCGACAATTCGGCACCCCGTAGTAGTCGACAAACCAGTGTATCTTGACCTACGGGTATGCCCTGTACCAGAACGTGTGCCGCCGATATGGTGGATCTGATCACGTTGAGGGATCGATATGACCGACCCAACGAGACCAGGTGTGACAGATAGTTGAGGATCAGTGGGACAGGTGCGGTAAAGGGATCGGAATCCCTTTCCACACACCAATCACTCCAGGCCGACCAGGCAGAAATATAGCCTTTCCTGGCGCCGGGAGCCTATGAGTCCCATAGGAGGTATTAGTTGATGCAATAGGTCGAGAACTGACCAGGAGCCCCTGAAATCGTCCAGGCAACTAGTGCCAGTTTTCCTTCCATGACAAGGGAGTGGGCTTCCCCTCGAGGTCCCGTCGGAAGTAGAGGGAAGGTAGGGAGTAGAAGAGGGTCTTCGCGAGACATCTCCAGACGATCCGAGAAACCACGGTTGGCCCTGCAGGGGCGATATCTTGTGGGTGCGTGTGTATCGAAGCACCCTTGCTATTGTGGAGAACGGCTGGGTCACGTTTGTAGGGGTTCATCCATCGCCTCGTATCCGAAGGAAGAGTCAAAGATCGTTCTGCCAATCCAAGTTTGTATGTGAAGTAATCACCATCGAAATTCCGTCCTCACTTCAGCCGACAGTGGGATCCAGCGGTCGTATGAGTGACTGGTGCGTACGTATCTCGCCATCAGTCGTTGCATGGCCCTGTAGTGTAGTGGGCCAGGGAATATCGCTTGTATGGAGGAGGAGAGGAATTCCACAATCCGGCAAGTATCCTGAGAGGAATCGCATCCAACCTTAGAGCGTGTCCGACAGCCATCCTTATAGAGGCGCTCTTTGCCATAGACCGACGCGGAATGTAGTTCTCCAAGCCGATGTCGAAACCGAGGAACTGGCCCGATGCAGACGGAGAAGCGATTTTTGTCTGTGTACTACAAAAAACCCATGGAGTCCCGAGAGTGAACGACAAATTTGTCTGCCAACGTAGCCTGGATTCGTAAAGAATCAGCAAGTCTTCCAGGTATACGAGGCATCGCACGTCCAAATTTACAGATGTGTGCCCTCACTGGTTTCAGTAGCTTTGCGAGCACCACGGAGTCGTAAACTGTCATGTTTGTCCTCACCATTGGAATCGGAGGAAACTTCGGCAGTTCAGGGCAACGGGTACTGCCAAGCGTGCGTCCTTGAGGTCCAGATGTGTAATCCAGTCGTTATCGCTTAGGAGGTCTTGTAGAATACGAATTTCCTCCATCTTGAAGCGTTTGTATACCACGTAGGAGTTCCATCGATGTAGTCTCCTGGCTTCTTCCTGACCAGGAAAAATTTGCTGAGGAAGCCTTCCCCTCCGGTGCATGTTGAATCGCGCTCTTCTTGAAGAGGGTGCGGATTTCCTTGTCCACGAGGTGTTCCTGTTCCGCCAGCGTGCGTAATGGAGGTGAAGGGGCGACCTGAACGACTGTGATAAAAACTCTATGACATAGCCTTGTACTGTCTGGAGGACCCAGGTGACTTTGGTAGTCGTCTCCCAATACTAAAAAAAAAAAAAAAGAGACAGGCTGCCGGTCATAAAAATGGAAATAGTTAGGTCTGTAGGTGGACTCACTAATAGAGAAGCGGCCGCGGCCCCGACCTCTGAAGCCTCTGGTTCTATCCGCGCCTCTGCAGGATGACGTCCTTTGTGTAGTAGATGGGAGAAATATGAGGACTGTGTATACGATCTGGAACCTGTCGACAGAAGTGGCTGGTGGTTCGGTTTCGCTACCGACCAGTCCTCCGGTAGGGGTGTGGAAGACTTGTTTTAGCGAGGTTTTGGGCTTAATTTAGTGAGGTGAATAAATTCACTTGTTTCTTGAGTTCTGCAATGAACGCTTGTCAAATAGTAGGCCTTGTGCTTTTGGACCGAATTCTTCCGTTCCTAAGTCCAAGAGTGTGTTGTCGATGCGGACCAGTGCAGATTTGTGTCTTTTGGCGCACAGTGCGTCATTTGCGTTGCCCAGGAGGCATATTGAGCATTGAGCCAATTCTCTGATGGTGTTAGGGTTGAGTTGTGTACCCTGGTTGAGCGCCAGATCCGCAAAATAGAGCATCTTTGCAATTAGGCCTGGTAAATCAAGTACTTTATAGTGTGTCGACCTCAGGCCCTCTCCCCACCATTGCGGGGGTTTCGTCCCGAGCGTGCAATGAAGACTACCACAGAGTTGTTGAACTCGGGCGTAACTGCCACTTCGTCCGGTAGCAGTGGTCTGGGGTATTTGGCCTTGAGGCGTGCGCGTACTTCCATCTCCAGAGGGTTGCGCAGCCAATAGTGCACCAAACGTGCTAGGTGGTCTGGGAGGCTCGACTCTGAAGACCACGGATGTAGGATGTTGCGGGGGTCGAAGAGTGGGGCCCCTTGTTCGTCCAGGAACATTCCGTCTTTGGCTATTCTGGTTTAGTGCCGCTACTGCCATCTCTGCCTCGGCTGTCGTCACCGAGTAAGGTTTCCCTAACGTACTTCGAGGAAGTGTGGGGTAGGTCTTGCCATTCCTCTTCCTCAGATGGCGAGCCGCCTTTGTGCCACTCATCTACCATGTCCAAAGTGCGTGGTGGGTAATAGTCTTCTTTGTCGGAAGATTGTGGTGGACAGGGTTTGGATTCCCGGTGCTCCGACCACCTGGTCTGTTTGATGGGCGTCTTGCCCTTGACCTAAGTGGCAGGAGGGCTGGAGCCCTTCCCTTGCCGTTTTGACTTGGAGACTTTTGGGCCTGAGGCCTCCATCAAACAGTTTGGGGCAGAGTTCATAACAGAACCTTCTCCACTCAGGCCGCTACTGCGGCGTTCATCAGTGTCCGGAAATCGTGGGAAGGTTGAGAGTGTCCGCCATGTACTCGTTCCCGTCCTGTTGGGAGATAGTGGCAGTCAGTGGGAGTAGCGTTGGAGGGTCAGCACGTAGTGGCTCTAGACTCCTGGTAGAACTGGGGCTTACCCAGCTTAAACGGCTTGAATTGCCTGCTTTAGATTGTCTGAGTGTATGAATACTTGCGCCTAGTGTAGAGGGGTCACCTCTATTAGTTTAATCTGGCTGAGAGCCGTGGTGCAGGCATGACTGACTGGTAGTGGTGTTGGTCTGGTTAGCCGGGTTCACCACAAATGTACGCCAGAGCTGTATGCACGGTTTTTAACAATCAGGCTTATTATAGAAGCGTGTGGGGCCTGTCTCCTTAAGGTCTGCAGCCGCAGGACCCTCGAGCATTCGGTTGGGGTTCATCCCAGGTGGTGTGCCATGGTAACCCAGAGGACACCCACGTTATAATTATTGGCAGCTTACAAGCATTGCATGCATATCTGGGGGTCACCCCAGGTGGTGTGCCGTGAAAAATTACCCAGAGGACACCCACGTTATAATTATTGGCACCTTACAAGAATTGCATGCATATCTGGGGGGTCACCCCAGGTGGTGTGCCATGAAAAATTACCCAGAGGACACCCACGAATATGTACACTAGGTACAGTAAATATACATATACGTATCCCTGTGAAGGGTACTCTGCAATACACTCAATACAATGATCCTGCATTCAAATCGTATCCAGCAAGTGGAGTGGTACTGTTGCTTTAATGTAAAACTGACAGGCAGTGTTTAAAGATCCATATATGTATGTGGAGATCAGTTTGAGCTGAGCTGATTTACTGTGGAGGCGATCCTGAGAAAGGAAACCAATGCTAAGGTGCAGATCGGGTGGTGTGCCATGAAAAAAATTACCCAGAGGACACCCACATTAATTTGTACATATAGGTACAGTAACACAGTATGACCCTGTGCAGGGTACCACAGTGCACTCAGTCTCCTTTAATGCTTTACATCTCCATCCTGGCATGGGAAGCAGTGTGTATATAATGAGACTGGCTGTTCCAAGTAATACTTTAAATTAACCCAATATGGGCTGTAGGGCTATGTGGCAAGGCATGAATAACTAAAAAACAGTATAAGTTACATTTGCCCCAGCACCTGGGAGAAAAATCCTTGGGTTTTACTCAGAAGAACGTGCTGATCGGGTGAATCCCGATCCGCAGAGCGAGCAGGGAAGGCGGCCGTCGTGTATCTCGCGAACCGCGAGATTCAAGATGGCCGCCGCTCGCGCTCGAAAGTGCGCAACGGACTCGCAGTCGCGGGTCCGTAGCGCGGGTGAAAACAACACACCGACCCGGCCTCCCTCCACCCGTCCCCACACAGTCCCCGCGAGTCTATTAGGCGGGTCCGCGAAGCGAGCGCAGCCGTGACGCCCGCGGACCGCAACAGAAGTCAGTACAGGTTTAGGAGACCGTGAATAAAGGTAGTAAAAACAAGTAAAGGGAACGGGACAGGCATAGGATGGCCAGGAGAAATAGATTTAAAATAAAGACAAAAGAATAATTAAGTAATCAATCTAAACACTAGGTTATACCAGAGAGGTAATAATACTCTGACCTTTGTAGGCTGGAGCAGCAAAGAAAGAGGAAGTGATGTCATAGACAGGGCCTTTTATGGGCATCATAACTTTTTCTGATTGGTTGTTATGTTTCTATGCTGCTGGAGTTTTCAGTAAAGAAAGATATGCAAATATGAAGCCTCCTGTCATGTGGTAAAATTATGAAATCTGTTCATAAACAGGACAATACATAGGACACAAGGTCACCCACCAAGGAATAGGGTATTTATAGAAAGAACAATACAATTGTGGAATTCCTGCAGGAAGAGGTGGTTTTATCACAGTCTAGTCAGATTTTTAAACAGATTGGATGAATTCTTGCTGGATTATATTAAGGAATATAATATTTAATATTTGGGTTAACAGTTTCTTAGTCCAAGAAGAGATCTGACTGTACTAGGGAAAAAGGGGAGGTCTTGCAAAGGATGCAGACAGCAGATCTGCAGCTTTTGAAAGCCACTTTTTTTTTTTTTCATCCAGAAAACATGCAGGAATAAACGCATGTTTTCTTGGGGGTATATCTACTAAATTCTTTTATTTTTTCAGTGTTTTCCATTTTGTATTTTTATTTGATTTATTATTATTTTTTATTTTAAATGCAACATAATGTTTGCAGACTTTATGAGCTTTGAGTAGGTCAGAGTTTATAAATGGTGTCATTTTAAATGTTATATAATTATTTGTCCAGTTTGATTCACACCTATGATACACATTTGCAATTGCATATGCACTAACACAGGGCTCGACAAATCCCAGGCGCAGGTCGCCATGGCGACTAAGATTTTTTTCCTGGTGCCTTGGATTTGTCAGCTCGTCCCCTTCTCCTCCTGTTTCACTATCTCTGCGCTCCGGGAGGAAGTGAAGGGAACTGTAACTATCTCCTACCGGCGCCAAGTACACGCGTAGCAGAAGGACAAGCTGACAGGGAAACAGGTAAAGATGTCTCTGGTCGCAGAGCCGCCCGCCCGAGCGCCCATTCTGCAGAGCCAACCGTCCATTCTACAGAACCGCCTGCATGCCCGGTCACCCATTCTGCAGAGCCATCTGCACGCCCGCTCATTCGGCAGAGCCGCATGCGCGCCGGCAGCCCATTCCCCTGTTCTGGTTCACCACTGGGAGAAAGTAGTTAAGTTCCTTCCACTTCCTTCCAGCGCACTGGGATACAGAAACAGGAGGGTGGGAGGCTGGATCAGCGGCAGCCCACTCCTATCAACCGCATCCAGCCCCACTGTATTCTGATCCGAGTCGCACTGGACCCAAGGGAAGCCCCTCCTGCACCCACAAGGTAGGTAAGAAGAGGGTGGTAATGTATGTATTTATTTTTGTGTGTGTGTGTATATCTGTATTTGTCTGTGTATATCTATGTGTGTTTGTGTGTGTTTGTATATCAAATAAAAAAATACTTTAAGAGGGTGTGAGAGAATGTGTGTCAGTGAGTGTGTGTGTGTGTGTCATTCTGTATGTTTGTGTATATGTGTGTCTGTCTGTTTGTGTGTGTATATGTTTAGGTCACCAGCTCCCCTTCGGTCACATAAGAATGGTGTTTTTACTTACCTTTTTTCCAACAATGTGTCCATCTCTCTGCGGCTGGCATGCCTCCATAGCGGAGATAATCAATCTTGATGATCTCAGCCAATCCAATGCTTTTCAATAGGAAACCACTGGGAAGCTATTTAGCATGCGCGACAAAATGCTGCACCAATCAGCATCTCCTCAAAGAGATGCTTTAAATCAATGCATCTCTATGGGGAACGTTCAGCTCCTCCATGCAGAGCATGGAGATGCAGAATGAAGGTGCTGTGCATTGTTCAGCACTGAGATAAACTCTTTAGGGTCTAGATAGCAGCAACATACAATTCTTAAAGGAACAGGCTATAGACACCAGAGCCATTACATTGAGCTACAGTTGTTCTTGTGACTATAGTGTTCCTTTAAGAACTGTATTTTTATTTTTGGAAAAAAACGGTTTCCTACCGTTTTTAGCTGGCTCCTATATTTAAAGCAAATTTGTCAAGCCCTGCACTAACATATGACATGAAAAGCAGCCAACTTAGAAATACTGATCTATATCTCTAAAACTCGATGGATAAGTATATATTCCCGCCTAGTAGTTATATAATATATATATATATATATATATATATACAAATGGAAAGAGTGCACTCGAAAGGTCTTCGTAAAAATATAAACAATTTATTGTGCCAAACTTCAAAGACATACAAGTCATACAAGACTTGTATGTCTTTGAAGTTTGGCACAATAAATTGTTTATATTTTTACGAAGACCTTTCGAGTGCACTCTTTCCATTTGTATATATTGAAGGCTGAGGCAGCACCGAGGCAAGTACAAGACCGGTACATTGAGTGCGGGATATTTGCAGTTTATATATATATATATATATATATATATATATGCAGGGGATTCTGGGTAGGCATATGCAAATGAGCTCAACAAAGAACCACATTAAAGAACCACATTGTTGAGCTCATTTCCATACACCTACCCAGAATCCCTTTCAGTAGTGAGAGCACTGTTAAAGTGAGATTTCTGTGGTAAAAGCAAGTCTTACGGCATGCCTGGTGTGTGTATTTGTGTTTAACATTGCATTAACTATCCACTTATTTCAGGTGGAAGGTGTTTTCATCCACACTTTTTCCCCACCACAACTTATTTGGTGTATATATTAGGGATCGACCGATTATCTGTCTGGCCGATATTCTCGGCCAATATTCTGTATTTTCAGCAATATCGGTATCGGCCAATAAAGATACCAATATTGCCAATAATGCAGACCAGGGCCGCTATCAGGGTCCTGGGGCGCCACGCACACTCTTACTTACCTTCCCAGCAGCTCCCCTGTCTGTATCTCGCAAGTCCCGCGGCCGTCAGAGCGGTGCCATGGGTTACCATGGCAACGCTCCGCGCAGCACGCAGGCCACGAGAGTTAGATGGTGAGCTGAAGGGAGCTGCTGCAAGGTAAGTAAGAATGTGCTGGGCCCCCTCTGCACAGTCCATGCCACCGGACCACCAGGGAATGCTATATTCCCCCCTCCCACGCCAGGTAAGAGGTAGGGAGGGGGGATTAAAACATAATTTAAAAAAATGAAATATTAAAATAAAAAAAGTTTAAAAATAAAAATGCCCCCCCCATTTTACACACGTAACTAGACAAACACACACTCTGCATTTATTATATACACACACTACACAAACACTCATGGCACAAACACACACACTCTGCATCCACTGTACACAAACACTCTGCATCCACTATACACACACACACACACACACACATTGAAAAGTTACAACCTTATTCCAGTAAAGGCGACTTCAAGTTATGTCTTGTTCAGAAAGAAGCAAAATGGATTTTTAAATTAAAGACAATAGCCCCATTAGGATTAAATGAGGAATTTATTCATAGATACATTTTCAACACTAGCACCAAAATCTCTATACAAATAAAAATAACAAAATATAGGATTTAATTCATACCACTTAAACTGTAATAAGCACAATTAATTTTATCTTTACTTTTTTTACAATAACAAGCTTAAACTGCATAATTCATCTATTCTAACCCTTTTGACCAATTCCATTTTAGAGTATCATCCTGTACATTGGACACTATATACAGTACCCTGATAGGGTGTTGGTTTATCCAACATGCTGTTTTTTTAAAAAAAAAAAAATCCCAGGGCACCTTGGCTGACTGGCTTCATGACTATGAGCAAAAGGACTGAGTTCCTAAATATCGACAGAACTATCTCATAACACAATTAATGATGTCGCGAACCGCCATAGACTTCAATGGGCAGGCGAATTTTAAAACACACAGGGACTCTTTCTGGCCACAATAGTGATGGAAAAGTTGTTTCAAGGGGACTAACACCTGGACTGTGGCATGCCAGAGGGGGATCCATGGCAAAACTCCCTTGGAAAATTACACAGTTGATGCAGAGTCTGCTTTTAATCCATAAAGGGCAGAAATCACCTAACATTCCTAAATCACAATGGATATGGATTGACACCTGACATATGACATATTGACACCTTGACATATGGATTGACACCTGTCCTCAGAGACCACCCCAGGTGTCAATCCATATCTGCCAAGTGACCCTATGTAGGGGGAACAGTCCCTATTCTGCTCTGTGTCAGTGTGTATCAAGGATCCTTAGGATAGGTGTCAATCCATATCTGCCAAGTGACCCTATGTAGGAGGAACAGTCCCTATTCTGCTCTGTCAGTGTATGGGGGGAGTATCTGCAGTAATACAGAGTGTCTGGAAGAGTATCTGCAGTAACACAGGGTGTCTGGAGGGAGTATCTGCAGTAACAGGGTGTCTGGAGGGAGTATCTGCAGTAACACAGTGTCTGGAGGGAGTATCTGCAGTAACACAGAGTGTCTGGGGGGAGTATCTGCAGTAACACAGGGTGTCTGGGGGGAGTATCTGCAGTAACACAGGGTGTCTGGGGGGAGTATCTGCAGTAACACAGGGTGTCTGGGGGGAGTATCTGCAGTAATACAGATAGTCTGGGTGGGAATATCTGCTTGTAACATTTATATGCACTGAAAAAAAAAATTATAAATTGAAAAAAAAAATAAAAAAATGAATGCAGCTTCCGAATGAATCTTAAATGGATGCTGTCCAGGAGGTGGGAGGGTCCGGAAGGGAGGGTCTGCTGCTGATTGGCTGGAATGTGTCTGCTGAATGTGAGGTACAGGGTCAAAGTTTACTCAATGATGACGAATAGGGGGCGGACCGAACATCGCATATGTTCGACCGCCGCCGCGAACGCGAACACGCTATGTTCGCCAGGAACTATTCGCCAGCGAACCGTAAGGGACATCACTAAAAAAACAATGTATTTAGATTTCAAAATAATACAACCCCTTAAAGGACCACTCTAGGCACCCAGACTACTTCAGCTTAATGAAGTGGTCTGGGTGCCAGGTCCAGCTAGGGTTAACCCATTTTTTTTTATAAACATAGCAGTTTCAGAGAAACTGCTATGTTTATAAATGGGTTAAGCCTTCCCCCAAAGCCTCTAGTGGCTGTCTCATTGACAGCCGCTAGAGGCGCTTGCGTGATTCTCACTGTGAAAATCACAGTGAGAGCACGCAAGCGTCCATAGGAAAGCATTGATAATGCTTTGCTATGCGACCGGCTGAATGCGTGCGCAGCTCTTGCCGCGCGTGCGCATTCAGCCGACAGGGCGGAACGGAGAAGGATCGGAGGCAGAGAGCTCCCCGCCCAGCGCTGGAAAAAGGTAAGTTTTACACCTTTTCCCCTTTCCAGAGCCGGGCGGGAGGGGGACCCTGAGGGTGGGGGCACCCTCAGGGCACTATAGTGCCAGGAAAACGAGTATGTTTTCCTGGCACTATAGTGGTCCTTTAACGGAATCATCAAACACAACTTTTATTTATTATATATCAAATCTTTTCTCCATTAGCAGCTTTCACATGTAAAGTCAGAATGTTTTCCTCTTTAAAACTGCCTTTCATCGTAAAGCCTAAGAGATGTGTTCATTGGTCAGTCTGCAATACCAATATGCTAATAAGTTTCTTTCATTTGCCCACATCTCCTGGGCAGGACGATTGGTGAAGAAAACGGTCAGTCACTTAAACCCCCCCCTAATTGGTCATAATGGGTTAACCAATCAGAACCCTGTTTTGGATATAAAAAAACAAACCACGAGTGCACTCTCATTTATTCCCCCTGAAGAGCCTGACTGGCGAAACGCGCATCGGGGCTCAGGCTCAGAGGATCACTGCATGTCGGCATTTTTTATCTTAGATCTTAGAGTTCTTTAAACTTTCCCTCAACGGTATTTTACCATGTGAGCGTACCACTTTGTTCCTTTAAATGCAGCCGTCTTTCTTCCCTCTGAGCCAGCATTATCTGATTTAGTATAGAAGCTATTCCTGACAGATAGTATATTCTAGGTGTTTAACTTAACCTGACGATAGGTGCCCCTGAAGGCACATATAGACAGAAACCTTAGCATCTTTATGACAAGCTAATAGGTGCCCTTGAAGGCACAGCATAGGTATTCACTTTCCTACAAGACAGCAAGATTTATAGCGATAGTGAGCATTTACTAGACAGAAATTGTACCTCCTTACAATACTATTAGACAGAAACTGTATTGGAAGTGCCTATATAAAACCTTTGCTACCAATATTAGTTTAATCTATATAGCTCCATATTAATCAGTACAATACTACATGGACTATTGAATTTAATATGTGTTTTCCTTCTGATACTCCAGCTCAACTAGCTACCTATGCTACTATCCTTGATTGAATAACTACACTTTGTTATTCACTCAGAGTAGCAACCAAGAGAAATATTTGTTGCATATTTGTTGCCAACCTCACTAAGAGATTAGCTATTTGACAAAACAAGGACATTGGAGTAATATACAATACAGCTTAAAGGAACACTATAGTAACCTAAATTACTTTAGCTAAATAAAGCAGTTTTAGTGTATAGATCATTCCCCTGCAATTTCACTGCTCAATTCACTGTCATTTAGGAGTTAAATCACTTTGTTTCTGTTTATGCAGCCCTAGCCACGCCTCTCCTGGCTATGATTGACAGAGCCTGCATGAAAA
Source organism: Pelobates fuscus (assembly GCF_036172605.1). Taxonomy (NCBI): domain Eukaryota; kingdom Metazoa; phylum Chordata; class Amphibia; order Anura; family Pelobatidae; genus Pelobates; species Pelobates fuscus. Next base: position 92,470,113 of record NC_086317.1, on the reverse strand, counting down.
AAACACACACAAAAAAAAAACACAACTGGTTTCACTTTCAAACAGATGTAATTTACCTTAAATAATTGTATCTCAATCTCTAAATTGATCTTTAATCACATACAGGAGGCTCTTGCAGGGTCTAGCAAACTATTAACATAGCAGGGGATAAGAAATTCTTAATTAAACAGAACTTGCAATAAAGAAAGCCTAAATAGGGCTCTCTTTACAGGAAGTGTTTATGGAAGGCTGTGCAAGTCACATGCAGGGAGGTGTGACTAGGGTTCATAAACAAAGGGATTTAACTCCTAAATGGCAGAGGATTGAGCAGTGAGGCTGCAGGGGCATGTTCTATACACCAAAACTGCTTCATTAAGCTAAAGTTGTTCAGGTGACTATAGTGTCCCTTTAACACAGATTTCTTTCTTTCTCTTTTTTCTATTTTATTTTTAAAGGGTCTATCAAAGTCATTTTTTTCACGATAGAACCTTTACTCTCACTGTGTGATTTTCCTGTTTACATGTGATTTTTCTGTTTATTTTAAATATATTAATAAATGATAAGTTTTAATTACATATACTGGCAGGCAATTTCTGAATTTAGAAAATCCACTATACACACACACCACACACTCTGCATTTATTATATACAAACTACACAAACATACACTGTATTCACATTACACAAACACATACTGCATCCACTAAAAAAAACACACACACTGCATCCACTATACACACACTACACAAACACATACATTCTGCATTCATTATATACACACTACACAAACACACACACTCTGCATCCACTACACAAACATACACTGCATCCACTACACAAACACACACACACACACTGCATTCACTAATCAAATACTCTCACTGCATCCACTACACACACATATATTCTTGAAAACAAAAAATTCTGACTGGCATGTATATTTTGTGCATTTACCTTAATAAAAACAAATTTGCAAAAAATTTAATAAATAATAAACATGTTCAGTTAACATTAGATTTGTGTAGAAATTGTGTTTTGTTTTAAATGTACAGAATATCAGTATTGGTAAGTTATTGGCTATCGGCCTGAAACTTCACAGATTATCGTATATCAATATCGGTCGATCCCGAATATATATTATATATATGAGAAAAATATTAATAACATCTGTAATCCAGAGGAAGACTTACCATTTGGGAGAGGAAACATTACTGGCCCAATAATTATATATGGAACAAATTAACTTTCTATTAATTTGCTATATTTGCTTTCAAATATGAGTGGACTACAGTGAGTATATATGTGGAACTAAAACTAGAATTTCATATAACCATTCAACACAGAAAGGAACATTTACATTACAAAGAAATCATTGGTCCAAGCCAATGCTGAGCATGCACAGCAATCGGTGCACTGCGCCAACTGGATGATTCGGTTTTAAAAGCATTCCACCCAATCTCTGTGAGAGCATACACAACATTCACAGCATTTGGTAAAACCCAACAGTGCGTTATTTATAGTCTTCATTTGGAATTGTCTCTAGTGACGGGAGCTTTGACAGCCACTACTGCTGTGGTTATGGCAAAATGAAAATATTGCCATTTCTCTGAAATGTCAGTGTTTTTCTTTGTCACACAAAAGGGACAGGGTTGAGGCAGAGAAAAAAAAAACAATGAAAGATGAAGTGATTTTGTTACTCAATGTGTCCCTTTAAGCCTGTCACTAACTCCTGGTAGTGAATCTACTCATTGTTTAAGAACATCTGTCCTTTGAGACTGTATGAAATTTCAAATGTTTGTAGGGGGCTACAATGGGGGCCCTGCGCCAGAAAGGGTGTTGTATTCTACAATTTAATAATATAACATGGTCATACAAAGGCACAGTGTTCTTCAGAGCCCTGGCAGGCTTTTAAGCATCGTATGGCCAAATTATGTGTCTAGTTCACACTTAGCTGTGATGGCTGTTTGTGTATGTATGTTTTACATATTACCTGGACCCCTACAGAGGAAGGACTGTAGAGATACAGATATCAAATCACACTTCAAAGTAAACACAGAACCTTGTTAATGTTACTATTTTGAGTAGGATGCAAATTCTGTTCCCAACACGAAGTGTTTTGCGGATTTGAATACCACAAACATTCCTCGCATATCAAGTTCAACAGGTGTGCTTGCAAGGTAGGAAGCACTTCACGAGCCACAGAAACTCAGCATACAAAAATCACAGCATGGAAGGTGTTATAACAACAAAGTGTCCAGGAGTGTTTTTACAGACTGTTTCTTCACATGACCAACCACAGGCAAAAACATGCGTGTATTATACCCACACCCACCATCTACACTCATGGAAAGTGGATGGTGGAGGCCTGAAAAGGGCTGCACTAGTGTATAGAATGAATAGCAAGGAACAGAAAAAGTAAGCATTCAAAGCCAGAAAAGCACCCCTGCTCCCAACTGTCCCAGAACAGGTGGGACAGTTTGAATTTGGGATTTCTTCTGCTGTGATGCGTATTTTCAATGGTACTTTGCTTCTGTGTGCATCAAACTTGTGATTACAGCGCGTGTCTGCCCATGCAAGAGGATTTCACTACAACAATCATACAAATGAAAAATGTCTTCAGTGCACTTTGCATAGGGTCAAGTAGATTGTATTATGCCATTACCAGTTTTCTGATCAAGCCATCTAGTGGGATGATCTCCAAATGTAGCTGCCACGTTACATTAGAGAAAATTAAGTATAAGCATGATATCCCCATATGGTATGTAATCAATCCCTTACGGCAAGACTTAGTTTCATCTAGCAGACATAGAAGTGTGCTTTATACACATGTTAAGCAAGAATATTGCATCCATTAATTGCCAGAGAGTACGTAACCAGAAGTACAAGTTTCAGTAGCAATACTAGCAAGCAAAGACCACAACAGGGCACTGAGAGACAGGAAAGGTAAGTATTGAAATCCTGTGCTTAATTCTGATTGGATAATTTCCAATCAGAATTAACAATCACACGTGGGAGATATCTATACCTCCCACTGTGATTGTAGTGCTGTTACTTTAACGCCGGGTCACGTGGTTGACCCCGGCGTTTATATGAATGTGCGGTCTCCCAGCGTGCAGCATTATACATGCTGCCGCTGGGAGACGAGAAGGAGGATGCGAGCGCCGTCCGGGGCTGTGAGGACGCCGCTCGCCAACAGGTAGGGGAAGGGGAGACCGCCCGCGGGATCCTGACAATTACTACTACAGAATACTCGTATGACAGGAAAATTTAACTACCATCAACCTATGGAAGAAATCTTGGCTGGGAATTAATTGATAGATGTTGGTTTGGAATCTATGAGGCTAGAAGCAAACTGACCACTGGCATGACAACATGAGAAAATGGTCTTAAATACTAAAAGATGGGATTTGGACCCAGTAAAACTGCACCATGTCCACTCAAAATTCCCTTAGCTTTGCTTCAGGAGATGTGTAGATTACTATCATATGTAGTGAACTTGCGTTTCATACTTCTGGAAAGAAATTTTTGATTTGTTAGTTCGTCTTTTAGATATCGCTGTTGCCCTTGATCAGCTCTTGGAACTATTGAATGGGCCTTAGAAAAATCAAACTCACTCGTCCACTCATTTTCCATTATAAATAATGCATTAATTGCACCTCCTAAACCTGTTCACACAGGAAAGGTTTTTGGGCATCAGTTATGTGAAAAAGTAATTAGGCAAAATTGAGATTATTCTGTACGGTCCAAATTGTTGAGTATTGGCAAGGGAATTTCATGATTGTTATTTTTTTTATTCTTTATTTTTGTTGTGCATGTTATAACAAAAGAGCTTGCACAGCCACGACAGCATGGGCAAGTACAATAATGACAGTAGAGAAAGACATCATCATGGCATATGTAAAACAGCACACATTTTTTAAGTTAATGAGATCTATATGTTAACAGTTTATGTTCTCGTTTAGTTTAAGTGAGTTAGTAAGATGCACATGTCAGGGAAGAGTTTTCAGAGGAGTGACAAAGAAGGAAACAGTTTAAGCAAAGAGGCAGACGGTGGATCTAGCACCTTTTTTAGGTAAGGTTATACATAGTATTGATTAAAATTGCTTAGGTATATTCAATACATGGCATGACATAGAAAGGTTGTACATTTTTGAACTGAACTAGTTGTAGGTACGATCTGTGTGTAGCAGAATCAACATAGGTTTCAGGTTATACGTTTTTTGTACCCTTATGCTAATTCCAAATATTATATCATGCTCGCTGCTTTGGATGGGTGACTGTGCCCTAGGGTTTGTTAGTGTAGCTTATTTTAATGCCTCTTTGTGTGTGTAACGTGTTATCGTTAGGCGGCTTGCCTGGCTAAACACAGTCTGAATCAGTGCAAAGGCTAGGAATGTTATGCATAGGGTTATGTCCATGGGTACAAACTCATTGTATGTGTTCGCCAGGGTCGTTTTCGCCAGCGTCATCACCAGAGCTAGCCAGCCGGCAGGATTTTGTTATTTTTTAACAGAAAGTCATGATTGCATGGAAGACACAGAGGTGAGTATTGCGCTGTAACTCGGAACTTCCCAAGTGCAGCAAAGAACCATCAATTGAAAAGGATATAGGTAAACATGACCTCACATATCCACTCCATGATGGTGTCATCCCCACCCCCTGCACTCTTTCTTTGCGTGAACACACAGTCCAAGAATAATACGAATAAACTTTAGAGTCAACACTAGATGAAGGTAAAAAAAACTGCACCAACTACACTGCTAAGGCAGACAGGCATAATCCCCTAAATAGGACACAGATAACCATTCCAAGCTAAGAAAAAAAAAAAGACAAGGAAAAACTGGGTGTAACCACTGTTCGTACCAATGCGAGCAACATGCAAGGAAAACAAGACTTCTCCAGGGCTGTGCCATTCCTGTGGAACTCACTTCCCTCCTCCGTTAGATGCTCACCCAGTCTCCACTCCTTTAAAAAAAAAAAATTAAAAACCCACTTCTGCATAAGAGCGTATCAATTAAACTGTTAATAGCTCCTGACTGATTCCTCTCTTGCAACTGTAATTAGTCTAATACTATCCTTACCTTTTGTGTCACTTTACCCCACTCCCTCTAGCATGTAAGCTCATTGAGCAGGGCCCTCAACCCCTCTGTTCCTGTGTGTCCAACTTGTCTGCTTACAATTACATGTCTGTTCGTCCACCCACTGTAAAGCGCTATGGAATTTGTTGTCGCTATATGAAGAATATAATAATAATAATATAAGGTTTATTTCCGTCCAGTGTTGGATTAATTTTTCACCAAGATCTTGTAATGATGATGGGAGTCCGACTACTGCACAAAGACTTCTCCAGTACATCCCAAATATTTTCAATGGGGCTACGGTGTGGACTTTGTGGTGGCCAATCCATGTGTGAAAATGACGTATCATGCTCCCTGAATTACTCTTTCACAAATTGAGCCCAATTAATCCTGGCATTGTCATCTTGGAATATGCCCTGGCCATCAGGGAAGAAAAAATCCATTGATGGAGTAACATGGTCATTCAGTATATTCAGCTGACCTCATTATTTGGGCACCTAATGTTGCTGAACCTAGACCTGACCAACTGCAGCAACCCCAGATCATAGCACTGCCCCCACAGGCTTGTACAGTAGGCACTAGGCATGATGGGTGCATCACTTCATCTGCCTCTCTTCTTACCCTGTTGCGCCCATCACTGGTGGTTCCCCATTATCCTTCCAGTTTTTAATAATGTGTTGGACAGTTATTAACCCACTTTCAGTAGTTTCTGAAATCTCCTTAGATGTTTTCTCTGCTTGATGCATGCCAATGATTTGACCCTTCTTAAACAGAGTAACGTCTTTTCCACGACCACGGGATGTGTCTTTCGACATGGTTGTTTAAGAAATGAGAAGCTACTCATTGCATCAGTTGGGGTTAAATAACTTGTTGCCAGCTGAAAGATAATCGCCCATGAAGTAACTATTGAAAAGGAGGCTCTTACCCAGGGGCGTACCTAGAGCATATGGCACCCGGGGCGGGTCCTAGTTTTGGCACCCCCCCCCCCCCCCTGCACTTTAAAATATACAAAACACCCACATTTTTTAAAATGTATGTAGCATTGAGCAGTGCTTGCATGTTTCAATGTAAGCATGCTTTTGTATGGAGTAAGTGTGAGTGAATGAATGGGTGTGTTTGTATGTAGTGTTGGCATTTTAATGCAGGCATGCTTTTGTGTGTAGTGTTGGCGAGATGCAGTGGTGTGGTTATATATAATGGTGATGTTTTAATACAGAGGTGTGTTTGTATGTAGTGTTTGCACTGGAATGCAGGGATGTGTTTGTGTGTAGTGTTGGCAAGATGCTGAGATGTGGGATTGCCATATTTAAGGACACCAAATAAGGGAGCTATCTGCTAAACAGCACCCTAATTTGGTATCTTTACATATGGAATCTCACATAAGGGCACCAATTTAGGGAATTCTCTACTAAATAGCTAAAAGATCAAAATTTAAAAAGCCTTTTTCTTAATTTTAATCTTTAGGTTGTTTAGTAGATAACTCACTTATTTGTTATCCTTATGTGGGATTGACATATTTAAGGACACCAAATTAGGGAGCTATCTACTAAACATATACACAACCACAGATATACAAACGCATTTAGTTATTAAGAGGTCCAACCAACCTCCCTACCTTACTCTGGGAGTGACAAGCGGTTGCTGCTGGGCTGGGATCTCTGTGCTCTTCCTTCACAGCTCACTTGCACGACCAGTAGTGATGCCGATGCCAGGATGATGTCATACCCCGGCTGCCGGCTTACTGCAGGGCGTACACAAACTCCTATATGGTCCATAAAAATGTTTAATCTCACTGCCTTCCAGTATATATCTGTCCTATCTGTCTGGGGGAATGTGACAACGTGGATGTATATGTAAGTGGGTGAGTATTACTATCAGGAGAAAGGTATATGGCAGGGTGGGACAGTGTGGTGGATACTATGACAGTGTGTGCCACTGCACACAGTGGATTGAAGGAGGTGACTGCAGGTGAGGTGGTGAGTATATGGTGTTTTATGTCACGGGTGGGAACAATGGGATTGGGTGTTATATGGAAGAGAGGATATTATGTCAAGGCAGGGCCAGGGTGTATGGCAGGGTGTGTATTATGATACGGTGGAGGTATATAGCAGGGAGGGGATTATGGCAGTGTGGGTATTATATGACATGTTAAAGGGGTATATGCCAGGGTGGGAATTATGACCAGGTAGTGGGTTTATAGCAGGGAGGATATTATGACAAGGCAGGGGTGTATATGGTGGGGGTGTATATGGCAGAGAGGGCAGGGGTGTTGAAATTAAAAAAAAAAAAAAACTACTTGTCCAGGGACTAAAGTGTTTTCCCAATCTACTTGTCTGCCGTGACAATCTACTTGTCCTGATACAAATCTTTATTGATAGTAATTTAGGAGACAGACCTGGTGTAGGGGTGATAGGGATGTAGTATGGGTAAGACACATAGTGTGGGGGTGGGATGTAGTGTATGTAGTGTGTGTAGGGCATTGTAAGGCACATAGTGTGCTGTGGGATAGGGTTGGCAGAGTGAGGAGGGGACAGGTGGCAGAGCGTAGGAGGGAGGGGCTGACAGAGCGTGGGAGGGAGTGACAGGTAGCAGAGTGAGGGAAAGAGGGGTTGACTGGTGACTGAGGGAGGGGGTGACTGGTGACTGGGGGGGTGACTGGTGACAGAGTGACTGAGGGAGGGGGTGACTGGTGACTGGGGGGGTGACTGGTGACAGAGTGACGGGGTGACAGGGTGACTGAGGGAGGGGGTGACTGGTGACAGGGTGACTGGGGAGGGGGTGACTGGTGACAGGGTGACTGAGGGGGTGACAGGGTGACTGAGGGGGGTGACAGGGTGACTGAGGGGGTGACAGGGTGACTGGTGACAGAGTGACTGAGGGGGGGTGACAGGGTGACTGAGGGGGGGTGACAGGGTGACTGAGGGTGGGGGACAGGGTAACTGAGGGGGGTGACTGGTGACAGGGTAACTGAGGGGGGGTGACAGAGTGACTGAGGGGGGTGACAGGGTGACTGAGGGGGGTGACTGGTGACAGGGTGACTGAGGGGGGTGACAGGGTGACTGAGGGGGGTGACTGGTGACAGGGTAACTGAGGGGGGGTGACAGAGTGACTGAGAGGGGTGACAGGGTGACTGGGGGGGTGACTGGTGACAGGGTGACTGAGGGGGGTGACAGGGTGAGGGGGGTGACAGGGTGACTGAGGGGGGTGACAGAGTGACTGAGGGAGGGGGTGACAGGGTGACTGAGGGGGGTGACTGAGGGGGGGTGACAGGGTGACTGAGGGAGGGGGTGAGAGGGTGACTGAGGGAGGGGGTGAGAGGGTGACTGAGGGAGGTGACAGGGTGAGGGGGTGACAGGGTGAGAGGGTGAGGGGGGGGTGACAGGGTGACTGAGTGGGGGGTGAGAGGGTGACTGAGGGAGGGGGTGACAGGATGATTGAGGGAGGGGGTGACAGGGTGAGAGGGTGGTGACAGGGTGACTGAGAGGGTGGTGACAGGGTGACTGAGGGGAGGGTGACAGGGTGACTCAGGGGGGGTGACAGGGTGACTGAGTGGGGGGTGACAGGGTGACTGAGTGGGGGGGTGACAGGGTGATTGAGGGGGGTGACAGGGTGACTGAGGGAGGGGGTGACAGGGTGAGGGGGGGTGACAGGGTGACTGAGGGGGGGGGGTGAGGGTGAATTTACAATAATAATATTGTCTTACCATGATTCAGGGGCTGTCTCTCTCCATCCCAGCCCAGGCAGTGCAGGAGGTGCAGGCAGAGTGGCCGCAGGGGAGAAATCTTGCAGAATGCACGCTCTGCGCCCCCTGCTGGCACACTCCATAAAAGCATCCCTGGTGCTCAGTGATGACTCAGAACACAGGCTGGGAATCCCCTCCCTGTGCTCTGACTCACTCACTGAGCGCCTGAGCCGCGAGGGAGAGGACGACCAGCAGGAGGGACAGAGTGTGGCACCCCCCTACTGGATGGCACCCGGGGCGGACCGCCCCCCCCTTAGTACGCCACTGCTCTTACCTATTTACTTAGTTAAATCAAGGTGGCGATTTTTTGGGGGGGCAGGCAGTGTATGTATAGCTGACAGATCTTCTAAAAACTCTAGAGCCCAGCCATTATTTCTGTACACAGTAGATTAAAGTCTCTTATCCTCGTACCTTCTGGTTTATGTAAGATACTGTTGTTTTGTTGTTAGATTGAATCTTGACAGATTTCCCCAAAATGAATGGCTTGAACTGTTAAAGTGCATAAAGTACTGCTTTTAATTATTTGGTCAAAGAAGGAAGAAAAACAATCCTTAAATTACAGACTGCTCGGCACATGTGATGCATAAGGTGGACTCCCTAACCTATCTCTGAGGTGCTTGTAGTGAGAACAATACAGTCTGATGAAATGATAGGCCTTCTGAGAGGAACTTGCACTCTTTCCACCATGATAGTGTTTTTTGGACAGGTCTTATTGTCGACTCTGCCCACCTGACTGCTGGAATGGATGACGTTAGATAGCCCAGGAAGCTCATAGCTTTTCTTATTGAGCAGCTTCATTTTGTTTGAAGATCTAAGATCTCTCTTCTGATCTTCCTTTTTATTGGAGTTAAATGTAGAGACAGGGATTCTGCGTTGACCAAAAACCCTAAGGATTGAATCACTATTGATAGTTGTAACTGAGACTTTGCTTAATTTATGATCCATCCATGGTATTTTAATACCGCTAAAGGTATTCTACACATCTTTCACTAGAGAACACTTGGACTTTGCTTTGACAAACTAATCATCTAGAATAAGACGGAATGAATGGTCTAGTTTTGGTACCAGTAACAGTCGAGAATATGCTCCTTGGTTCCTTTGAGCTTTTGGAACATTTTCTATAACCCCTTTTTTTGGCAGGGTTAATGTTTCTGAAAATGAGCTTTTTTTTTTTGTTTTTTTTTTTTAATATGAAGGATATGAAGAAACTGTGAAACTTGGCCTTGGATTTTCTGAGAAGTTGATTTTGTAACCTTTTGCAATTAACTCCAGCATCCAAGGATTTGAGGTTGTCTTTTCCCATTTGTGCAGAATATTTTTAGCTTTCCGCCTACTCTTTTGGCATCAGAACCTTTTGGTTTTGACTGTTATGTTATCCCTCCTTTCCTCAAACTTAGGATCCTTGCGCTGCCTATGAAAAGTCCGGGATCTTTCTTGGTATTCTCTGCAATTCCGATACCAGAAATGTTTATATCCAGATTTCCATGAACACCTCCTATCTTGGGGAAGTGCTTTGGCAACAAATGCTCCTGCCATAGCTGCTCTACATTGGAAGCCTGCTGCTTGATAGGCCCACCTGCAAGATGTTTTTGCTCTTTTATCTAGAGACTTTGTCGATCTGAACTGTGGTCTTTTTAAACAGTTGTGCCACTTGTATGTCAACTTTGAGAAACTCTTCCCATTTACCATCTTGTAATTTTAAAATTAATTTCCTTAAATTGCCTTTAAATAAAGGTTCTTTTTTCAGGGTTTTTTCAATTCCCTTTGTCTATGCTCAACCAGCTTTTGTTGTACTGGAAAACCCTTTTTGTCGTCTTTCGATACATCATCAAGGCTAATTCCTTAATGACGTTTCTTTTTTTCATTAGGTTGGAAGCCAATCTCCACACAGGATGAACTGCTGAAAGTATCTGAAAATGAGGAAACAGAGTACTCGCTTGATGACAGATGAGATCTTTAAGGAGATCTTCTCCGCTTTTGACCTTTAGTAGTCAGTTCTTAAACTACCATAGGAGCACTGGCTTTGGCCGATTCTTTAAACGATTAAAACATTTGTACCAAATTGTCCTGAAACCAGGATAATAATGACTGCATATCCTTTTGCTTTGATTTTTTTTTTTTAGCATGATGCATGAGCATTGATTGCAGATCATCTTTTTTGTGGGCTCACTACTACATGCATGATGTTTTGATTTGCAGGTAGGTTTCTTAGGTGCTAGATTTGGCACTTTACCCTCTTCCATTCATTCAGGCGAAACAGGACTAGACATATCGGGTGGGGGGAGGGGGGGAGACTGGTGACTCGGAAGATACGCTCTGACTAGCATGAATGCTTTCAGGAGGACCTGCACAGCTTTTGTGTGCCAAATTGTGAAGTTCCGATTCATGCGCTGTAGTAGTGCGATCGGAACTTCAGTGGAACTCAAGGCCTCCCAGGCACTGCTGTGCGCATGTCAGACTTGCGCACTCATGGGCTGCTGCTCAGGGCTGCCTTTTCCTGTGAGCCGAGACCAACACTCGGCATAATCATCATAAGTTCCTCGCTCCGTAACCTCCATGGTTGGAGCCTGGCCACTCAGCTCTCCACCCAGGGAGCTCTCTGGCCAAAGCTCTGCGGCAGCAATCCATGTGCCTCACTATGCCAAACTTCCCATGATGGGACAAGGAAAGAACTGAGGGGTATTCTATATTCTATTTATACATTAAGTGGGAGGGACTTTTTTATCCTAAATATTTTTGCAGATGCTTGTACCAGAGGGAAATGTATCTCCTACTGTACTGCCACCATATGTCAGGAAAATATGGTTAATTGTAAAAATCAGTGAATCATGGTGAGTTGAAATCTGAAAAGCAAGATTCAGGGTAAAATGGCCAGGCTGTAACTACAATAAAGCAGATAATTTATTACAAATTGTCTAGTTTGGCATAAACATTTGAAGTTTTGCTTTTAAGTTCATTAGAGTTCCCAGTATAGTGAATAAACATTTATAGCATTTGCTTATTAAAGTAGGGTGTTTTCCCTCTAAGCTTTTAAAATTATTTACGAAGGAGCTTCCTTATATGAGCCCATTCACATTGCAAACCAGCTCATAGCGGGACACCCTGGTAAATCAGTTTTTGTACAGTGACCTTTGTAGTAGATATTTGAGATGTGCATAGACATGCTCCTATGTTCACACCAGTCAACGCTGCACATTATGTGCTTGGCTTCATTACAGCAGCGTCACACAGAAGTACACACACACACAAACGCACACCCATATTTAGTATTGGTGTCTTGTATTTGTCCTTCCCAGTCTCCTAGTCTTCTGCCAGGTTTTTCAACTCAGTTACTTCCTCTGTGCTCCAAAACACACAGAGGTCATGTCAGTTCATTGTTAAGGCAATAAAGCGTTTGCAGATCTGGTGTGATTACACCCATCCCTGGGGCACATAGACTGTCAACACAGTCATCCTCTTCAGTCATCCTCTGGGACACAATATAAGGGGATTGCCACCACCTAAGGCAATCTGACATTGAGGAGCAAAGGCTGCACAGCGGGGTGCCTACGTATTAACCCATTCAATACATGATTATGTGTTGCTTGCATCTTTAGACCATGTAGATTGGCTTTTATTGAGAAAACATGCAAAATAATTCTGCTTATACTCATCGAATTACCTAAGAAGAATACTATCAGGTTTTTTTTTACTAAAGTAAGAATTCCAAGTAAATTTCAAGTTTAAGGTCAAAATAACCGAATTGGGAAAAAACTCTCCGTCAGCTATGCTTCCATTTTTCCATTTTAGTGTCGCGTCACACTGCTCGATGTGATGTCAGCCCCTATGCAGTGGTAGATTTAAAAACGTTGTCATGGTGTGAGTTTGTCTTTCTGCTGAGAATGTAGCAAGTTAAACCACTAAAACAGTACACCATAAATTCCATTATTTGCTTTACCCCTAAATATAAAATTAATAAATAAGTGTGACTGAGTTTATATTACCTGGATAAAGGGATTAAAGTAATAATCCCCTTGCCATTTGTCAGTACTAATCTGAGCCTATGGATCCCGGAAGTGCTAATTCTTACTCTGTCGACAGAGTTTAACAAACTGAGCAAGATTGCAGTGGCACGTCACAGAGCATTTACAATACAGCCTTTAATTGCATCGTACTACTAAGTGAACTGTTAGTACAACTCAGGCTGCGATATTTCACATGGATGGAATGGGCATATGTGACTTGGGCAGGGGTGGATGGTGATAATTGGGATGGTGTGGGTATAAGTGACATGGGTTTGGGTGCATATAAGTGACATCTATAGCAGAAGGGGTGACATGAAATGAGAAGTTGTGTGTATAACTGACATATGGAAGGGATTGAGAGGAAGGAAATGAAATGGAGGGATGGGATAGAGGGAAATACATGGGCATAGGTTTAAGGAACACTCCACACACATAAAGCACTTCAGATTACATTATGTACTTTATGTGTCAGGAGCATCTCATTTTCATTGCAGTTTATATTAGTGATGATTTCTATTTGGAATCTACACTGTTAAAAATAATTGCAGAAACGGGTGGGGAGGATTATTATTATTTTTTTAGCAACTCCACGGAGCAAACGGAAATCGACAGAGCCCACTTTAGCCAAATGCGGACTCCCTCTCTGAAGGCTTCCTGATTTACAATTTAGAGGACTTGGGCTGAAAGTTACGAGCTCACAATTTAAAATTAGAGGCTGAGGGGGGCGTGGCTAGCTGAGCTACTGAGCGGTCGCATACTTGCAGAGCTCCCGCTCCAGAGACCTAAAATCAGACTTTTAATACCGCAAAAGGGCTCAAATACTTACCTCCTACACACTCGGAACACCCCCCAGAGTGAAATGGGCAGAAAGCACCGAAAAACGGCCCAAGTGGAGGGTCAGAAACACACTGATATCAGGCTGTCCTTCTGTAGGCCGCCACGGCAAACCCAAACAGACATGGCGCCTGCGGAGCCATGCGGCTCGAGTGACTCAGAGCTTTCGGGGGAGGATGAAGCAACTCACTCACACAAGACCCACAGCGGAGTGCACCAGAGAGCGGACTCGGACTCAGATCAATCTCCATCCACTAAGGGAGACATAAAGAATCTCCTGCGGGATCTAAGAGCAGTGTGGAAGGCGGACCTCGCAGGGGTCCAAGTGGAAATAGGAGGCCTTAACCGCCGCATGAGCGCAATAGAGGCCCGAGAAGAGGAGAGGGGGAAAAAGGTCGATGACACCGACTCTCGGATCACTGCTCTTTCCCATCAAGTGCAACACCTTTCACGCACGGTCCAGAACTCGGTGAACACCAACGCGAAGCAGAACCGGGGAAGCAGAACCGTGAGAGACACGCACCTGAAAGGGAGGGAGGACCCCGCATAAAGAGACTCTCTGGCCCACACGACCCACGCTTTACCGAGGCTTCGGAGCCCCGCAAGGCCGCAGGAAGGCACAGAGGTCTAACCGGGACAATATAAGTTCTCCAGCTACCGAAACCGCATGTTGATTTTTCTATTCTTGCTACCTTTTATTTTCCTTTTTGGTTATGTTGAACTTTCCCCAATAGTGACTCTAACAAGCCCCATCAATGGGTCGATGCTGAATTACCTGCTGAATTACCAGTTGTGCTACAGCCAAGGTGTTGCTATTCACCCCACAGGGATCACTGACACAAATAGTCACTCAGCTTAGCCTCACCTAATGACACTCACTCACACACCTCGCTGAAAACGAGCTAAGCATTTGTACATACACTGTACTTTATCACACACATAATTGCCTACTGCTCACTCAGGCATAGCTTATACAACTTAACAGACATCCTGATCTACAGGCAGATATAAATGGGCAGATTTTTCCTATTTCCTTATGTTAGTTTACTATTTTATTATATTTTACCTAAAGACAAGTAACTGATTTGACCCATTGAGATGTCTCTTGCATGTCCACCTTAACATACACAACTTTGTATTCTCATATATCGCATACTTTAAAAATGTGCACTGCGTTATCATGCCATGTCTTGGTAAATCGCTGTTTACTGTTAAATTGGGAACATATGCTCTTGGGGCATGATGATCTCACATGTAAATGCTTTATCTATATGCACTTCAAAATAAAGAATTTAAAAAAAAAAAAATTAGAGGCGGAGAAGCCTGTGAGTAGGCGTTTCCCCAGCAAAGATGAAAAAGGGGAGGGCTTTAACAAAATAAAAATAAAACTTTATCTGCTCACTATCCCAAATCCCTATGCATATTTAAATAAGAGACTATTTTTAGTGCCACTCCAAGGCCATCAAAATGCAAGCTCAGCTACCCCATAAAGGCAAACCTCTCAGGCTAGTCCTTCACTAAAAATTCACCTGGCAGCTTTCAGCATAATCTAAGGCATAATCTCTAAGAAAGGCTATTTTTTATGAACCCCTGCAGACGTATTAACCCTTAGCAGGGGAGTTCTAGCTCAGGGGTTGTGTGTTTATATTTGCTGTATTACACAAACATGTTACAGTGCTGCCGTCCATCCCTTTTGTATCCTATTAAGAGTTAAAGGGACACTATAGGCATAAGAACAACTATAACAATGTATTTTTTCTGGTGATTATAATCAGGGGCGTACCTAGAGTACTTGGCACCCGGGCCAATCCTGTGTCTGGCATTATCTCCCGCCCCCGCTTAAAATGTAAAAATGTTTTCATTTTTAAAAATTGCACAAATGTGTAAACTTATTATAACCCTTGTTCTGCCCCCTTTTACAAAACCCCTCTCCTGCTCCCCTTCTAAAAAAAAACCTGCTCCCCCTTTCCGCTACTGCTGAAACTCTGTAAAGACGGAAAAATGGTGCACATCAATGTCACGTTGGTGTGATGTTGCACACCTCCACACTCCTCCCACTGCTTCTTCAAATAGTGCTGCCTGGCCACAGCCATTGCAGCTTGTGGCATTATAATGAATGGATCATTGCACAGGCAGTCATGGTATCCCCCTAGTTAGTGGCACCTGGGGTGGACCGCCCACCCCGCCCGACTCTTTGTACACCACTGTATACATATACTGTCAAATATAGCCACAGTTACAGGCATAAAGTCACACACACTGTCTCAGGCAGCCAGTCACACACACACAGTTACACACACATAGTCCCATGTAGACAATCACACACACACACAGTCACAGGCAGCATCACCCAATCACAGACATACAGTCACACACACACACACACACACATAGAGAGTTACAGCATGTGGAGGCTGTGCTGCCTCTTAGCCCCGGCCCAATTTTCTTACGTGCGACGGTTTAGAATTTCTGCGGCTGCCTGTCCCTGCGTGTGCAAGCTGTGCGGCATTGATTCAATTCATCTCTATGAGGAGATACTGATTGGCCAGGACTGTGTTTAGCTGTGCTGGCTCTGCTCCTGATCTGCCTCCTTGACAGTCTCGGCCAATCCAATGCTTTCCTATTTGAAATCATTGAGATTGGCTCAGATCATCACTTCTGATGATCTCAGCCAAACAGGCAGATCATAGGCAGAGCCAGCAGCAGCAGACTGAAATAAAGGTAAGATTCTATTATATTTAGGGGGATAATGGGGGACCAAGCGGGAGGCTAGGTGGTGATTTTAACACTATAGGGTCAGGAATACATGTTTGTGTTCCTGACCTGAAAGTGTTCCTTTTGTTCTAACTATTTTGACTGATGAATACTGAAGTCCGTGCTGCTGCCCATGAGTGGTGGGAGTTTGAGCACAGAGCTTATTTTGTGTCATTAATGCATATAAATGTATGCATCTTTTCATTGGGTTATATCTATAAAATAATGTGTTCCTTTTAGTGGAAGCTACATGAGTATGTAGGGTAGGAGGAAATTAAATTGGTTGATGAAACTGACAAGGTGATGGGATTGAGATACATTATCTCTCTATGCAACTACATTACTGCATAAACACACACTGCAAAAATTCACCTCTGATTCATATCTCACAACATTTCAAATGGACAAAGAGGGACAATTTAATTTTAGGGGTGTGAGTGAGTGTGACTGAGGTGGGGCTGTTCTGAGATATTTTAGGTGACTTACTAATAAGTTATGCAACCAAAGTATAATTTAGAACAATAACAATACAGCTCATTTACACAGGTTGGTTACTAAACACATTTATTGCAGTTTAACCTCCTAAGGACAGAGGCAATTGTACAAGTTCTGATCAAAACAAAACGTAAACAAAACCTGGAATTTGACTATATATGTCTGTACAACCATATTTCACATCTTTCATACTAAGTGCACCCACACATCATATATATAATTTTGTTCAGGATAAACAGGGCTTTCATTTCACATCAAATATTTAGTTATGAAACAATTTAATATGAATAATATGTCAAAAATGAGAGAAATTAAGAAAAAAAAAATCACTGCAATGAAATGCACATATTTGTATTCAGTAATGTCTCACAAGTCAAACAGTAACCCCATGTACAGGTTTTATGGTGGTTTGGAAAGTTAAAGGGTAAAATATATCATATTACGTTTTTCAGTTTATACAAATTGAAATTTGCCATACTGGTTATGTTTACTTTGAGACCTTGTGGTAGCCCAGGCATTAGAATTACCCCCATGATAGCATACAATTTGCAAAAGAAGACAACCCAAGGTATTACAAATAAGGTATGTCTAGGCTTTTTTAGTAGTCACTTAGTCACAAACACTGGCCAAAGTTAGCGTCCATATTTGTTGCAAAAACCTAATTTGAATGCTAATTATACACTTACAATGATAGTGTATATGAAATAAGTACTTTTTATTTCATTAAGAAACAGTTTTAAAATTGACTTTTTGAAACTTTTGACAGGAACTAGGA
Source organism: Pelobates fuscus (assembly GCF_036172605.1). Classification (NCBI taxonomy): domain Eukaryota; kingdom Metazoa; phylum Chordata; class Amphibia; order Anura; family Pelobatidae; genus Pelobates; species Pelobates fuscus. The sequence goes on along the minus strand of NC_086317.1, from coordinate 92,452,452 downwards.
GGAATGCCTGAGCGCTCAGGCAGTCCCCCTGCAGGCAGAGCTGCAGACAACCATTTTGGCCATGTGATCAAGTACCCCACTATCACATGGCCCAGGAGGATTGAAGCTGGACTCCCAGGCAGTTCCCAGGATCGCGAACGGGGACCAGGTGACTACAAAGGAAGGTAGGCACATTCAATGCCGCCCTTCAGCGTTTAGGACCACCCCCGCAAGGACGACATAGAACGCTCGCCATCCTTAAGGGGTTAAAGACACATTACTGTATTATTGTATTGTATTATTGATGTGGAGCTCTGTTATACACTCAACCACATGACACAATTTGGAGCTTCTAGAAAAGAGGGACTTTAGGACAGAGAAGAGTGAGAGGGATTTGCATTCAAAATAGGGAATGTCCGTCCTAAATAGGGACAGTTGGGCGATATACTGAAAACAAAAACTTAAAAATAAATAAATAAATTAATACATGCCTGAAAACATTTGTAGTGGACTGACTCCTCGCACGAAAAAAATCAGCTTTAGTAATAATGGGGCAAAAAGAAGTAAATAATAACACACATACACTCTCTCTCTCTCTCTCTCTCTCTCTCAGTTCTTATACACAGAGAGCTACATTATCAGGATAAAGTCTGAAAGAAGCGTGCCAACCTGTCCTTCACCTACCACTGTCATCCCAATTTGGACAGCCTAGCATAGAAGTTCCATCCGATTTTTATCAGTTGACGAGACAGGCAAGACAATTTTTTGCCAGGCTTCTTACAAACTGGTTTGTTTTTTAACATCCATAGTGAACTGCAGTGCTTATGGTGCTTGAAACAACTCTTTAAAAAGGCACTCCAGAGTGTATTAAGCAAATGAATTAACAAAATAAATACATGTGAATAAACACAAACACTCCTATATTCATAAACACACGCACATACATAATAATGCTAACAATTCTGTTACAAACATCCGCTAAGGAGGCTTAATAGTCGCCTCCCTTCTAGTCTATTTTTAAGCTAGTATTTTTTTTTATTTTATTTTTTAAATAGCATATCGCATATTTAAAACCTGTACAGTCCGTACAGGGCAGCCAAGGTGAAAGCCGCTTTCCTGTTGGACATGTTTTTACTTTGCTGATAGAAGCCAATGCAAATAAAGACACCGCCAATTTGTACAGTGCTGTGCGTGGTATCAGAACATAGTCTGAGTTTGCATTGAAGCTAGATATAACAGTATAACAGAATTACAGATCTAGGTAAAAATTAAACACTTTTACAACATTAAAGTCCCGGAATAATCAAGAGCCCTCCCGTTCCATGTTAATACTTTGCAAAACGATCAAATAACAAAAAAAAAAATAATTTTTTCTTAATTCAACATAATTCACAGCTTACAGCAGGAACCACATGGACTTAAAGAAAGAGAGAAAAACGAAAAACAAACATACTTAAGTTATAAACCAGGTAAATATATTCAGACTAAGCCCAAGTAGTCCACACTGGTTTGAGCAGCAATATTATTGTAGGCCGTTGCAATCGACCTGATGCAAATAATTCCCCTGTGAAAAGGAGATCCCATATTAGGAAGAGTCCAATTAATGCATTTTTCTAAATGTATTTTAATGTTAAGCATATTACAACTTGAAGAATGGATCACGGACTTCCAAACGAAAAGGGGGTAAGCTCGGTTTAAGCCATAAGCAATTGGGCCACTACTACTAATAAATAAATAAAAAATATATTTTTTTAAAAAAGGTATAGAGGTTAAGGACAACAGGTTTAATAGAAGCTTACAAACAATTGAAATTAAAATCAAATGAAAAAAAATCTTGCTACTTTACCAATATATGGAAAACCTTTACACTGGCATATTCAGATATATATCCATTTATCAATATATCCATTCTGAAAACATGCATATCACTGGATTTTGACGGCTTCCCTATCACTGGATTAAATGCTGTTAATTTCTTGTTTATTTTGATACCTTGCCTGGTTCGGTATACAAACTCCCTGAACACCTGAGACCTATCTATTTTGTATACTGAACAAACTACCGAACAGTCAGCCACCCAGGGCAGGCGTGTTCTGCTCATTGACCCTGTTCACCTTTCTTCGCACCTCCATAACCACAATTATACCAACATTCTGAGCGGTCGACTGGGTGGCCGCCATTTGTATTGCCGAACATGTGGTGGCGGCCATCTTTAGCCACGAACACATACAGCGGTGTTTGGTCGCCGAGAGCATGGAACTGAAGTCGACGGCTCGAACACCGCTAAAACTTCCACCTGCATAGAAGTTCGGTACTTTTATTATATTTGCCATTCCCGAAAGAGACCGACCACACAGCCTGTTTACTGTGCCTGGAGATAATGGAGTTTAGTACAGTGCTTGCCTCAATTATCTCCCAGGTACAGAGGAGGGATTAACTTAATTTGTATGGGAGTGTCCTTGACCTGAGAGCCAATGTGATGGTGCATATGTTTTTACTGTAGTCTACTCTCAGGGGATTGACATAAAAGGGCAGTGTGGCTACCAATAAACCAGTTCCTGCTTACTCTCAACATAGAGTCTCATCTCATGTTTGTAGGGAACCGCTATACCTGCTATAATCACCAGCTCTAACAAGAGCTACACAGCTATACCGACCTTGGGATTTGGAAAGCATCACTCTGAATAGGGGGAAAGAACATCTCTGGCAGTGAAACCCCCTGGCCGCCACACTGATGATTTTATATTCAGGTCATATATAAGAATTTAATAATTCTACTAGAAGTTTAATTTAGAATCAAATTTAAGCTTAAGAAAGAAAGCACAGTTAGATTATTGTTTCTTTCAGAAAAAAATGATCTAAACCTTTATCTGTAGATGAAAAGCAATTATCCACATCATCTAATGTAAAAGCACAGACCACCCACTAAAGCCATAAACCGGAAGAAAAGAAAAAAAAATACACAGGTTCAAGAGATGCTCATCTGTAATCATTTACACTATAAACAAAAGACTAAAAGAAGAAATAAAATTACATTAAAGAGTATATCCAGCTATGTACTTTTTTTTTTTTAATTTCTTTACCAAAATAAACAAAAACAGAAGACAGCATTAAAAATAAATCCTTCAAATATAAAAGCAATCCTTGTAAATGATAGGTGGCATTGGAACCATCATTGGCTTAAAAAAAAGTACCACCATTTTAAGCATAGTTTGCTTTTTCAGTAGGAAGAGATGTTCCCATATGAAAAAACAATGGTTACATTAAACAATTACACGCAACAGATTTTGCGGCTTTGTAGGTCTTGAAGGATTTCTCACTTGATATAATTTACACAACTTGTTGTTCCATGCAGAGCCATATTAAAGGATCATTATAGTGTCAGGAAAAGCGGTCATCCTGACACGATAGTGCCCTGAGGGTGCCCCCACCCTCAGGGTCCCCCTCCCGTGGCGCTGAAGGGGTTAAAACCCCTTCAGTTGGGACGGAGCCTGACTACCGAGCGGTACAGGCGCGTCTGACACGAGCTCCTGCCGAGCGGCATAATCCGGGGCAAAATCAGCGGCTATATAGCCCTGAAGTCACCCAGAGGTGTGCCACCCAAGTTGGGGGTGCCCCCCCGAACCCAACGATACCACCCCGGGGCCTGTCGAGGCCAGGAGCACGGAGACTCAAATGCGGCCTACTGGGACTGAAGCTGGGGAGAGGCGGCCTGGCGCGAGAGCCCTTAAGCGATGCCACTTCAACTCACCCCCCCCCCTTTGGACCGGTGGGGGTTATCCCGGTCCCCACTGGTGACAAACGAGCAGGATGGAAAGCAGGAGAACCAGCCACACGACATATCGGGAGAACAAGCACACAGGGCACAACCAAGATGGCCGCCCAGCATGAACATAGAGAGCGGAGCACCTGCGCCCAGCTAACCAGGTCCTCCCTGGAGACATTTGACCGGCTCTGCACACTCATCAGGGATACTCTGCATAGCAGAGGAGCTAGTCGCCACCAAGCAGAAAGAACAGTGACCTCGTGGATACGGCCTGCAGCACGACGCAACTATTACAGGCAGATACCAAAAGCATCCACAAAAGCATCCAAGATGGCCGTCCTACAACACAGATAACGATGGGCCCTAAGAAGGAGAACGGCGCCATGTCTACCGGGCGCGCACTTCCACCCGCGACAAACCAACCGGGAGTAAAAAACAAGCAACGCAACAGAACAACACAACAGACCAAAATCCCGACATGCTGCGCAGCAGGAATCGACTCAAAGAACATCGCCACACAAGTAACTGTGCAGCAAAGCCCACAGCAAAAGGTCAACATACCAGCAGCACCAAAGGCCTCAAAATGGCGACGTGGGGGAACACATCCACTGCCACAACGACAGGCAACCCGGACACCTGGAATCGCAACAGGGCATGGGAGCACCCAACCAAGAACGCAATGCAAAGGGTCCGTATGATGCTGACATTTCCCCAGCTGGGTATAGGCTGAGGGGGAATTCGGCGACAGGGAAGGCCCAGCAGACCTTGCTCGCATCCCTCCCTCACCATTAAGGACGCTTTCCAGTTCCTTTTGCAGGCTCCACAGCTTGATCTCCACAAGACCCAGCACAGGCCTGTTACCCCTTTATGCCTGACACTTTTCTTCTCCTGCTATTACTATGCTAGTTATCTGCTATGTATATACAGATCATCTTCTAACCTAGCTTGTTTCACACTATGACTTTTATTATGTTTTATATTATAAGATGTGCCACTAAACATATAGTTGCTTTATGATTCTGTCAAGCATGACATACTAAGTCACCAACAGTGTATTGCACCTCCAAGTATACACTGAGCTACATCCTGCACTTACTGCTAAGCTTAAAGGGACACTATAGTCACCTGAACAACTTTAGCTTAATGAAGCAGTTTTGGTGTATAGAACATGCCCCTGCAGCCTCACTGCTCAATCCTCTGCCATTTAGGAGTTAAATCCCTTTGTTTATGAACCCTAGTCACACCTCCCTGCATGTGACTTGCACAGCCTTCCATAAACACTTCCTGTAAAGAGAGCCCTATTTAGGCTTTCTTTATTGCAAGTTCTGTTTAATTAAGATTTTCTTATCCCATGCAATGCTTATAGCTTGCTAGACCCTGCAAGAGCCTCCTGTTTGTGATTAAAGTTCAATTTAGAGATTGAGATACAATTATTTAAGGTAAATTACATGTGTTTGAAAGTGAAACCAGTGTTTTTTTTCATGCAGGCTCTGTCAATCATAGCCAGGGGAGGTGTGGCTAAGGCTGCTTAAACAGAAACAAAGTGATTTAACTCCTAAATGACAGTGAATTGAGCAGTGAAATTGCAGGGGATTGATCTATACACTTAAACTGCTTTATTTAGCTAAAGTAATTTAGGTGACTATAGTGTTCCTTTAAACAATAAGAGGCACATCATAACGTAAACCCTTTAACTTCAATGATCCCAAGCAGACCACACACAGGCAAACAAAGTCCTACTTAATGTACCTGTATGGCTGATGCTCTCTGTTGTACCATCCACCAGGGATACTAATTTACCTACGATACCTACTATGTTTATGTTTTTCAGCCACATTATTTTAATCTACTCAGGTCGCCTATATCTAAAATGACTGCTTGGTTTACTCGTAATTACTATGTTATGTTTAACTGCTTAACTAGCTACAATACCTTAAATATAAAAATTCATGCTAACCCCTCAAATGATGCAAAGTAATGTCTTTAACAATTTTTAATGCTACTCAACATGTATCATTAAATACACTGCAACCCTCGCATTCGCTGTTGTGGCGATGCAGGATCCACTGTAATTTTATGCACAAGCAAAAATAAAGAATTAAAAAAAACCCCAAAAAAACCCTTCAGTAACTTACTTTAATCCAGCGCCGGGCTCCCTGGTGACCTCTCCTCCCCCGCACGACATCAGCGGAGCCGAATGCGCATGCGTGGCATTTCTCAATGCTTTCCTATTGACGCTCTGTGCGATGGATGCGAAATTCTCATCCAGCATCGCAGATGCGCCTCTAGGGCTGTTCGGTGACACAGAACGCCTGAACGGCCAGAGCCCAGCTCCTATTCACCTCCACCACGATCCACTTCTGGGGCACTGCCTGACAGCAATTTAGTTACTAAAGCAATCAGTGGAGGAAAAAATATATATATATGTGATATATATATATATATATATATATATATATATATATATATATATATATTAGTTAATACATCGCTAAACACAAATACACACACCAGTCAAGCCATAAGACTTGCTTTTCCCACAGAAATGTACACTTTGACAGTGTTCTCACTACTGCAAGGGATTCTGGGTAGACGTATGCAAATAAGCTCAACAACGAACCACATTTTTGCCTCATAATTCCCCTTTTTACATGGATTCATTGGAGTAGGTGTCTGCTGTATACAACAGCTTTGAAATAACTCGGGAAGAGGAGCAAAGCCAGTGAACCACTCATGGACAGCTGTTTCATTGTTAAATAAATACAAAATATATACATACAAATAATTACATAAATATACACACAGGATTTAAATACATATATATGTGTGTATATATATATATATATATATAGACAAAAATAGAGAATGTAGGATGCACACTCAGGTCTTTGTGAAAAAATGTGTAGTTTTATTCAATCCAGGTACAAACCAAACCAACGTTTCGACCTCTGCAGGTCTTTTTCAAGGTTACTGTAGCTAACACAATAATCTCTATATATACATAAAAGTAAGTTAACTTACCAATCAATCTCGTTGTGAATCCCTTCACCGAACCCGGAAGTGTGTTAGGACCGCCCATATGACGTCATTACGTCATGACGTCGGCGGAATACTCAGTGATTTCCATGGAAACATATCCATTGTGCATAAAGTCTGTGTCTAAGAAGAAATGTGAGTCCGAGGTTGTGTTAAAAGGACAACAGGACGGAAGATATCTACAGCCTTTTAGGGAATCTACTAAATTACTATAATGACTACATAGAGTAATGAGATGCCTAATTACCGTATATACTCGAGTATAAGCCGAGTTTTTCAGCCCATTTTTTGGGCTGAAAAACCCCAACTCGGCTTATACTCGAGTCAGAGTCTGTATTATGGCAATTTGCATTGCCATAATACAGACTGGGGGGAGAGGGGGGCTGGCAGAGCTGTACTTACCTTTCCTGCAGCTCCTGTCAGCTCTCTCCTCCTCTGCGCCGTCCGTTCAGCACCTCGGTCAGCTCCCAGTGTAAGTCTCGCGAGAGCCGCGGCTCTCGCGAGATTTACACTGGGAGCTGACAGAAGAGCAGAACGGACGGCGCAGAGGAGGAGAGAGCTGACAGGAGCTGCAGGAAAGGTAAGTACAGCTCTGCCAGCCCCCCTTTCCCCCCCCACTGAACTGCCACTGGACCACCAGGAAAGGAGAGCCCCCCTCCCTGCCATATATCAAGCAGGGAGGGGGGACGAAAAAAAAAATATAAATAAAATAAGAAATAAAATAATAAAAAAAAAATTAATAATAAAAAAAAAGGGGTATAAGGACCACTATGGGAGGGAGGGGGGGATAAGGACCACTATGGGAGGGAGGGGGGTATAAGGACCACTATGGGAGGGAGGGGGGTATAAGGACCACTATGGGAGGGAGGGGGGATAAGGACCACTATGGGAGGGAGGGGGGGGTAAGGACCACTATTGGAGGGAGGGGGGTATAAGGACCACTATGGGAGGGAGGGGGGTATAAGGACCACTATGGGAGGGAGGGGGGGGTATAAGGACCACTATGGGAGGGGGTGGGATAAGGACCACTATGGGAGGGAGGGGGGGTATAAGGACCATTATGGGAGGGAGGGGGGGGGGGTATAAGGACCATTATGGGAGGGAGGGGGGGGGGTATATGGACCACTATGGGAGGGATGGGGGGGGGGATAAGGAACACTATGGGAGGGAGAAGGGGGATAAGGACCACTATGGGAGGGAGAAGGGGGATAAGGACCACTATGAGAGGGAGGGGGTGGGATAAGGACCACTATGGGAGGGGAGGGGGAAGGACCACTAGGGTAGGGGAGGGTAAGGACCACTGTGGGGGGGAGTGAAGGAACACGGGGGTGGGGAGGTAAGGACCACTGAGGGAGGAGGAGGGGAAGTCAGGACATATGGGGGGGGAGGGGGCGGCAATTTTTTTTTGTGCCTACGGCGGCAAATATCCTTGCACCGGCCCTGCACACACTGCATTCACACACTGCATTCATGCACACACACACTGCATTCATGCACACACACACTGCACTCATACACACACACATACGCACACACTGCATTCATTATACACACACTGTAAATAAATATTCAATTAATATATTTTTTTTAGGATCTAATTTTATTTAGAAATTTACCAGTAGCTGCTGCATTTCCCACCCTAGTCTTATACTCGAGTCAATAAGTTTTCCCAGTTTTTTGGGATAAAATTAGGGGCCTCGGCTTATATTCGGGTCGGCTTATACTCGAGTATATACGGTAATACCCAAATCACCCTTACACCTGTGAAAGTGAAAAAAATGTGCATAAATAAGTGAAAAATATGTGAAAGCAGCTAAGTGACTATAACAAGTGATTTAAGGCATCCTAACAATATATGTTAAAGCATTTCAAGAGTATTAAATTGCACACAATAAACAAATCATATTGCAATTATATCAGTACATATATGATATAATATAATATCAGTACATATGTAATATATGATGTCTTGCATGACAGCAGGAAAAAACTCCATCCTACATGTTATATGGGACACTACTTTAAACATAAAGCCAAGAGAAAATACCAAAAAACAGAAAAAGGAGGGAAAAAGGCCATATTCACTAAATGAATTTTCTACATAAATAGGAAAACAATCAAAAATCAAGAGGAAAAAAAAAACGATCCACAATGAAACTATTCAGGGATCTTCAATGAAAGCTTACGAAACTATAATCATAAGGGGCCATCCTGGCTAAGCAGCAGAAGCCATATTCAATTGCCTGAGCTGTGCTAAGGCGTCCAGGTGTACATTTTAAGTGCAGGGGACTATTCACTAAATCAAATAATTCAACCTTTCTTACCTGGCAACTGATTATTATTCTCCACCCTAAAATAGAAGGGACAATTCGCTACCTCGAACTGTTTATCCCTTATGTTTATATGGCAACTGAAAAATGCATAATACATGTTTTAGAAACATCCTGCACTGAACAATGAAAAAAAGGGAATATTCACTAAATAAAAAAAAATTTTGAGAGAAAAAAAATGAGCAAAATTACAATTTTTTTGAAAGAACTAAAAATTAGAAAACAATCATGCTCAATTCAAGCCTAAGAAGCCCATATGTATAACCACATAAACTCTATAATCCGCTGAGCATTTGGTTATATCCTTAACAACAAGGGATCTTATTCAATTAATCAGAATATTCTAAACTATTCAACAAAGTAAATAATTCAACAAAGTAAAAAAATGCATATTAAACATATGATCACTATGTGGATTATATGTTATTATGAATAGAAAACACTTTTAAGCTGCTGCAAATTAAAGAAACATTGAGTACGTAACATGTTCATTAAGGCCTTTAGGGGATGCCGTCTCCAGACGGTGAATCCAATATGCCTCCCTCTGCAGCAACACTTTAGATCTATCTCCGCCTCGGTGTAAAGGTGGGACATGGTCAATCGCAGTGAACCTCAATGTAGGCAATCGATGTTGTAGAGCCAAGTAATGTTTGGCAACTGGTTTTTCGGAGTGTTGATCTCGAAAGGCTGTGGTTATTCCAGAACGATGACCTCTTATTCTATCACGAAGGGTTAAATCCGTCTTGCCCACGTATGATAGCCCACAAAAGCATGTGATCATGTATATGACATGATCTGTGGTGCAGGTGATATAATGTTGAATAGAAATACGCTGTCCAGTTTGTGGATGGGCAAAGGTTGTAAACTCTTCTTAATACCAAGATGTACCAAGGACCACCAATTGAATATATGCTGGAATGGTTGGTAGTGGCATTAACTTGTAACTATTTCAAATTTGAGAATACCTTCTATGTGCAAATGTTCGGGACCGCGATGGGTGCGGCCATGGCACCTTCATATGCCAATATATTTATGGCCTGGTTTGAGCGACATCATATTTTTTCTAAATATTCCACTAAAATACTGAAGTACTTCAGATTTGTGGATGATATTCTGTTACTTTGGCAAGGCACCACAGAAGAACTTATTGAAATGGTAACTACGGTCAATAATTTGGATACCCCAATCAAACTTACGTCCACAATTGATGTTAATACTATCCAATTTTTGGATGTGTCATTATTTAAAACTGACAAAGGCATTGGGTATACTCTTTTCCGTAAGGAAACGGATCGAAATACTTTGCTTTTGGCTAGCAGTTTTCATCCTAAGCACCTTATTGAATCACTTCCCATTTCACAGTTCATTCGAGTACTAAGGTACAACAGTGACCCTGAACAAATGAATGAACAACTACAACAAATGCGCCAAAGATTTTTAGCTAGAGGTTACTCATCTGAAGTATTAACCCTAGCAGAAATTAAGGCGAAAGAAAAGATTCAGAAAAAGACAGAAATAACGATTGAACGGCCAAAAGAACGTATATTTCTTCCACTGACTTTCCACACTAACACCTTGCAAATTAAAGATACCATATACAAACACTGGGATATACTAAAAGCTGACAAATATCTGTCACCAATTTTCCAAAATTCGCCTGTCATCAGTTATAAACGAAACAAAAGTCTGAGGGACATATTAGTCCGTAACGATCCAGTACATTGCTATCAACAAGCCAAGGCGATTAAGAAAAAAGGTTGCTACAGATGCACAGGATGTGTAACCTGTAGCCATATGGTATCTGGTACAACCTTTGCCCATCCACAAACTGGACAGCGTATTTCTATTCAACATTATATCACCTGCACCACAGATCATGTCATATACATGATCACATGCCCTTGTGGGCTATCATACGTGGGCAAGACGGATTTAACCCTTCGTGATAGAATAAGAGGTCATCGTTCTGGAATAACCACAGCCTTTCAAGATCAACACTCCGAAAAACCAGTTGCCAAACATTACTTGGCTCTACAACATCGATTGTCTACATTGAGGTTCACTGCGATTGACCATGTCCCACCTTTACACCGAGGCGGAGATAGATCTAAAGTGTTGCTGCAGAGGGAGGCATATTGGATTCACCGTCCGGAGACGGCATCCCCTAAAGGCCTTAATCAGGGGTGAAGTCCTGGAGAAAAAAGTGTGGGAACTCACCCAAGATTCCCGCCCCTCCCCCTTCAAAAAAATGTTTTTACACTCCTATGCATATAGTGCAGTGCAGAGTGTGTATAATGAATGTAGTGTGTTTGTAGTGAGTGCAGAGTGTGTATAATGAATGTGGTGTGTTTGTAGTGAGTGCAGAGTGTGTATAGTGAATTCAGTGTGTGTAGTGAGTGCAGTGTGTATAGTGAGTGCAGTGTGTATAGTGAATGTAGTGTGTTTGTAGTGAGTGCAGAGTGTGTATAATGACTGTAGTGTGTTTGTTGTGAGTGCAGTGTGTGTATAATGAATGCAGTGTGTTTGTAGTGAGTGCAGAGTGTCTATAATGAATGTAGTGTGTTTGTAGTGAGTGCCAAGTGTGTATAGTGAATGTAGTGTGTTTGTAGTGAGTGCAGAGTGTGTATAATGAATGTGGTGTGTTTGTAGTGAGTGCAGAGTGTGTATAATGAATGTGGCGTGTTTGTAGTGAGTGCAGAGTGTGTATAATGAATGCAGTGCATTTGTAGTGAGTGCAGAGTGTGTATAGTGAATTCAGTGTGTGTAGTGAGTGCAGTGTGTATAGTGAATGTAGTGTGTTTGTAGTGAGTGCAGAGTGTGTATAATGAATGTAGTGTGTTTGTAGCGAGTGCAGAGTGTGTATAGTGAATGCAGAGTGTGTATAGTGAATGTAGTGTGTTTGTAATGAGTGCAGAGTGTGTATAATGAATGTAGTGTGTTTATAATTAGTGCAGATTGTGTATAATGAATACAGTGTGTGTGTGCGCTGGATGAAGTGTGTGTGCTGGATGGTGTGTGTGTGTGTGTGTGTGCTGGATGGTGTGTGTGTGTGTGTGTGTGCTGGATGATGTGTGTGTGTGTGTGTGTGCTGGATGATGATGTGTGTGTGTGTGTGTGTGTGTGCTGGATGATGATGTGTGTGTGTGTGCTGGATGATGATGTGTGTGTGTGTGTGTGTGCTGGATGATGATGTGTGTGTGTGTGTGTGTGCTGGATGATGATGTGTGTGTGTGTGTGTGTGTGCTGGATGATGATGTGTGTGTGTGTGTGTGTGTGCTGGATGATGATGTGTGTGTGTGTGTGTGTGTGTGTGTGTGTGTGTTGGATGATGATGTGTGTGTGTGTGTGTGTGCTGGATGATGATGTGTGTGTGTGTGTGTGTGTGTGCTGGATGATGATGTGTGTGCTGGATGATGATGTGTGTGTGTGTGTGTGTGTGCTGGATGATGATGTGTGTGTGTGTGTGCTGGGTGATAGGCGAGAAGCATTTTTTTTTTTTTTTTAAACTTTATGTGTCTACATTTTCATTTTATTCCCCCCTCCATGCTTCTTACCTTGTCAGGGAGGGGGGAGATCGCCTGGTGGTCCAGTGGGGGAGGCAGCCGCTGCACACAGGGGCCATCACACACGGTGTTCCCTCTCCAGCTCTAACTCTCGCGAGACTCGCCTGTGCGGAGCGTTGCCATGGTAACCCGTGGCAACGCTCTGACAGCCGCGGGTCTCGCGAGTGTTAGAGCTGGAGAGGGCACACAGTGTAGCAGGGCAGGTCCTGCAGGACTGGGAACGGGAACGGCGTTCCTGCTTTGGAAAAAGTGCAGTAACGCCGTTCCCATGCGTTCCTGCAGGACTCGAGCCCTGGACACACACACATACACTACCAGACACAGACACATACACTCACAGACACATACACACACACTCATAGACACACACACATACACACAGACACACTCCCAGACACATACACATACACTCACAGACACATACACACACTCACACACACACTCACATACACAAAAATAATTTGTATATTTTGTTTTAAATTTAAAAATGTCCACCCAGCCTCCCTACCTGGAGAGCTGGCGTGGACCTGTCCCTGGGGTCCAGTGGGGCTTCAGTGCGGCCGGCTCTTGTCTCTCTCTGTCAGACGCGGCGAGGGAGCTGTGTCCTCTCTGCTCCCTCTCGCCGCGCGGGCTGTCTGCTGATGCTGGGAGCCGGAAATGACGTCATATTCTGGCTCCCAGCATCAGCAAACGGCGCGGCGAGAGGGAGCAGAGAGGACACAGCTCCCTCGCCGCGTCTGACAGAGAGAGACAAGAGCCGGCCGGGGGGGGGGTCCTTCAGGTGGCCATTAGGCCACCTCTTGGGCCCCCCATGACAGGGGGAACACGGGGGGCATTTGGGGGCGGCATTTTGTGCCGCTCCCTGAGTGCCTGCAGGACCATAAACGGCACTCCCTGAGTGCCTGCAGGACCATAAACGGGAACGGCGTTCCTGCACTAAAAAAAAGTGCAGGAACGCCGTTCCCACGCGTTCCTGCAGGACTCGAGCCCTGGCCTTAATGAACATGTTACGTACTCGATGTTTCTTTAATTTGCAGCAGCTTAAAAGTGTTTTCTATTCATAATAACATATAATCCACATAGTGATCATATGTTTAATATGCATTTTTTTACTTTGTTGAATTATTTACTTTGTTGAATAGTTTAGAATATTCTGATTAATTGAATAAGATCCCTTGTTGTTAACCCCTTAAGGACCAAACTTCTGGAATAAAAGGGAATCATGACATGACACACATGTCATGTGTCCTCAAGGGGTTAAGGATATAACCAAATGCTCAGCGGATTATAGAGTTTATGTGGTTATACATATGGGCTTCTTAGGCTTGAATTGAGCATGATTGTTTTCTATTTTTTAGTTCTTTCAAAAAAAATTGTAATTTTGCTCATTTTTTTCTCTCAAAATTTTTTTTTATTTAGTGAATATTCCCTTTTTTTCATTGTTCAGTGCAGGATGTTTCTAAAACATGTATTATGCATTTTTCAGTTGCCATATAAACATAAGGGATGAACAGTTCGAGGTAGCGAATTGTCCCTTCTATTTTAGGGTGGAGAATAATAATCAGTTGCCAGGTAAGAAAGGTTGAATTATTTGATTTAGTGAATAGTCCCCTGCACTTAAAATGTACACCTGGACGCCTTAGCACAGCTCAGGCAATTGAATATGGCTTCTGCTGCTTAGCCAGGATGGCCCCTTATGATTATAGTTTCGTAAGCTTTCATTGAAGATCCCTGAATAGTTTCATTGTGGATCGTTTTTTTTCCTCTTGATTTTTGATTGTTTTCCTATTTATGTAGAAAATTCATTTAGTGAATATGGCCTTTTTTCCTGCTTTTTCTGTTTTTTGGTATTTTCTCTTGGCTTTATGTTTAAAGTAGTGTCCCATATAACATGTAGGATGGAGTTTTTTCCTGCTGTCACGCAAGACATCATATATTACATATGTACTGATATTATATTATATTATATATGTACTGATATAATTGCAATCTGATTTGTTTATTGTGTGCAATTTAATACTCTTGAAATGCTTTAACATATATTGTTAGGATGCCTTACATCACTTGTTATAGTCACTTAGCTGCTTTCACATATTTTTCACTTATTTATGCACATTTTTTTCACTTTCACAGGTGTAAGGGTGATTTGGGTATTAATTAGGCATCTCATTACTCTATGTAGTCATTATAGTAATTTAGTAGATTCCCTAAAAGGCTGTAGATATCTTCCGTCCTGTTGTCCTTTTAACACAACCTCGGACTCACATTTCTTCTTAGACACAGACTTTATGCACAATGGATATGTTTCCATGGAAATCACTGAGTATTCCGCCGACGTCATGACGTAATGACGTCATATGGGCGGTCCTAACACACTTCCGGGTTCGGTGAAGGGATTCACAACGAGATTGATTGGTAAGTTCACTTACTTTTATGTATATATAGAGATTATTGTGTTAGCTACAGTAACCTTGAAAAAGATCTGCAGAGGTCGAAACGTTGGTTTGGTTTGTACCTGGATTGAATAAAACTACACATTTTTTCACAAAGACCTGAGTGTGCATCCTACATTCTCTATTTTTGTCTATATTTGGAACGCATCGTGGTTTGCACCCAGGCAGGTATCCTATTATACAATAAGGAGAGTGCCAAGCTATTTGTATTTTTTATATATATATATATATATATATATATATACCGTATTTATCGGCGTAACAAGCACCGGCGTATAACACGCACCTCATTTTCAGAAGGAAATTCCAGGAAATTTCCACCCCTCCCATAGTGTCGTCCCCCCCCCCCATAGTATTCTCCCCCCCCTCCCATAGTATTCTCCCCCTCATCCCATAGTGTTCCCCCCCCTTTCCATAGTATTCTCCACCCCCTCCCATAGTATTCTCGCCCCCCCATAGTATTCTCCACCCCCTCCCATAGTATTCTCCACCCCCTCCCATAGTGTCCCCCCCTTTTCCATAGTATTCTCCCCCCCCCATAGTGTCCCCCCCCTTTCCATAGTATTCTCCCCCCCCTCCCATAGTATTCTCCACCCCCCTCCCATAGTATTCTCCACCCCCCTCCCATAGTATTCTCCACCCCCCCTCCCATAGTATTCTCCACCCCCCCTCCCATAGTATTCTCCACCCCCCCTCCCATAGTATTCTCCACCCCCCCTCCCATAGTATTCTCCACCCCCCCTCCCATAGTATTCTCCACCCCCCCTCCCATAGTATTCTCCACCCCCCATAGTGTCCCCCCCCCATAGTGTCCCCTAGTGCACTTTCCCTCTTGTCCCATATTTACTTACCTGTCTTGAAGCGTGGGCCGGCTTCACAATAGTGTGCACACTTCCTTTCAGTCCCGCTGGAAACCGGAACCAGAAATTTAAGTTGCAGTACCACGGTGCGTGCTGAACACCGGCCCAAGCTTCAAGACAGGTAAGTAAATATGGGATATCGGCGTATAACACGCACCCATCATTTCCCCCCTATTTTCACGGAGAAAAAGTGTGTCTTATACGCCGATAAATACGGTATATATATATATATATATATATATATATTCCAATGTTGTAATAAGGTGCACTCACAGGACTTTATCAATAACTTGCTTTTATTCTAAGAAGTGAATTACATGTGAAGAAAATATCATAAATCGACGTTTCGACCCCTGTAGGGTCTTTTCCATTGATCTTGAAAAAGACCCTACAGGGGTCGAAACGTCGATTTATGATATTTTCTTCACATGTAATTCACTTCTTAGAATAAAAGCAAGTTATTGATAAAGTCCTGTGAGTGCACCTTATTACAACATTGGAATATTCATACCTACGCTGAGGTTTGCACCCAGGCAAGAATACTGCTAAGATTTTTTGAAAGGGTGAGTGCCAAGTTTATCTCTTTTTATATATATATATATATATATATATTTTTTTTTTAATTCTTTATTTTTTCGTGCACGTAATAACAGGCGTACAGAGCCACATCAGCGTCTGTAAGCATTTTTCATAGCATTTTACAGTGTAGCAGGTTAATACAGCACGATTTTAAGTTTAAGAACAATAACAAAAAATTATCATACTGTTGATCATTGATAGGTTCGAATAAACATGTTGAACATATATATATATATATATATATACACACACACACATACACACACACACACATATATATTTAAATTCTACATGTATATTTATGTAATATTTTAACTTAATTAAGTCATTTTATGAATTATAATTTAAAGGGGCCAGCCTGACAACCTAGGAAGCAAGTCCAGAGAAGTTAATTTGGAAGCCCTATGTTTATCCCTGTAACTTTTCAAAACACCATAAAACCTGGTCATGGGGGTTATATGTATGTTATAAAACAGTAAAACTTATCACAATGATGATATCACCAGTAAAAGTGCAGTTTTTGTGTAAAAACTGCAAAAAACAAATATCAATGCTAACTTTGGCTACAGTTTGTGACTACTAAAAAAAAACCACTTGACATAACCCATTCTGAATACCTAACAGTATTTTGACACTGTTAAAATGTCATGCAGAGGGGGGCGGGGCGGGGCCGGACCGCCGAGCTGGACGGTCACAAGGATGAACAGCTCCTGCAATTTTCTAAACATTAAACCCTAAAACAACGAATTTCAACTTACAAGCTGACAGACAGAAATGACCAGCGGCCCAAAGAAGGCAGTGGATCCGGGGAGAGGCTGGCTCCTTGAGCTACAGTCCCCTGGAGGAGGAATCTTTGAAGCCCCAGATGGGGCCTACTCCGGCGGTGAGTGGGGCGGATGGCCGGTGCCCCACTATCCCGCCTAACAATGCCTGCCCTGAAGGCCCAGAGCAGAGTGGTACCGGCCCTGTTCCCCCCCCCCGCCCCCCCCTCTGGACCAGGGGGGTGATCACGGTCCTTGCCCTGGGACACCGACCGCTACAACACAGTTAAGGCCCAGTAACGAGACCACCCTGATCGGCGACCTCTGCACCTCATCCAAAATGGTGGACGCCATGTGCGCTAATGGCAGAGGGAAGGGATATTCCTCACCCACACACAAGCCTAACAACATTGCAGCATCTCAGCAGGCCAGAAGCCGGCGAAGCGAAGAGGGCACAATGAGCCAGCAAAACCCTACCTATCAGCCGAGAAGAGAACTGGTCTCCAACGCAAAGCGCCGCACACCCCTGCTGAAAAAGCCGTGATGCACACCTGACAGCTGGCATGCAGCAGCAGATCGAGAGGCACACAGAGGAAACTGGCGGAGCAGAGACTCACATGGATGTTTTGCCAATGTGCCCCGCTGAACTAAACCTGCACACTTTGGAGACTACACATGCGAGATCCAGCACCACTAACAAACTGACATCACCAGCCAGACTAGAACTCGGCCGCAAGGGCCCCTGAGGTGACCATCTTATCTCCCACTGCAAAGCTGCAGTTCTGTCCTTACAGCTTATACTCCTGCCAGCCACCTGTCAGCATAGAACTGTGGCCTGATGTCTTTACTATAATAAAATGATACAGATGTAAAATGTTAGACACCTACCAAATGTTGTGCCCTTAGTTTAACTCAGCTCAGCCAGTGGGCCTCTGCTAGGCCTCTGCCAGCCACATAATTTTACATTACCTTCAATTTAAATTGTTTCACCTTATTTTATTTAGCGAAGGTGCACCAATCATTTCTGCAGCAGGGCCTGGTCTCCCAGTGGTAATAACAGCTTGTACTTACTATGCCTTAATTAACCTATTATTATAGACTGTAATAACGCAAGTCCTTAGCAAGCCATGTCTCAGGCCTTACCAAAGTGATGTATAACGCTTGGCCATCTCAACATGGTAAAATAGCATGTATGTAAATGCTGGAGCAGCAACTAATTCATGTTTTACATTTTCAACCAAAAAATATGTGCAGTTTCTTTTGACATACTGTGTTTATACGTGAAGCCTGTAATCACTTATACTGTAACTTACCTATATGTCATGATCAAGCAATGTTTGTTTCTGCTGCACTTCAAAAATAAAGAATATAAAAAAAAATGTCATGCAGAACTTGAAAAATAACAAATATTCTTAATTTCTCATACTTTTTTTAGATTTTATTACATTTAGTTATGTTTTATATATAAATATTTGATATGAAATGAAAGCCCCGTTTCTCCTAAACACAAAATGATATATAATAACCGTGGGTGCACTTAATATGAAAGAGGTGAATTATGGTTGAACAACATATAGCGCATATTCCAGGTTTTGTTTACGTTTTGATCACAACTTGTACAATTGGCTCCGTCCTTAAGGGGTTAAATTACGGTGGAAAAGGAGCATAGCACAAATTCAAGATTCTGTTTTGTTTCAGAAGTTGGACAATTCCCTCCGACCTTAACCCCTTAACCCCTTAAGGACCAAACCTCTGGAATAAAAGGGAATCATGACATGTCACACATGTCATGTGTCCTTAAGGGGTTAAGGACCGAGGACGGTTCAGGACCGTCATCGGCATGTTTGCATTGCCGACCGGTGACGGTCCTGAACCGTCCTAACGGTCTTAGTTACTTACCCGATCGCCGTCGTTCCCCCGGTGTGGGCAGACCAGACAGTCCCCCCATGGCGAATTAGGACCCCTGGGGCCATGTGATCGCTCAACAGAGCGACCACATGGTCACAATAGGTGTCCATGTGTCTGCCTGCAGGGGGACTGTCTGTGCTGACAGGCAGTCTCCCTGCTAGTGTAAAATCATAAAAAAAAAAATAAAGTTAATGTTAATAAAAAAATAATAATTATATATGTGTATATTTATATGATATATAGACATATATTATACATATGTCTATATATCATATATATATAATGTCATGCTAAGTGTATTTTTATATTAATATGTACATATATCAATATAAAAATACACTTATAATTAAATTACACACGTATATATATAATATAATAACTATATATATTGTATATATATATATATATATATTATAAAATACAAAAAAGTAATTTAAATTAAATTAAAATGTAAAAATAATAATAAAAATTTTTAAAAAAATTATCTATCTATATGAAATTTTATTCTAACTGTATTTTGATATTAATATATATATATATTTATATCAAAATACACTTAGAATGAAATTGTATATCTATGTATATATAAATAAAAAGAATACGAAATATATATATGTCCATATACAAAATTACATAAATAATTATATAAATATACATGTAGACTTCAAACATATAAATATGCATATATATTTAAATTCTACGTGTGTATTTATGTAATATTTTTACATAATTAAGTAATTTTATTGATTGCAATTTGAGGGACCTGCCTGCAAACCCAGGTCGAAAGTCCAGAGAATTTAATTTGCTAGCACTGTATTTTACCCTGTAACGTTCTACGACACCCTAAAACCTGTTCATGGGGGGTACTGTTTTACTCGGGAGAATTTGCTGAATACAAATATTAGTGATTCAAAACAGTAAAACATATCACAGCGATGATATTGTCAGTGAAAGTGACTTTTTTTGCATTTTTCACACACAAACAGCACTTTTACTGATGATATAATTGTTGTGATACATTTTCCAGTTTTGAAACACTAATATTTGTGTTCAGCAAAGTCTCCTGAGTATAACAGTACCCCCCCATGTACAGGTTTTATAGCGTTTTTGAAAGTTACAGGGTCAAATATTTTTACATTGAAAATTGCCAGGTTGGTTACGTTGCCTTTGAGAGCGTATGGTAGCCCAGGAATGACAATTACCCCCATGATAGCATACCATTTGCAAAAGAAGACAACCCAAGGTATTGCAAATGGGGTATGTCCAGTCTTTTTTAGTAACCACTTAGTCACAAACACTGGCCAAAATTAGCGTTCAATTTAGTTTTTTACTTTTTTCACACACAAACAAATATGAACGCTAACTTTGGCCAGTGTTTGCGACTAAGTGGCTACTAAAAAAGTCTGGACATACCCCATATTGAATACCCTGGGTTGTCTACTTTAAAAAAAATATGTACATGTGGGGTGTTATTCAGCGATTTATGACAGATAATAATGTTACAATGTCACTATTGATACATTTTAAAAATGTATGTTTTGAAACCGCAATATCCTACTTGTACTTATAGCCCTATAACATGCAAAAAAAAATAGCAAAAAGCATGTAAACACTGGGTATTTTTAAACTCAGGACAACATTTTGAATCTATTTAGCAGTTTTTTTTTTATTCGCTTTTGTAGAGGAGTAAAAGATTTTTCACATAAAAGTCAAAAAACATGTATTTCTTTCAATTTTTCATCATATTTTTTCATTTTTTTAAAATTAAATTACATGAGATTATATACATAATAATATGTAAAGAAAGCCCCTTTTGTCCTGAAAAAAAACAATATATAATTTGTATGGGAACAGTAAACGAGAGAGCGGAAAATTACAGCTAAACACAAACACCACAAAAGTGTAAAAAGATGCCTGGTCGCAAATGTACAACATCGCAAAAACAGTCCGGTCCTTAAGGGGTTAAGGGGTTAATCATTGCACAATTTTCACAAAGTTTAGGAGAGATTCTAAACTAATACAAATCTCCCTAATATTGATATCAACTTTGAAATTCAATGAACACTTCTTTCAGCAACAAAAGCGTTAAGTGTGCAGCTTGGACTGCGTATTTATGTAAACAATTCCCACCCTCTGTTATTGCCAAGAGCAGGGTATGATAAGAGGCTATGTATTCTGGCTCTGATGCAAGGATGAGGGAGTGGGGCCTCTTGAGTGTTGTATTTCCATGTAGAGCAACACATTGCTGGGGTTAGACAGTTTGTGCCAGAGGCTTATGAAATTAGCTGTTTCCAGGAAGAGCCCTCAACACTGAAAAAAGTTCTCAGTATTTTTCAGCCATGTTTTCCCCTGAACTTGAACAGAGAACTCAAACATTTGTAAATATTAGATCAAAAAAGAACAGATAGATTAAAAAAAAAAAAAAAAAAAAAAGATAGAAGATAAGTTTGTACAGACTTGTCAAGTTTTGGAGCTGTCAAATGTGCTTGTTAGACCCTTATGTTGACACACAAGTATCTAGCAACCCATGAGTCTCTACCCTCTAAGCATGTGCATAGTGCGTGAAAGCTCCAACACATGTGCGGCAATTGTACTTGCATGAGCACATTCCATGTTGTACTTACGGATGTGTTTTCAGTCGATTATCCCAGTAGCATCTGGAGATTCTGAATGAATGTTCGAATGTATCCCCAAAATGTATTAAATGTGGAAAAGGCTGGAAGCTCTTGGGATAGGGCCTTGCAAAAACGAGCAGCCTTTGTGCACATGAAAAATATAAACATCTGTGTGGCTGATCTTGCTCACACTGTGAAAACGATTTAGGGATTGACAAATTAAAGCTGCAGAAGTTGCAAGGTGGGACATCATATACCCTGAAAACAGCCAATAGTATGACCATTGCAATGGAGAGGAGCATTCAAAGAAATCTGTGCACGCGTGTGTGTGTTTCACTCTGTTTTCTGTGACTTTTTTTCACAATATCTCATCTCATCCCGCAGTTGCTTACAAAAACTTCCACGTCATACATACAAAACAGTCTGGCAGATCTGTCTGGCCCACATACTACAATTTCCAGTGTGCCAGCTCAGCATTGGTGAGCTTTGGGATTTTATTAAAGGACACGGAGGCTCCTATTATGCTATTCTCATTCTTTTATTCCTCAGCAGCAAAAGAGAGAAATACTGTAAATATTCAACAAAATTTAAATAGCATAATTTACCCCAAAGGGTTAACCATATATAACACATTAACCAATGAGAGTGTCCCTATCCTAATAATGTCCCATGTGACCTTAAGCCACTCCCTCTTTCTTTTGCTGCTGCTCCTCATCTAAGTACAATTTTACATCTCTCTACATATTTGGAAAATTATCTATTTATCTCTGTTTAGTTTGGTACATTTGCCTTAATTTACCCTTGTTGCATTACCTATACCTTTTTTGTCCTTTTTCTGTGATAAATTATTTGTTTTTTATCACTGTTTTATTGCTGTTTGTTGCTCCCCTCCCTCATAACCCCCTTTTGGACGTCTCAACCCTGGTCCATAGATCTCCCGAGATTACTACCGGTGACAACTGACCTCATACGGGATTCAGATGGGAACTCACACCCCCTTTTACTTCAGGGACATCTCAAACTCTTGGCATGGCCTGAAGTAAAAGGGGGTGTGAGTCCCCATCAGGGGACCCTATTACATCACAAATGTTCCACAGGCAACTCTGGATCTCCTGGCAGGAGCTTGGGCCCCAGGAACAAGGAAGTCGTACCTACATGCCTGGAACGCATGGAATGGTTGGTGCATGGAACAACACATGGATCCCATATCTGCAAATGTGAGTCAGGTTCTGAGTTTCCTGAGTTCACTTTACGACTATGGTCCGGCATATCATATAATTAACTTGTATAGATCAGCGATCTCGGCAGGCCATCAAGGCTGGAATGGACTCCAAGCAGGAAAGCACCCAGTGGTGTGTCGACTTCTACGTGGCATCAAGTTTGCACGCCCACCAAGACCTAAATATGCAGCCTCATGGGATGTTGGCCTAGTTCTCAGACTTTTCGAGAAATGAGGAACTCTCGATCAAGCAACTCACTACTAAGTTGGTTACGCTATTGTGTCTAATCTCCTGTAAACGTGTCTCAGATGTCGAGCATTGGACCTCACGGCACGCTCGTTTACACCAGAAGGAGTCTCCTTCAACATATCGAGACGTACGAAGACATCCATTACATCAGTCTTCCACCCAGCCCTTCCACATAACGTTAAGTTATGTCCAGTAGCCTGTATGAGGCAAGGACCGTCTCGATTCGTGATTCCCGGTATCCAGATCTGTTTCTGGCACTCAGACAACCTCACCATCCGGTTTCTACTATCACCATATCTCGCTGGGTTAAATGGATCATGGAGTCGGCAGGCATTGATACCTCCACATACGGAGCA
The DNA here is from genome assembly GCF_036172605.1 of Pelobates fuscus. Lineage (NCBI taxonomy): Eukaryota > Metazoa > Chordata > Amphibia > Anura > Pelobatidae > Pelobates > Pelobates fuscus. The sequence goes on along the minus strand of NC_086317.1, from coordinate 92,428,777 downwards.
CATTCTGTAAGGGGTGCTATGGCATCAAAAGCCGTTTCTCTAGGTGGTAGGCTAGAAGACCTCCTCCGTGCAGCTGATTGGTCCAGAGAATCTACGTTCTGAGAATTTTATTTCCGACCATTTTCTCATTTTTCCACTCCAGTGATCACGCAACTTTGAACTAGCATAATAGGAGCCTCCGTGTCCTTTAATAAAATTACCAGATTTTACTAATTTCATGACGTAAAGTCATGATTTTATAAAGGACACGGAGTCGAGTATTATCCCACCCAATCCAGGTAAGTTACGCCCTCCCTGTGAATATACTGTCATGTAATGGGGCACGAGTTGTGTAATAATGTGATTTATTCTTTCACCTGATGACTAGTACTGAAATGACAAATAGTTTTTTGGTAGATAGGATCGTAATATAATATGGAAATAAGATCCAAGAACGTATTTTACCATTTCATTTCTTTGTTTTACAGCCTCCTAATTTGGTTGTCATTCTGATCCATGCCTGCCCATACAAGTTCAAGCAGAAGGTTGCCTGTTTCATCTGGAGCCCGTTGCTATCAGTTTCTGGAAATCACGGTTCTTCACTTTATTGACTACATCGTTTTTCTGTTTGAGGAAGTGTTCATCGACAACAACAAAAGAAAGGAGTGGCTTAAGGTCACATGGGACATTATTAGGATAGGGACACTCATTGGTTAATGTGTTATATATGGTTAACCCTTTGGGGTAAATTATGCTATTATTTAAATTTTGTTGAATATTTACAGTATTTCTCTCTTTTGCTGCTGAGGAATAAAAGAAAGAGAATAGCATAATACTCGCCTCCGTGTCCTTTATAAAATCATGACTTTACGTCATGAAATTAGAAAAATCTGGTAATTATGAGCCACTAGCCCAACCGCAAATCCCGAAACTTCTGGACTAGCAAATGCCGTGCACAATTCCTGCTTGCTGCCTAATTCTTGCAGTGCTCAGTTAACAGGCATCCTATCACACCTCCTGCTGCTTTTAATCCCAAACTATGCATGCTAGTGACCCGGGGTTGCCATTCCTTACCATGGTTTTATTATACTATGTAGTCTTGGCATCCAGTGCTGCACATTTGGCCAATGCATAATAATAGTATAAATATAAACTATGTTCTCCCAATGACAGATGATCTGTTGCAGAACATAATTCTAAGTGAAAAGTTTCTGTAGAGAACCATAGGTGGCATGGTTCCACAACGACAGAGTGTACTAATGAAATATGCCATTATGAAATTAATCATCAAAACACAGAGATAAGATTTTAAATAAGCAAATATATTGCACTTCTGTGGTTTGAAAATCACCTGATTGTCTTTTATATTTGTTAGGATTGCAAATAAAAAGTGACATAGGACTGGTTTTATGATCTATTGATTTCATGCTATAAACAAACATCATCTATAACATTAATGTAATATAATGTTGGGCCATTAAAAAGGGACTGTCACTTCTCTGAAAATGTTAAAACTAAATAAAAGGGACACTGTAGGCACTTAGACCACTAAAGCCCATTGAAGTGGTCTGGGTGCCAACTCCCATCACCCTTAACCATGCAAGTGTAATTATTGCAGCTTTTATAAACTGCAATAATTACCTTGCAGGGTTTAGTCCTCCTCTAGTGGCAGTCTACCAGACAGCCACTAGAGGGACTTCTGGCTTCTTAGACGACTTTTGATCGTCTAAACCAGTGTTTCCCAACCCAGTCCTCAAGGCACACCTACCAGTCCAGGATTTAAGGATTACCCAGTTTTGTCTAAGGTGTTTTTTCTTTTTTTTCTAAAAACACCTTAGACAAAACTGGGTAATCTTTAAATCCTGGACTGGTAGGTGTGCCTTGAGGACTGGGTTGGGAAACACTGGTCTAAACGACGCTGGACGTCCTCACGCTATGCATCGCCGGAATCCCCTTAGGAAAGCATTGAATAATGCTTTCCTATGGGAGGTCTAATGTGTGCGCGCGCAGCCATTGCCGCACATGCGCATTAAGAGCGTGGACGGAGCCTGACCCAGCACCTAGGGACAACGGTGCTGGATTTAGGTAAGTGTCTGAAGGGGTTTTAACCCCTTCAGCGACGTGGGATGGGGGGCGGAAGTGTGGCACTCCAGGATTCTCTAGTGCCAGGATAACGGGTTTGTTTTCCTGGCACTGAAGATCCCTTTAAATATTGAAAATCACATAACTTGTGCTGACCTTTTTTCCCCTTGATGCTCAACTTTGTGTTAAACTATATTCTATACACTATATTCAATGAAACAACTTTAGCTTAATGAAACCGTTTTTGTGTATAGATCATGCCTCTGAAGTCCCTGTGCTCAATTAACTGCCACTTAAAAGTTAAATCACTTTTTGTTTCTGTTTATGCAGTCCTAGCCACATCACATGGCTTCATTTCAATCAGATGTTAAATATACAAGTTTTTATCTCCTGCTCTGCAATTTGAACTTTACTCACACAGAGAATGCTCCTGCAAGGTCTGGCAAGCATTAACAGTTAAACAAAATAAGAAATTCTAGAATTAAACAAACTGCGCAATACAGGAAGTGTACACATGTGATCTCGCTTTACAGGACGTGTTTGAGGAAGGCTATGCATGTTATAGGCAGGTAAGTGTGACTAGGAATGAATAAACAAAGTGATTTAACTCCTAAATGCCAGAGAAATGATCAGTAAGAGGTGCCCAAAAGGTAGATTCCCGGATGTTTTAGAAATACGAACATGATGCTTTCCATGCCTTTAGAATGACAAAGCATCAAAGGAGTTGTAGTTCTACAACCTATTGGGCAAAACAATTTCACTTAAAAAAAATTTTTTTAAACGCTTATTCCATTTAATGAAAATGAAAGAGTTACTCCACCACCATGGCCACTTCAGTGATTAGAAGTGGTCATGGTGGTAAGAGCCTGGATGTGCAGTGTTTCAGCTTGAAATACTGCACATACAGAGTTATTTTTAACTATGTGCAGGGGCTAGTGGCACCCTTGCACATATGCAGTGTTATTTTATGGACTGGAGGAGTGGGGAATTCAACCCAGGATGAACCAAATCAGGATTCCAAATATACATGGAAAAAGGAGAATAAGGGAGTGGGGCACACACAGGTGTTCTTAGTAGTGGTCATTTTGTTTATTTTTTGCCCTGTTCCCTTAATCTGTACTTTGTTCTTTACAGCAGTGCCACTGCTAAGACATGCATGTTCTGGGTGTGCCCCCAATTCCCTTTTTTAATGTTTAGTTTGCACCACACATAGTGTAAAATGAATTGTTGCCAAAAAGCTCTATCTTGGTCTCATCTGACCACAAACGTTTTCTCCATATCTCATTATTTTATTACATTTTTTTTTTTTTTTTTTAATTCTTTGTTTTTATCGTGCACATAATAACAGGCTTACAGAGCCACATCAGCATCTGTAATCATTTTTCATAGCATGTTACAGTGTAGCAGGTTAATACAGCACGGTTTTAAGTTTAAGAACAAAAAATTATCATACAGTTGATCATTGATAGGTTGGTATAAACATGTTGAACTAGGCAGATTTATGGTTTACCTCGTCATTTAAGAGTAGTATAAAACATGCTTGAAGTTTCGCTCCATAACTCATAGCAAGGGCACCTTCGCCCTAGGTATGCCCAGAAAACAACAAGAATGCTATCTTCAAGAACATATTGTATAGCCACTCAGTTATAGTACATGTCTATCCCTGAGATATATCTTAGGTGCTTGCTGATCATTGTGACGTTGGTAGTATATGCCGTGCATTTAGACAAAACCATCATCCCAGTCTAATTAAGTACCCAACTTTTACAACAGCTCATTTACAACATTGTTCGTCCAACCGTATCTTCGCTTCTGGAGAGAAAATAAAAAACAAAAGCCACAACCTGAGGATAAACCAAAGGAAGGGTTTATAAAATTATGAAAGAAAAAAGAAGGTAACAAAAAATATAAGATCAGAACCGAGTGGAAGTATAGAGAAGAGAGAGAGAAAAAATAAGTAGGCAGTAGAGGAAGAGTAGAGGAGATAGGAAGAAAGAGAGTGAGAGGAGAAAAGAGATGGAAAGGCGGGGGAGGGGAGGTGGTTGGCAGAAGCCCTCAGGGAGGATACCCCTCCATATGGGACATAGCCTCAATCTCTGCTCAGACCCTCTAAACGGTTGTCCCATGGATCCCACATTTTTTGGAATGATGCTGACGTCTCCCGCACTCTTGCAGTCAAGTCGTCCATAATTCTACATTCTCGAATCCTAGATATGACCCCGGAGAATTCTGGGACCTCTGGAGAGAGCCACGCGGTCGCTATAGCGCGGCGTGCGCTTAGAGTGATTTTATGTACCAATTTCTGTTCTCTCCTCGTCCAACCGTCAATTGATCTGTTTAGCAGGTATATCCACGGATCCATACCTAGGGGCCTGTTGAACGTCTGTCTCAAGAGAACCTCTACGGACCTCCAAAAGCTGCTTATTTTAGGGCATTCCCACCACATGTGGATATATGTGCCACGGGAACCGCAACACCGCCAACAATCGTCAGTAGCGACTATGTGCATGCAATGTAACTTTACTGGCTTGGTATACCACCGAAGCATAGTTTTCCACGCTTGCTCCTGGAGGGTGACACATACTGAGTCGGTGGCATTCGCCTCCCATATTTCCCGCCACTCAACTCCCTCCAAGACTTCTCCGAGGTCTGCTTCCCACTGATCCGTATAATTCAAGCTTCCCCATTCTCCATTTTCTGCGCTCAAGTGAGCGTACAAAAGCGTGATCATGCCTTTGGGGGCAGTCCCATCGGAGCAAAGTCTCTCAAAAAAGGTCAGTTGTCCCAACGCTGCTTTCTTAATGTGAGGTTTGCTAACAAAGTCGCGAATCTGGATATATCGAAAAAAATCCTCGAATTGGACCACCTCTCCGTTTCAATATAGCTGATGTAGCCGTTGCAATCCGATTCGTTCTATATTACGAAAGTCTCTGGGTGCCATACCAGGGATGAATTCCCTGTTTCTAAGGAGTGGAGTCATAGGGGAGGGGAACGTTGAAAGTCCATATTTGAGATTACTCGCATCCCAAATCCGAATAGAGTTGAGTATGGCTGGTGACGTTCGCCGTATCACGGTCTATGTTCCTTCGGAACCCACATTGTAAACTGAGGGACGTCAACCCCTACCATCATAGATTCTATGTCCACCCATTTTCTCTCTTCCGGCGGGGAGTGCCACATAGCTACCTGTGTCAGTGTAGCTGCGAGATAGTAGAAATATAAATTCGGGAGGCCCAGCCCCCCTCTATCCTTACGTCTATATAACACTTGTCTGGATATTCTATGCCTCTTGTTCTGCCAAATAAAGAACCCTATCGATCTTTGCAATGGAGTCAATTGAGTTTTTGTGACACGGACGGGTAAAGCCTGAAACAAAAACAATATTCGTGGTAGTATGTTCATCTTCACAGAATTAATCCGGCCTATCCAAGAAATCGGCTTATCCGTCCACTTATCTAGGTCTCCCATCAGGGCTCTCAACATCGGGACTTAATTAGCAAGGTACAGGCGCTCAGGATCTGCTGTTAAATGAATCCCTAGGTACTTCAAAGAGTTTGTTTCCACTTGGATATGATAGGTCTCCTTAATCCGCACTACATCCGCATCTATGAGGCAGATCGGGAGGGCGCTGGATTTCTGGATATTTGCCTTGTATCCCGATAACGCACCATATTCCGTCATGACTTCCTGTATCGCCAACATGGAATCCATCGGGTTCGTAACGGTTAGGAGAACATCATCCGCGTAGGCTGACACCTTATACTCTTCGGTACCCACCTTAACTCCTCCAATATTCGGGTGCTGACGTATGGCTTGCAGCAAAAGGTTCTAAGGCCAACACGAAGAGGAGGGGAGAAAAAGGACACCCCTGTCTAGTTCCATTGTAGAGCTTAAACGGGGTCTTTGGGGCACCCGTTATCTGCACCTGTGCTCGCACATTATGGTACATTGCTTTAGTTATCGCCAGGTATCCATCTGGAAAGCCCATACTCCGCAATACCGGGAAAATTGCCATCTGACCCTATCAAAGGCCTTTTCTGCGTCTATGGACACCACTAGAGTGGGGGACCCTGTGGCCACTTGCTTCCATATCAAATCAATATTCCGTCTGGTGTTTTCAAACAGTTGCCTACCTGGAGTAAAGCCGACTTGATCGGCATGAATGAGCGAGGTCAACAGTGGGTTCAATCTATCTGCTTGAATCTTCGCCAAAATCTTCAAATCGTGATTAATTAGCGATATGGGCCTATAGTTTTCTGGAACAAGTGGGTCTTTTCCTGGTTTGGGCAGCAACACGATAGTAGCCAGAGATATGTCAGGGTCCAGCTGTCCTCCCTGATGTAAGTTTTCGAAGAGTCGAACCAAGTGAGGTGTAAGCTCCTCTCTAAAGGTTTTGTAATAAGTGCCATCAAAACCATCCGGCCCCGGTGCTTTATTACCTTTCAAATTCGAGATAGCTTTGTCCACTTCATCCTCCGTAATCTCCGCTGCCAAAGCGCCCTCCGCCTCCCTGCTTAGTTTAGGCATCCCTAGGTTGTTTAAATATTGTAAGATGTGTTCCTCCTCCTGGTCGCCATGGGGACTACCGTCCGGCGTGTGGTTGTATAACCTTTGGTAAAAGTTTTCAAAAACCTTAGCTATCTCGGCGGGTGTCGATTTCGTCGTACCGTCAGGATGTCTGATGGCTGAGATGTGGGTCCGTTCCTGCCTGGGCCGGAGAGTCCTGGCCAAAAGAGTGTCCATTTTATTGGCCTTTTCATAGTATGTCCGTTTTGACCACACCATAGATCTGGCCGTGTCATCCAGCAACAATGTACGGATGTCTCTTCGTACTGCTTCTAATTGCTTGTAGGTTCTCTCGTCCGGCACAGTTTGGTGTTTCTGTTCGAGGGCCCTCAATTGTCCCAAGAAGGTCTCTAATTTCTGATGTTTCATTTACTTCCTCATGGTAGCAAGTTTAATCAGGTTCCCTCTAGTAACCACTTTATGAGCCACCCATAGTGTGCCCACGGAGATTTCTGGGGTGAAGTTCAAGTCGAAATATTCAGTGATCCCTTTCCAGATCTGTTCTCTTATCGCTTCATCCCGTAGCAAGGACGCGTTCAGTTTCCACGTCCATGGGGAAGCCACACAAAGGTTGCCCAGCGTGATAGATACATCCGCGTGGTCTGACCACAAGATGTTACCCACCGCTGACCCCGTGATTCGGGACATGCCCGAAGCGTTAGCCAGAAAAAGGTCTATCCTCGAGTACGTGCCATGGGGAGCTGAATAGAAGGAATAATCTTTATCTCCCGGGTGGTGAGCCCGCCAGACGTCCACTAATCCAATTGCAGCGATGAAATCCTTAAGTAACCTGTCCTGGCCACCCCTGCCCTGGGATCTAGGTATTCCAGATCGTGTGCTCCTGTCTACAGCCGGGCACAGGGTAGCGTTGAAATCACCCCCCATGTACACCATACCGTGGAGTTTGTCATGGAGCATGGACCAAAAACCAGGTTCCGGTTGATTCGGCGCGTAGATGTTTATCAAGTGGATTGTATGCGAGTACAGAGTACCCGAGACGACCATGAAGCGCCCCTCCGGGTCTGCCTCATGTGAATTCAAATGGAACGGGCAGCTACGCCTAATAAGGATCACCACCCCGTTGCGCTTGCGATGGGACCTGGCTTCATAGGAACCTGCGAAGGTATAGTCTCTCAACCTAAACTGGGCCTATTTTGGCAAATGGGTCTCCTGGACAAAGGCAACGTCGGATTTCATCCTTTTCAATTCTTTGAACAGGAGTCGGCGCTTCCTAGGGGCGTTAAGACCCTTAACGTTCAAGGAGGTGATAGTAATCTCCATCATGTGATACGGTCACTCCCACCATACTGGCTACTACTAGTGTCATTTTGGTGTTGCTCTCCGTCAAGTCCCCGTGTGCTCCACACCACCAAGCCCCCGCCCCTGCCAACCCCACCAACAGAAAAAAGGAGAGAGAAATTAGGGGAGGTAGAAAAGGTTAGAAAAGAGAGAAAATCAGCATCTGGACTCAGTCCGACGCAAAATAACTCTGGTCTTACCGAATGCCAGAGTGTTTGGGGAACGTGCTCCCACATTCCAGCCACGATCAACTTTGGGAGGAACAATGGGTCAATGAGCTCCCATACCCAGGCGCCTCCCTGTAGGTGAATTGGCCTCTGGTTTGCCCACCATCTCTTCGGTGTGATGATAAACTATTAGGGGTGGTTAGGGGTTATTATTATTAGGGGCCTCAACTGTTAGGCATGGAGTGGGTCTCCCCGCAGGAGAGCACCCAAGTCGGCCACAATCCACATTATCTAAAGCCGAAACTACTCTAACCCTTCCACGATAAGTTAACATTTTTAGGTAACACGCGATTCCGACCCCCCATGTCGTAACACAGACAGTTGAAGTACAAAACCGTAATGTATCAAAGGGGATATAACATCTAAGTTAACTAGTATGCATTATTGGATATGGTGCAAATCCTTTAGCGGCGGAGCACCGTTTATCTATTAGGGCCTGGCACCCCATTGAACTCCGTACGATATTGTTATACAGTATATCAGCTTAGTACACATATAGTTTGGCCCCTCTGTGTCTTTAAACATCAGTTTTGAACCCAAAGCAATTTACATATCAGGAGAGACATACATGATACCCCACCAACAGGGATCCCCCCGTGAAATACCATAGACCCCAGGCACGAAACGTTGAAAAACTATTTACAACAGCATTCTTAAATACCTGCAAAAACCTTCCCCATTCATCAGTCTGTCTTCCTACCACTACCCCAGCAATTCGATCTGGGGGTGGGGGAGGGGCACTCTCCCCTGGAATCTCAAAGTACCCACCCGTTCCTATTGAGATAGCCTAAGAAAGTTAAACGGCCCCCACCCACCATTACTAGGCAAAAGCCCAATCAGCTCTCGTTCGGCGCGACGGAATCTGCCACGGCCCCATCCCCTGCAGGACGTGTTGGAGCCAGTGGGGGACGACCAGCCGATTGCACATCCCCCTCCCGCCCTAGACCCTGGGATCCGTGGCCCCTTAGTGGGTATCCCTCGATCCCCCACTTCCATAAGCCAAATGTATCCGGTCTGACAATGTACATAGTGCGGGTTATAGATGTACCAAGTTAGTGTGTATATTGTGGGAACAGATTCAGGTAGCTTAATGGCATACGTATGCCGTCATATCGTCCCTTGTGAACCCGAGCCAGGTATGAATGGTATTGTAGGTGATAACTATTTACAAGTTGTACTGTCCCACTTGACTCCCTTCCCTCCCCACTACCTGTTTAGATTGCATTTTTTCTTTTTTGGAATAACAAGTGTTTTTTTTTTTTCGTGCGTCATAGAATTTTAGGTTTGTTTTGTAAGGTACATTTTTGGGTATTCTATATCCCGTCCCTGAAATATGTTTGTTACCCCTTTACGTTATATGCATATACACTTTTTTTTTTCCCTTTTGCGTGTTGAACAGTAACCAAACAATTGAACTGATTAATTCTGAAGAAAAATGGGAGACCCGTAAATCCAAGAGAGCCTGGACCCTATACCTGCTCCAACTCCGCCCCCGAGAAAAAAGGGGGGGGGGGAGGAGGAGCAGATTTCGCCTCTAGAAGGCACACAATAACCTCTATGTACACAGCAATGGGGTAGCCACATATAAAGACTTAAGAGAATTTCCCAAGGTTGTCATGTCCCAAAGGCTTCAATAGTGTCATCTCCCATACCAATACCAAAAAAACAAAACAATACCTCCTCAGATCGTAAGCTGTCCCCAACAGAAGACCTTCGGCTGCCGAAAAAAATAAAGTGAAACGTGAGGGAAAAAAGGGAAAACGTAGCAGGGGTGGGCACGAAGGGACGATGAACCATAGTCCAGTCTCCCCCTGCACCCCTATCCCCTCCCAAACGGACCTGCCCGCACGAGGAAAGTGAAAAGCTATCCAGAAAGCGTTCACAGTTCTCGACCCATCTGTAAGGGATGGAAGCGGAAAGGGTGATGACTGCACGCATGATGTGCGTATAAAACGTCTAACCCAAGGCCCCCACCCAAACACAAAACCAGGACCCCCCATCAAAGACAAGGCCCCGTTGGGAGAATAGAGAATACGATACCACTGGAACTTTAACGGCGGCTTCGTGGACCCACTTCGCGCCAATCTGCTCGTAAGTGTGGAAGCTATCCTGGGTACATCACTACTGTCGGTAGGTCCGGAGGCGGCTGGATCCCAAGGCCCTGGAGTAGACGCTTCGGATCTCCACCGGGTGTTAGTATATGTGCTCTCCCGTGTCGGAACGCCATTAATTTAAATGGAAAGCCCCAGGCATATTTGAGGCCTGCTCCCCTCAGCGCCGTTGTTATAGGCCGCCAGTCCCTCCGCCACTGCAATGTCGAAGGGGCTAGGTCTTGGTAAAGGGAGAGCACAGCTCCTTCATGCCGGATCGGTCCCTCCCGGCCCCTCTTCATCAGAGCCTCCTTTGTGCGGAAATGGAGGAAGTTGATGACCACGTCCCTCGGGGTGTTTATATCAGCTCGCTGCGTTCTCATCGCCCTATGCATTCTCTCCATGTGCCATTGCTCCTCCAGGATGTGCGGAAGGAGAGGCTGAAAGATGGAGAGCAAGAGCTCTTGCAGGTCTTCTTCGGGCCCCTCAGGTAAGCTCCTCAGGCGGAGATTGTTCCTCCGAGACCGATTTGCTAGGTCTTCCAAGGCCAGATCTGTATCCACGACATGAGTCGTCATGCGGTTCACCCTATCTACCACCTCGTTGTGGGCCTGTGTGGTAGCTTCCACGTGGTCCTCGATTTTGGCTGTACGCTCGCCCAAGGCGCTGATGTCGGCTTGTAGCACCGCTGTTGATTTTGCAATTTCACCAGCAAGGTAAGCCTAGACTTTGGCTAGTTTTGCGAGCACTGCCTCTTGGTCCGTGGAAGATGCCCCTTTGTCGGCGCCAGGCTATGCCGCAAGGAGGTAGAGTACCGAGCCTCCGGACTCCGTGGTCCTCTTGGGCTGCTTTTTGGGGAGTCTCTTCTCCATGGCTAGGAGGTCTTTGGGGGTGTTTTGTGGGCGAAAAAAGGCCGCTTTTGTTTGCTTAAGACACCTGTAGAACGGAGCTCTAGTGAGACACGTCCAGTCTCATCGATGGTCAGACCACGCCCCTCATTTTACGTTATTATAATGTTCTTTCATTTGGCTGGTTTTAAAAAAATGGCTACTATTGCACCACTGTCCCATAAAGGTAAGTTTGATACATAGCTCTTTAACCCCTTAAGGACCAAACTCCAGGAATAAAAGGGATTCATGACATGTCACACGGGGTTAAATTGTGGACTGTTGCACATTCTCTCCAGTCCATCACTGACCTCTGTCATTTCTTGTAAGTGACTGATGGCCTTTATTTGTCTTCCCTCGAACGTCGTCTCCCAGCTTGGTCACCGAGTTCATTCAGGGCAATCTCTTGTAGGCAGTGTCTGTGTGAGGTGGGATTTCCAAACACTTTCATTTTACTTTGTACAATTTAATAACTGACATATTTTAAAGGAACACTCAGTGCACTATAAGCCATTCATCAGAATAAGATATTATGGAGCAAGGAGACCCCCGAGCAGCAGAAAGCCTTAAGGGGTTAAACCATTAACAAAAGATTTAAAGAGGCACTCCAGGCACCCAGACCACTTCTGCCCATTAGAGTGGTCTTGGTCCCAACTCCCATCACCCTTAAAGGGATACTCCAGGCACCCAGACGACTTCTGCCCATTGGAGTGGTCTGGGTGCCAACTCCCACTACCCATAACCCTGCAAGTATAATTATGGCAGTTTTCATCAACTGCAATATTTACCTTGCAGGGTTAAGTCCTCCTCTAGTGGCTGTTTTAAGCAACGCTGGACGTCCTCACGCTATATGAGGACCTCCAGCGTCGCCGAAATCCCCATAGGAAAGCATTGAATACCTTGCAGGGTTAAGTCCTCCTCTAGCGGCTATCAGACAGCCACGAGAGGGACTTCCGTGTTCATAGAACACGAAAAGTGTTTTAAACAACGCTGGACGTCCTCACGCTATGCATGAGGACCTCCAGCGTCGCCGAAATCCCCATAGGAAAGCATTGAATACCTTGCAGGGTTAAGTCCTCCTCTAGCGGCTATCAGACAGCCACGAGAGGGACTTCCGTGTTCATAGAACACGAAAAGTGTTTGAAACAACGCTGGACGTCCTCACGCTATGCATGAGGACCTCCAGCGTCACCGAAATCCCCATAGGAAAGCATTAAATAATGGGGAGGTCTAAGGCACGCATGTGGCCGATGCCATGCATGCACATTAGGTCTCCCCCGCTGACGTCAGGGACATGGGCGCTGGATTCAGGTGAGTCACTGAAGGGGTTTTAACATGGGATAGAGGTCCCTTTAACACAAGAGTGTTAAACGTAGAATCTGATCTCACAGTCTATGTTCTTCTGCCACAGTTGGAGGCTTGAAAACTTGGACAGAGGCGCCACTGATTGGCTGAGAGGATGCGGAGGATTTTTATAAAAGAAATTTCATATTACTGGATTTACAATATAGCAGGCATATTCACTATAGCATGAATTGGCAGAAATTCTAAGTGAATTTTAAATTTAAGGCCAAATAGCAGAACTGGAAACAAACATTCTCCTAGTTGGCTATGTTTCGAACGTGGCTACTTTGGGTTTAAAAGTTTAAATCTACTTTAAATTCCAAATAATTTTCATTTCATCAAATAACCCTGTGTGTGTGAAGACAGAGAGACTACAGCAAACTCTCCTCCATTCTCTAGTCTCAAGTAAGGTCGTCCATATCAGCCAAAATGATGTCATGTTGTGCTTATTTCAATAAATAGTCTTCAGTATCGTGCGATATGTGTGCCTGGACTCTCTCTGCATTTGGACGTACTAAGAGGGTTTACCATCCCTGAGCCTGGAGCACCAGTATATTTCTTGGATGAATTACCTGATAGGATGTGTGCAGTCCCTACTGGAAACATATTATTTGGATGAATTACCTGATAGGATGTGTGCAGTCCCTACTGGAAACATATTTGTATATATATTTGTATTCATATTCTATGAATAGCATAAATACGGTAGTTCTATAGTCTACAGCAGTGGCCGGCAATCCATGGCAAAAGGGGTGTCTTTGAAAGACACACGAGGTAGCCGAGCGAAATAGGGAGATCAAAAGGATCTCACCAGCTTGTCCAGAGTGTCAGTGTGATCCAGCACTTCTCAATTTATAACAAGTTTGCCCACACACAACATACATATAACACTATAGACAGCCCCCCAGAGAACACCAGGCATCCCACACATACACACACACACACACACCCCACAGACAGCCACCATCACACAAGCACCACAGACAACCATTACAACAAACAACACATGAACACACTTTAAGGGACACTAGAGTGGTCTGGCTGCACTGACCCAATAAAACTTGGTCATGTGACGTGGAAGACCATAGGAAAGCATTCAATACAATGCTTTCCTATGGGGATGCTTGGATGCACACGCAGCACTCACTGCACATTAGCATCAGGTCCCCAATGCTCCTCTATGAGAAGAATTTGATTGGACCATCACTGGAGCAAGCCATGCCTCCTCAATTGTGTAATGGGAGGCAGAGAGGTGAGCAGCACTGAGGGAGCACTGGCGCTGGAATAAGTAAGTGAAACCTTATTTTAATATTATTGTACCTGTATATACCTGTGGACAGGGGCATTATAGCATTATAAATGAAGGTTTGTATCCCTAACAATATAGTGTTCCTTTAACATCCCAGAAAGCCCACATACAGACACAAAATCGCAAATTGCCCTGGTACGCAACACCACAGATAACATTCAAGCAAATAAAACCCCAGACATCCCACACTCATACATTAAAGAGGCAGACCACATACATATACACACACACACACACAATACCAAAGACAGACAACACCACTCACAAAACTGTAGAATCCAACCCTTCAGACACACAATTCAACAAACAATGAACACACAAAACTACATGCAGCCCATACATACACCCACATAATACAGATATTTTACACACAATACATACAGACCACACACAAACATCATCACAACGCATCCGCCACACCTACACATAACACAAGCCGAATTTCTCAACATACGAAAATGTTTCAGTAAAGTTTTACTGTGGTAAAAAATGTTGAATTGCCCTCACACTGGTACAGGACACCTGAAGTTCTACACAGGATCTACCCAACAATATCGGAGGCGTGTTGAAAGTGTGGAACGGGAATAGGAAGCTTTCGTCACATTTGGTACCTTTTTGGGATGAGATCAGAACCAAGATCTCAGAAATTATAGGGAGAGCAACCAACATTTGATTTTGAACATGTAGTACTGCCACTTGTAAAATATAAGAAGTGGATAGTGCAAGACTTCATTAATGTCACAAAATCCTTGGTGCCGGCCTTCTGGAAACAAACACAAGCACCCACCTGGGAGCAATGGTTAGATTGGGTAGAGAAAATACAGTATCCAACAAGTTGGAAATGCTCCCAGTGTTTAATCAGATCCAGGAGAGGGGACGGTGATGAGTATCCATGCACTCTCTCATTCTTTTTACTCTATATGTACTACTTTTTATCATGAGAACTTTGGGCCCTGCTGATCGTTTTTTTTTTTTTTTTTTTACTGGTTCTTGGCTTTTTCAGACAAGAGACATGCACACAGGGTACAACCTGGTTTCTACACTAAGAAGAAGGTCTATAAGTTGGACTGCAAGTTAAATGGTTAGAAGAGGCAGTCCTAACCGTTGCTCTCCACAAAGCTTGGTACTTGTTCAGCTTAAAAGACAACAAGTAGCTGGAGAAGAACTTAAGGATAAGCACTTGGTGGTCCCTCTGCTTTAATGTATGAGCCCTCAGGGAACATAAATTTTAGGGCTCTCCAATGTTTGATACCTAACTTATATGCTACCGATCGACCAAATAGAGTTAGACCCCTCAACCTATATGATTAGAACGTCACCGATCATACCCAAAACTAGTATTTTGCCCTTAACGAATGGACACGGTTTTATCCCTCACTCGGCTTGTATGACTTTAGTTCCCAATATTCTGGTGACATCAATAAACACACTGTAGTTGGACCAGGATTTAGTTCTTCATAACTAACCTTCATTGATATTCAAGATGCCCCCACACAAGAAAATATATTCTGGAAGGTGTCAAAGTTGAGGTTATAGTAGCGTTGTCATAACTGTTAAGTTAATTTTATATGATTGTTGAAGTATTCTGACCTGCGAGTTACACTAAATCTTTATTAATATACTGTTTACTATGCTAATGTTATTGGTCCTATGAGATCAATGGGTTTTATCTTATGACGTAGACCTGCGAGTCTAATGGAATGTTCCTGCAATACTCTCTTTACCTTTCTTATTTCCTTCTACTTGGGTCTTTTTAAACAAAACAAAAAAAAGGAAAAAAAAAAAGTTTTCCTGTGGTGGAGTGCTGCCAAAAGATGCCTACACCTGGGTCTATAGTGTTGTGCATTTAATTGCAGACGAAGCACAAGTTTGGCTTTTTTTTTTTTTGGCCTGGTAGTTGCATTAGAACATACTTTTCAAATTTCGAATTTTAAATGTCACTTCTGTGTGAAGTTACATAATTGAAAATCACCTCTACCTCGTTCTAATCATATATTTTATACAATGCGGTTTTCTTTTATATTTATAACCAATATTTAGCAAATTACATCATAAACCAGTTCAGACACCGCAAAGCCAGGGCAAACATTGAAAATCAAAAGGATAAACATTGTTTCATTTTCCTCCACTCTGTATGCTTTCTCTGTGCTGACTGCCAGATTCAAAGGATTGAGAGATTATAACAATGACTGACCCGGTTGCAAGATAAAGAGGTGGATTTCTACATTTAACTTCACATTTCACAAATACATATTTTTTAAATTTAGAAATAAGTAAGCATAATAATAAAAATCTCGTGAACGGACAGTCTGCCTTTAAAACAAAGTCTTGGGTGAAACATCTGCAATTTTGTTTCCAAATCATGGTAGCTATAAGAAACTGTGTGTAGATACACAGTGACAGGTGCATTCTCTGGATCATACCCTATGCAAAGAGCATATCTTAGTGTGTTTAGAGTGTTCTATTAAAATAAGCATAAAACGTGAGGCACGAAAGGACAAAGTACAAACCTGTCAATGGAAAATGAGACTAATAAAGGAAGAGAACACAAAGAAAATAAAATGGGAAATAAGGACAGCAGAATATTATGGGGAAAAACAACCCCCCATCCCAATAAAATACAAAAAAAAAAAAAAAAACAAGTAAAACAATAGAAAAACACTCAGATATAAATCTAAATTAGAAAACAAAATTCATACATTAAGACTAAATGGGTAGGAAAACAAAAATGGACAGTGTAATGTATCAGATGCTAAAATCGATCCAATAGCCAACAACATGGAAGACCACAGAGAAATAAAGACAGTGATTTTTAAAAAAAAAAAAAAAAACCAAGACCGAGTACAGCATAAACTTAAAAAAAAACAAAAAAAAAAAAACACACTTCTCAAAGTGGAACTGTGACTTCACTGAACATTGAAAATCATCTATATATTATCTATTGAAGATTTATAAAATGATATCACAGTCCAGCAATTTAATTCGTATGATCTTTGTTTTGATAAGAGTTGCTTTCGCTATAGAACACTTAAAGGGCTACTCCAAGCTCCATGATCATTTCATTGTTTTGACGTGGTCATGATGCTTGGAATCTGTATGTGTAGTTTCTCAGTATGAAAATCTGCACAAACAGACATTTAAATTGACACTGTAGGAACTGCAACTGCCTTATCTTAGTGACGTGGTTATAGTGTCTGGCATCCCATGCCATTGTCCTTCCACTCGGCATTAAACAGTTTTTAAGGTTTTAATGCTAAACAATAGTTTACACAGACCATTCTCTCTGTGCTGCTTGTGCTAAAGCAGAATAATTAGCCTGAGCAGCAAAAGACTGCTGTGATTGGCTGAGAGTATTAGCGGACAGATTTTAGCCCATCATGTTGCCCAGTGCAGTATGGCTAGATAGAAAAGTGTGTAGTCTCTGCTTTAAGCCATATCTCATGTAGAAGCAAGACTGTTTCAGTGGCCATGGACCCTCATTCAGGACATAAACAAGGTACACAAAAAAAACAAAAACACTTCACCTATACACCAAAAAGTGTTGAGTGCAAAAAAAGTACTTAACTTACTACAAAACAGCTTCCCAAGAGGCTTTTTTTCCCCAGCAGGGACCCTTGCAAAAATGGCAATGATGTTCCTCTCTCCTCCTTTGCCTAGATGCAATGACTTGTGTAGAGCAGGAACCTCAGCAAACATAATCAGGAATCAAATAAAAAACAATTTATTTAGGTAATTAAAAAGCCTTGAAAGATAAAAATATAAACTCAACAAAACATACAATATAACTAAGTATATCTAAAAATATTTAATATCTAACAGATATCCATATTGTGTGTTTTGTTGAGTTTATACTTTTATCTTTCAACGCTTTTTAATTGCCTATATAAACAGCTTTGTATTTGATTCCTGATTATGTTTGCGGAGATACCCGCTCTACACAAGTCATTGCATCTAGGCAAAGGAGGATGGAGGAACATCATAGCCATTTTTGGCTTCAAGGCGCTATTTTATCCACAATCTTAGATCAAGCAGTATACCAGATTTGGTATATATTTGTATATAACAGGACACCTACAAGGCTTGAGGACTATCAGTTAAATGTTAGAACGTATACCTCTACATTTCTGTGCATGCAGCATTTCATTGAATGTAGTCCACTACCCACCCAGGTTCTTACTAACCATATAGCATGCTTCTATAGCGGTTTGAGATCTTACTCAATTAACTCCTCATTCCTTTTACATTTAACCAGTCGCTGCAACTTTCCATTAACTTCCTTCGGCTATCACTTCCAAATCCCCCATGCTACCCTTTGTCTCAAATCTTCAGTATAACTTTTAGATTGTAAGCTCATGGGCTAACTAAGCACTTTTGAAAATCAAAAAAACTGCTTTAATGGCTAGGTCTCAGCTCACGGGTTGGGCCCTCTTTAGCACTTGTATTGGTCTGCGTATATTGTGTGTTCTCCCCTAAGTGTACATCGCTGTGGAATATGTTGGCGCTTTATAAAAACCAGTAACAAAATAAATATAGGTTTGCCATTATTAATTATAATATATAGCCTTCCCACATATTAAATATTTGTATTCTTCACAGGGGATAACTAAAATATGCCATCCTCCATAACCCTCTGCTCGATAATGGCAAGGAAATACCTAAAATATTAAAGGACCACTATAGGCACCCAGACCACTTTAGCTCAATGAAGTGGTCTGGGTGCCAGGTCCCTCTAGTGTTAGCCCTGCAGCTGAAAACATAGCAGTTTCAGAGAAAATCACAGTGAGAAGACGCTGGACATCCATAGTAAAGCATTGAGAAATGCTTTCCCATGGGCTGTTTGAATGCACGCGCGGCTCTTGCTGCGCATGCGCATTCTGAGCCGATGTCGGCAGGTGGAGGAGAGTTCCCCTGAAAAGTGGATCTGTAATTTAAAAAATATTGTATATCTTGGAATCCTGACCAGACCCTATGTTTAGCACCCAGTTCCTGTAGAGCACAATGAACAATGTCAAAAGAGGAATAATGACTAGAGAATAGCTTTAGGGAAAGTTAAGGAGTCATTTAATCACCATAACAACTTTCCACTATTACAGAGGTGAAAGTGCAAAAAAAAAATTTAAAAAAAATGGATGTATAAATGGATACCTGCAAAGGGATGGCTTATATCAGCTTCTAAAAAAGCATAATGCAAAACATTTTAATGCAGTATTTATTTAATGTATAATAAAACTTCAGTTCAGTTCCTGACGGTTGTCTCCATTTACATTTGATAGAATTTGGTTCAATTACCGTAGATGAAATGCAGGTTAAAATAATTTCACAACCTATGGGGTGTGCCAGAGACATCAGCTAATATCTCCGCTAATGAGCTTGGAGCTTCCTGCTCTCTTCGAGACATGCTCTCATTGAGGAAGTGGCAACCAGCACACCCCAGATAAGAAGTTTTGGTTTGACTTGGGGGGAGGGGAAGGGACTACTCATGGCACCATCACCACTACGTCATGCAGTAGTGGTTACGGTGTTTGAGTGTTCCTTTAACCCCTTAAGGACACATGACATGTGTGACATGTCATGATTCCCTTTTATTCCAGAAGTTTGGTCCTTAAGGGGTTAAAAATTAGGCCAAAAACCTTACCACAGACATGCATGTTCACACTCTGTGCTCTAATATTGCTGTCATAATGGGCAGGACAGGTGCGAAGCAAACATTGCATCACTTTGTGAACATATATGCATGTGGAACATGTCTATTTACATAAACATTTTACATCCTATTAGAGCAGCACTTTTCCTATTTACACTTTTAAAGTAGATAAACATGGCGAAAAGAAATTGACAGAACTGCACACATGCACGCAACTGCAATTCTAGCGCCTTCACAGAATTCTATGAAGGAACTGCTCAGAGGGTTGAGAATTCTGTGCTATTCAGATAGATAGGGAATTCCTATGGTTCTGTACATTATATTGAAATGGAGTTCTGTCCAGTAAAATGGCCCTATAGAAATGAGGATCGGGGCACATCTGCACATAGGAATGGGGAACAGAAGCAAATACAGTGATCAGGGCCGGCCAAAGACATTGTGCAGCCCCCCCACAAACACACACCAAAACGTACCCACATCCATTAATTTATGCAGTGTGTGTAGTGAATGCATTGTATATATTATATGCAGTTGTGTGTGCTTGTGCCACCCCTGTCAAATTGTTACCTAAAGCCATAGCCCCACTTGGACCAATGGACGGGCCGGTCCTGACTGTGATTGATTGTTTTAAGTTTGGAGAGGAATGAAAATAAGTAGGTTAGGAGAAAACTCCAGTTGCCTTCATTTTCTGTATTAAACTCTCACTTTCTACAGATGTAAGGCTCTTGAAGGATTGTGTGTTTATTATCACGTCTTGAGCACGTGTATTATTTTCCTTTAGTGCATCCTTTTACAGCTGCAATCTTTTCACTTTATATACAAACAGTTTAGTCATTTATCAAAAATCGGAAGCGATTAAAAAGAAATGCCAAGTGCACTGGGACTTTTTATTGCCTTGGTGATGTCATATCAGCCTACATTAAGCAGTGAGTTCCTGGTTAATGATTAGCGTGACAGAGGGAAGGAGAAATTTGTCTCTGAAATTATATTACTAATATACAGTCTCAACTAAGCAAGACTATTATCAGGGAAGGAATCTCTTTAAAGGAACAGTCAATCTATTTTTATTTATTTTTACTTGGAAAAACAAAATTACTTTTCTCAGCATTCTCTTTATAATGCTCAAACGTATATCCCTGATACAGATAGCTTAAAGGTACACTAAGCACCATAAGCACTAAAACTGTGTGATTAGCAGTCCACTGATTCTTTGGGTTCTGTCCTCAATATTTGTTTAGATGGGTTTGACAAACAAAACTGGGATCTTCTGCCACCCAAATCCTGGTTCCTATTCAACTGCCCATAAAGCAGACATTTCAAGGAACACTCCAGACCCCTAAAGCACTTTAGTTTGCTGTAAAGCGTGATGTGTGAAGAGTGTGTCCTCTTTTTTTCATTTTGGAAAAAGAGCAAATTTTAATAGAAATTGACACTTTTATAAATAAACCTGTAACTGCAAACAAAAATGTGTAAAAACAGAGCTCTCTTAACTGCTTATGTAAGGGTCAACATAAAAGGCTTCGATAAGAAACGATATATAGAAATCTGTTAAGGGAACACTAAAGTGTTAGGAATATAAACATGTATTCCTAACACTATAGTATTCGCCTCACTAGCTAGTTGTAGGCAGATCCTCAAATCAAAATATATTGAAAAATACGTTTTCTAACCTTCTTTCCAGTGCTGAGACTCATTCAGTGCAGCCCTCCAAGATTCTTGTCCAATCTAACGCGTCTCAAAGAGTATCTGTATATTGTTTAATATCAAAGCCATTTAAATTAATAACTGACCCATAAATAAGCAGTTTGGAGTACTTTGTTTTTACACATCTTATTAGCAAAAAAAAATAAAAAAAATTTAAAGCGACACGTTTGGGTGCCATTACCTAAAATCAGACTATTTAAAGCAGCACAGTCATGGCTGAATCCAGTTGTTTTTTTTAACCTCCCCTACCGACTCCACTACATCTAACTGTCCCCCTAGTCACCCCAAAATGCCTCTAAGCCCCCCCCATTTTACCTATTTTTGCACCTTTATTTCTTGCCCGGACCTAGGTCCTGGGCGCCGCCATCTTTGCGTGGATAGATAAAGTCCATGTGGGACACATCATCTGCCCACACTAGATAGCACTGTCAAATTCCCGCGCATGCCCATTTAAAAACTTGGGCATTCGAACGGGAATTTAATTTATTCAATCATTCGTCAGAAAGACGAATACATGAATAGAAATTTCAAACGAATGAACGAAGACCTCTTCGTTCGTTTGCTTGGTTTATTAAAAGGAGGGAGCTAGCATGCATGCCTTGTAATATGTAAAAATAGAAGGGGCAGGAAGCAGTGCTCCCCACCACTTCCTAAGCCCCCCCCCATGTCCTCCCTCACTCAATATGACCTCAAATCTCCCGAATGCCCCTACTCGATATGCCGCAAGTAGGGGCATGTCTACTAAACAGCAGGCAGCCAGTGGCTGCTCACTCACTGTTAAAAAAAAAAAGCCCCCCCCCCCCTCCTTCTAACAAATGACCCGAAGGTGGGGCATCTATTAACTAGCAGGGGGAACTATGCAACTAAACGGGGGACATAAGGGACCCCTAGTCACCTGGAGGGGGTTACATTTAGCCCCTACCGATCGCCCAAGGGTGGGGGCCAGGGAAGTGGAGGACAATAGGTTCTCCCTATAGTCATTTAGGACCCCCACCTGCTGCTCATGGGTGGGGGCCGGGAGGAGGACAATAGGTTTCCCCCCCCATTTTCATTTAGGGTCCCCACCCACAGCTCATGGGTTGGGGACA